>NW_026775581.1:104032680-104632680 GCF_030987335.1 Cornus florida | reverse complement strand
TACGAGCTCGAACCCTTACCTCCCATTTGAGGGAGGAAGGCGGGGTGGTTATTTAGAAAATAATTATTTGTATTTTTTTGTTTTTTAAAATACTAGATTATTCATTTTTTGTTTTAAAGGTAGATTTTTTATTTATTGTTATTTAACTCAGTGAGCGAGCCTCGGATTGCGACCAAAAAATTGTAATGAATCGCCACCCCACCGAGGTACACATCCCGAGTTTGCTCAAGTACATAAAAATCAACTATATAACTTTATAAAAATATCATAATCTCTAATATTAACATGACATACAACTACTCTTGCACCGCACAAAAGTATTCCACATTTTACTGATTTGTTATACAGAAAATAACATATTTATCTCTCAAAAATAATGTTTAATAAAAAATTTTGAGGCATTTGTATGGTGTGGACAATTACGTTATTTTGTTCACTCTAAAACAATTAAAGTACAAGAGTAATTTTTTTGTGTGTCCATAAAATTAATAACATTGGTATTTTAGAGAAACATGTGATAAATGTATTAATAAACTAGTGTAATTCCATTGCATAATATACTTGTTATTTAACAATATGAAACATTAACGGTGATTTTTATTTATTTTTACTTAATCTATAGTTTTTTTCTCTAAATATTTTTAGCATTTTTTAAAATACAAAAATATGGGTTTAAATAAAAAAATTATGCTTTTAATTCAAAAAGTTGTATAGTCCAAAAATTTTAAGAGTTATATTATTTCATTATATGATTTATATTTCTTGGAATAACCTACGTTAAATATATATATGTGTGTGTATGTACTTTATATATGTATAGATATATAATATAACTATGTAAATGTGCATAAATTTTATTTTTTACATTTTAGATTTTTTTATATATAATTATGCTTTTTAACATGATTTTTAATATAAAAAGTTTAATAATCCAACAGTTTCATTGAGATAAATTTATATCTATCTATTTATCCATATACATATATATTATTTTTTTATATAGTGTTTAAATATTAATATAGTTAGAGTAATTATACCTATCTATTTGTCTATTCATATTTGGTAAAATTATTCAATATTATGCCTCATATTTTTGTCATTTTGATATATATACTTATGAAATATAACCTTTTATCTCCTGAAATTATTAAAGATTTTGGTATTGCCCCACATAAATTTCTGGGTCACTTGTACAAAATACAAAAATATGGATTTCTTGTGTAATTTGGTTAAACAAGGTGGAGTAAAAATTAATGCTTCCACAGAGCCACATAATAGCAAGTGAGTTTGAAGAGTTTGTTGGTTGGAATTGGTATGGTTTGAACATCTTCATGGTGTTTGTCATCAAAAGACACCACACTGTAACTGCTTCTACAATTACACGAGCAAGTTGTGGTTCTCTGTTTTTTTTTTTATGTGATCATGGCAGAAATAGATAATGATCCTTCAAGTGAACCAAACAGCGGAAACGCAAACTGTGGGCTGGGCTGTTCATAGAGCTTGTGTTTCAACTAAAAAATACAATAAAGAGAGACAAAATAGAGAAAGGAAAGGAAAAAATAAAAAATAATAATAATAATAAAATATTTTAATAATTTGAATTCCATAATTCATATTCGATGTGCTGCTACCTGCAATGTATTAATTAGAAGAAAGAGGCAATTATAAAATTATGAAAGCGTCTTGGTTTGTAGCATTATCTTTTTTTATATACATATGACATTGAAGTCAAGTGGCAGATTTAAGAAACATTAATAATTTGAGCTCATGAATATAAAATTCTTCTGGGGAATTTTCAAATGCATGTTATTCTTTAAATAATAAAAGAAAAAGTTATATAACATTATCCTTAAAGTCATGATAAACTCTCCCCCAATTTGACAAGTCTCAATCCGGATTAGAAAGGTTAGACTTCAAAAATACATTATTGCTCTCTAATCTAATAATATGAAGTTACAAACATGTTCTTGTTTCGTACCCTTCAAAACTAATAATAATTTTCATCTCCCTTTTCCCTCCCTAGTTTTAACAAAACCTTTGCTTGATCACCTTGGCAACCTCTGTCTCTCCTGTAACATCGAAACCAAGGCCAATTAATGTGGTGGCTATTCATCCGGATGGCCACACCATCACTTGGCTAGTTATTTATTTATTTTTTTAATTATTATTATTTAATGGACTCTTAGAAAAATATAGAGTCAAGTGCAAAAAATATAAAAAAAAAAACACCCTTCAAGTATGCTTATAGTGCATATCATACCCCTCTCGTGTAAAAAACACCCCTCAAGTTTTAATTTGGTGCAAGCAAGTCTCTATTGCACATTTAAAATCAAATTTGACTAAAGTACCCTTAGTTAATAATTTTACAAAATATATAAAAATACAAAATTTTGTAAAAAGACCAAAAATAATCATAAACATAACACCGTCGTTTTGCTGCAATTCTGTCTGGGTTGTAGGAGAAAATCGGCATATAAGAGTGGGCATCGAGACTGTCGGTGAGCTTGGTGTTAGGGTTTTTTTTTTTTTTTATCAGAAGAGAGATGTCCCAGGTGGCAGTGAACTCGAAGGTTGTGGCGTTAATGGGGGAGACAGTGGCGGAGGCGACCATGAACTCATGGCTTTCATTTCCACCGTGCCGGAGAACAAGAGAGTCGGTAATCAAAAACCTAATTTGATTTGATCAAAGCTTTGTTTTCTATTTGCTTATTCAATTGATTTGTTTTTTATTCTGTTTGGTTATTGTTTGTTTTTTAGTTTGTCTTTAAGCTCTGTTTTCAATCACTGTTGTTCGAAGCGTGTGGTCGCACAGTGAATCCGATGAACGGTGTTATTGGTCTCCTCTCTGCCGGGAAATGGCAGCTATGCCGAGCCGCTGTGGAGACGGTGCTCGAAGGCGGAGAATTGCGGCCGATCTACGCTGGAATTCCGTATCCGGACGACGATGAAGGCTCTTATGCATTTCTCACTAACTACATGAAGTTGCCGAGCCGCTATGGAGATAGTGCTCACAGGCGACGAATTGCAGACGATCTACACTGGAATTCCGTATCCGAACGGCGATGAAGGCTCCAATGCATTTCTCGCTAACTTGATGAAATTTCAAAATTGGTTTTCTGAACACTCAACCGACTTCAATTTCTCTCCGACGTCATGATGACCGTGAACTCAGGGAATCGAGGTCATCATCTTCAGCTAAAGGATCTGTTGGTCAAGCGATCAATAAAATGTGAAATTGACGGCAAAGCACCCGATCAACACCGTCGTCGACAATATCATTGTAAACAACGAATAGTGCCGGCGGTAAGCTATTCAATCGGATCATTCAAAGCTCTGAGCATTCTGCGGCCATGGCTGACTCGTCCCAGTTGGATTCGGGGGTGAAGAGGATGTAAAGTGACAACTTGAGATGAGAGAGAACCATGGCCAAAGAACTGGTTCGGCAATCTCTGCACGTTTTGGCACCTCCTTCACCTTCATTATCATCGTCTCCAACAACCACCAGAAACAATACAATTTGTTTATAAATATTAATATATAATTGAAAGCTAAATTGTAAAATGACACAGTTTAATGGGTATTTTAAGAAAAGTAAAAGGGCAAAATGCGTATTATAACAATAGTTTATGTAAGATTTCTGACAAATGGGTAATTTTGCACAATTTCAAAAAATTAGGGGTGTTTATTACACGCTTTTTCAAATAAGGGATAAAAGTACTACGAAAAGTATATTTTAAAGGTGTTTTCTACACTTACCCCTAAATATAGTTGGTTGTATAAGTAGGAACTAGGAAGTCTAATAGTCTAAAGTATAATAATAATAATAATAAAATAAAGAAGAGCTATTTTAAATATTTACAAATGCCTTCTTAATCTAGCGGTTGTGTTACTTGGAATTCGACTTATTTAGTTTGTTTCAACTGATTTGTTTCAACTAGGGAAATTTAACTTAAGATTCTAAAATATATCATTTTTTTCTTTCTAAAATAAATATATAGTAGGAAACAAACCAAATCTATATGAATTTTGATTAATAATAGGGAAAAATATAAACCTACCCTACCCTCGATAAGATTGATTAGCTTGATAATGAAATCTGACGTGGTTCAATAGGGTAAGAATAATCCTATCATAATTGGAGGAGGTCAAAAGGATTATTCATATCCCCGACAAATCTGGCAACAAATCTCCTATGATCTCGCACAAGCGGAAGATAAGATCAACCATCGACATCGGCGGAACCAATTGGATTCCAATCGACAGCCATAAATAGGGCACCAAGCCGTTAAAGAAGGTACGAGAAAAAATCCCTAAACAGAGTATACATAATTATTATGTGATACGATTACAAGTACTAACTTGATCGTCGGAGGGTCTTCGGCCGGCACCCCACCGGTGCCATTCGAGGTGACGTCCCTTTGTTTTGCAGGTAAACGCCGTCGTTCCGAGTCGTGAGAATTTCCGCATCAACAGCTGGCGCCGTCTGTAGGAACGATTAGTTTTCTAAAGAAATAATAATCCCGACGCGACTTGGCTCGGACGGCAAGACGAAAGTTTCTGACCATGGAAACCTTCCCAAAGTCATCGGTTGACAACGGGATTCCATGTTCTTATATAAGGACAGGACTCTACATCTTGATTACCTGTCTATCATATTGGGGGCAAAACAGTGGGTTACGTGATGCCACCTTTCAAAATTTGGCACGTCGACCCAGGCAGTCCAATATGGTATTTTCCATCTAGCGATGCTTGGTCCCTTCCATCTCATATCGGGCAGCAACTAATTACCAAGGCCTGTGTAATGTTTGTGCCTTTATATATATATATATGCCTGTGTGTGCGGTGTGTAAAAAAAAAAAAAAAAAAAAAAAAAGAGAAAAAGAAATTAGAAAAAGAGAGGTGGGACCCACGTCCCTTTTAAATGAATTAAGAGACCAAGTTAGTCTCTGTTCTTTTCCTCTCTCTTTCTCCCGACTGCTGCTCTCGGCTCCTTCTCTTTTTCCTTTTTTCTTTTTTTTCACTTCAAGCTTTAACCCTTGATTACTCTCTCAATCTTTGCCGGATTTAGGTGTCGTTTGAGGCAAAACAACGAGTGTGACGAGCTCTACGCGTTGATGCAAGCAATTTCTAGTTTTGAGCCTTCTTTGGAACTCGAAAATTTAGACCCATTTCTAGGGTTTTGATGCAATCTTGAGGTAGGGGCATCTTAATCCACTCTCTTCTTGTTCCATTGTGAGTTATGCTCTTTTGTGGTGCTAGACATGCTAAAATTGAGAATTAATTGCTTCAATGAGGTGTAAGTGATGTTTAGAAAAAATTCATGTCTTAGGGTTATGACTTGTCTATGTGAAAAGCATGTATAGATGATGGCTTTATGGTGTTTTTTGTGAATTACACCTCTTTTATGTGCTAACATGCTTTACTTGGGGATTAATTGTGTTAATGATTATTTTAATGTTGTCTAGAGAAATGTATGTTTATGCATATGTGATGTATTATGTGAAAAGCTTGCCTATGCGTTGAGTTTATGTCTACTATGTGTAAACTTGCTGAAAGTGATGTATGAGACCATGCTTAATTGTATTGTGCCAAAATTTCACATTGTCATGATATTGAGATTATATGTACATTCATGGACATGTCATTGGGATGCATGAAATGGGAGAATTTGTCTTGAAATGAAAATAAGGAATTTTTGGTAAATGATAGTTTTTGTGAAATGGTTTTGATAAACCCGGTCACTGCGGGGTTACCAACGGGCCGGAGGTTAATATAGCCTAGAGGGGACTAGGGAGTCACCCTAGTGTGGTTGAGCTAGCTGGGCCCCATAATGACGTCGCGGGGTTACCAAGGGTCAGGGACACTAGCCAATCCTCCTCTCGTGTCGCGGCGGGGTTACCAAAGGGAGGGCTGTATTAATGTTTGAAAGTGATGGTTTTGAGAATGAAAATGGGGAGTGTCATTGACATGCATTGCATTTCATTGCATTGCATTGCATTGTTTATAATTGGAATTGAATTGTATGTTGTATTTGATCCCCTACGTTGTATGATCCCTATTTCCCATTGGCCTATGCTTTGCTTGAATTCACAAGGACACAAGATTTGTGTCTTAAGTGTCACCTACTGAGCATATAGCTCACCCTACTATTTATACATTTTTTTCAGGTCTTGGAAAAAAACCGGTGAACGACAACCCACCTCAAGCTTGAGCGATACTAGAAGCTCACTTTTGTGTCTTTTGTATATCTCCCATTATTTTTGCAAAGCACTAAAAGTGTGAAGGTGTATATGTATATTTTGCAAAAACTTTGTCATGTAATGTAATTAAGGTATTTGATGATATTTTGGATGTGAATTTTGTAACATGTAAACCTTATTGATGAATGGGGAGAGTAATACTAGTTTGAAGTATAATTGAGGTCATTTGATTGTGTATCATCATCTTCTATTGCCGTGAATTCGGAATTTGAGCCATGATTGGTTAAAAATGAATTTAAACAGGTTG
Organism: Cornus florida; assembly: GCF_030987335.1. Classification (NCBI taxonomy): domain Eukaryota; kingdom Viridiplantae; phylum Streptophyta; class Magnoliopsida; order Cornales; family Cornaceae; genus Cornus; species Cornus florida. The sequence goes on along the minus strand of NW_026775581.1, from coordinate 104,626,173 downwards.
CGGTAGGTCTATTTTTAGGGGAGGTTATGCCGAATTTTTTTTAAAAAAAAAAAAAAAAAATTCTTGGCATTAGTTTTGGGATCGTTACAAATTTGGTATCAGAGCAAAGGTTCGAAAACCTTTAGGATGACGGGTAGAGGCCTACATAGAGTCGCATGGGATGTTGTTTGTATTGTTTACTTGACTACTTGCTATGTGGTATCTTATTTAAATGAGCATGCTTAACTGCCTATGTGCTTACTTGCTTACTTGTTTATGTTAAAATGTTTCTTGCATAGTCTTGCATGTTAAGTGTTGTACGGTATTAATTCTTGTTGAGTCTTCCACAGTGGACCTTAGTGTCATGTTTCTGAATCGTTTTCTCGTTTTATAGCACGATGTCACGGCGTGAGGAACCTAGAGAAGTTGGCCCTAAGCCAACAAGGGGCGATGTTGGTGAGAGCTCTAGCTCCAATCCGGCGGAGCCAGTTGATGAGAACATGCTTCTTAGGGACTTGATTCCCCCAAGAGCTGTTCCCCCAAGAAGAGAGAATGTTGAAACACCCGTACCCGTAGAAGTGGGTGAAGGTTCTGTGGTACTGGAGTTTAATCGTTTGTTGCAGAATGTCGTGAGGGCAACGCTGCTCAGTCGCAGTCGGCACCACAACCTACAGTTCAAATTGAGGAGACGCCAGCTCAAAAGCGTCTCAAGATCATAAAGGGGTTTTCTCAGCTGATGCCGGTTATGTTTGAGGGCAGTGCGGATCCAATGGTAGCAGATGACTACTTGGATCAAGTTGAAACCCAACTAACTTCAATGGATGTGACAAAGGATCATCTAAAGATCATCCTAGCTACGTATAAGTTTGCCAAGGATGCTAAGGTTTGGTGGAAGTCAGTCACCAACTAGTACAAGATTGAAGAGATGAACTGGGACAGGTTCAAGGAACTGTTCTATGAAAAGTACTTTCCACTTTCCAAAAGATGGGAGTTACAAGACCAATTTCATAATCTTATTCAAGGGAACATGTCAGTGGCGGAGTATGAAAACAAGTTCACCTCACTCTCCCGTTTTGCTCCAGAAGTGGTGAAAGATGAAGCTAACAAGACTTCGGGAGTTTGTCTCGGGTCTTAATGATTGAATGAGGCCGTTGATCACGGCACAGTTTATTAAGGTTTACTCTGAAGCAGTGGAAAGGGCTTTGATGCTGGAGGCTGACAATAGAGAGAATGATGCAAGAAGAGAGCAATTGAAGCAAAAGAGGGGTGCAAGGCCATCCTCAGAGGGATCTTCTTGGAAAAGGAACAGGGGTAGTCCATCTCAGTTTCAGGGGCAACAGTCTACAAGATCTGCTCCTACCACTCCTATGCCAGCTGGACCTGACAGGAGTGCAGTTGTTTGTTATCAGTGTCAGCAGCTCGGACATTACAAGTCCAGTTGTCCAATGAGATCGTCTTCAGTTTCGTCAGCTCCGAAGGCTTGTTATGGGTGTGGCCAGCAGGGTCACTTGATTCGTGATTGTCCGAGTCAGAGAGCAGGCACCATTAGTGGCAGAGGGTCACAGCAGAGGCCGTCACAATTGGCTACAGTTCAGTCAGGTTTCAGACCACCACCACCACAGCCTACTATGTCTTCACAGGGTTCACGATCGGTTAGGAGGGATATTCCTACTATGTCAGTGCAGCAGTCAGGTGTTCAGGTTGGCAGTCCTCAGGCACAGGTACCACAGGGACGTGTTTTTGCACTGGCACAGACCGATGCATCTTCTGGACCGTCAGTTCTTTGAGGTATATTTCCAGTGTTTGGTTGTTGGGCCCGTGTTTTGTTTGACTCTGGTGCATCTCATTCTTTCATTTCATCATCATTTGCACTTGCATCGGGGTTAGAGGTTAGTTTCATGCATCGGGCGTTATGTGTTGATACGTCAGTTGGGGTTTCAATGTCATTGAGCCGAGTTGTGCAGGATTGCTCCATTGTGATAGCCGGGCGGACCTTTGTGTTTGACCTTATCCTCCGGGAGATGACTAGCTTTGATGTCATTCTCGGGATGGATTAGCTGGCTTCATTTCATGCCACGATCGACTGTTACAGAGGAAGGGTTACAATTTGCACTCCCGAGGGAGACTGTTCTTTTTCGTGGGAGATTGGAGTGATTCCCACATTTCATCGTTTTATGGAGTTCATGGACGAAGTCATTGTGATTATTTCTTAGCTAGTCTTCTAGCCGAAGAAGATGATGTCGTGGGAGAAGTTTATCCGGCGATTGTTTGTGACTTCTTGGATGTTTTTCCAGAAGATTTGACAAAGTTGCCTCCACACCGAGAAGTGGAGTTCACTGTTGATTTGATGCATGGTACTGCGCCGATTTCTGTGGCACCGTATCGTATGGCACCAGTTGAATTGGAAAAATTGAAGAGACAGCTTGATGATTTGAGGATGAAAAGTTTCATCCGACCAAATGTGTCACCGTGGGGCGCACCGGTCTTGTTTGCTAAGAAGAAAGATGGTTCTTTGAGGTTGTGCATTGATTACAGGAAGTTGAATCATGCCACCATCAAGAACAAGTATCCTTTACCAAGGATAGATGATTTATTTGATCAGTTAAGGGGAGCCAGTTGTTTCTCGAAGATTGACTTGAGGTCTGGCTATTATCAGTTGCGGGTTAGGGATGAGGATATCCCGAAGACAGCATTCCGTACACGGTATGGACACTATGAGTTCCTTGTTATACCTTTTGGCTTGACTAATGCGCCAGCGGCATTCATGGACTTGATGAACCGCGTCTTTCACAATTACTTGGACCAGTTTGTGGTAGTTTTCGTGTATGACATTCTTATGTACTCACGGACTCGGGAAGATCACGAGGTCCATTTGAGTATTGTTTTACAGATTTTGCGGGAGCACCGATTTATGCCAAATACGAGAAGTGTGAGTTTTGGCTATAGGAGGTGAAATTTTTGGGGAATGTTGTTTCAGAAGGTGGGGTATCAGTTGATCCATCAAAGGTTGAAGCAGTTTTGACTTGGGAGCGACCCAAGAATGTGTTTGAGATCCGCAGTTTCCTTGGTTTAGTGGGTTACTATCGGAGATTTGTGAAGGATTTCTCCCATTTGGCAGCTCCTATGACCCGTTTGACCCGGAAAAGGGTCAAGTTTGTCTGGAATGAGGCCTGTGATTCATCTTTTCAGGAGTTGAAGACAAGATTGACTACAGCTCCAGTGTTGGTGATACCTGAGCGTGGCTTGGGTTATGTGATCGATTGTGATGCTTCACGTGACGGGTTGGGATGTGTGTTGATGCAAGATGGTAGAGTAGTGGCTTATGGGTCTCGACAGTTGAAGACTCACGAGCTTAACTACCCTACTCATGATCTGGAATTAGCGGCAGTTGTGTTTGCCTTGAAGTGTTGGAGACACTATTTGTATGGTGAGAGATTCAAGGTATTTTCAGATCACAAAAGTCTCAAGTACCTTTTCTCCCAAAAGGACTTGAACAACAGACAAAGGCGATGGGTCGAATTCTTGGAGGACTACAATTTTGACTTGCAGTATCATCCGGGCAAGGCAAATGTGGTAGCAGATGCCTTAAGCCAGAAATCTCGTGGAACTTTGGCCAGTTTAGCTATTCGGAAGTGGAAGATGCTTGAAGATCTGGCAGAGATGGGATTACAGTGTTGTGATGATGATGCTTGAAGTGAGTCGGCATTCTTATTTAGTCTTGTGGCTCAGCCTACTCTTGTTGTACGAGTGATTGAGTCACAGAGACAGGACCCGGACTTAGATGCCATCCACGCTTTGATCTCTAGTGGTGAGACAGTGAAAGATTGGGCCTTGCATGCAGATGGGGGTCTACGGTTCAGGGGTTTGTTGGTGGTTCCCACATGTTGTCGTGAGGACGTCCTACGGGAGTTTCACACTTCCCGCTTTGCAGTTCATCCAGGTGGTACTAAAATGTATCACAATTTGAGACGTCAGTATTGGTGGAGCGGGATGAAGAATGATGTTGCACAGTTTGTGGCTGGATGCCTTACCTGTCAGCAGGTGAAGGCCGAGCATCAGAGGCCAGCAGGTTTGCTGCAACCATTACCTGTAGCGCAATGGAAATGGGAGCATATCGCTATGGATTTTGTGACAGGTTTTCCAAGGTCAAGAAGGGGCAATGAAGCCGTATGGGTCATCATTGACAGATTGACCAAGACGGCTCACTTTTTGCCTATTAAGACAACAGATGATGCAGAGAAGCTTGGTGTTCTTTATGTAAAGGAGATTGTAAGGTTGCATGGAGTTCCTGTAACCATTGTGTCAGATAGGGATGTTAAGTTCACTTCGAAGTTCTGGGAAGGACTTCAAGTAGCGTTTGGTTCAGCGTTGCATCTTAGTACGGCATTCCATCCACAGACGAACGGTCAGTCGGAGCGTACTATCCAGATTTTGGAGGATATGCTTCGGGCATGTGTGCTTGACTTGGGTGGTAGTTGGGAGGATCACCTTCCACTTATTGAGTTTGCCTACAACAACAGTTATCAAGCGAGTATCCAGATGGCTCCATTTAAGGCGTTGTATGGTAGACCTTGTAGGTCTCTTGTTTGTTGGACTGAGGTAGGTGCGACAGCCGCCTTAGGACCCGACATTGTACTCGAGACTACTGAGAAGATTAAGTTGATAAGACAGAGGTTACTTACAGCTCAGAGCCGACAGAAGAGCTATGCGGATAAGCGGAGACGACCGTTATCCTTTGAGGTGGGAGACCATGTTTTTCTACGGGTTTCTCCACGGAAGGGATTGATGAGATTCGGAAAAAGTAGCAAGTTGTCGCCACGATTTATTGGACCGTTTGAGATTTTGGACCGAGTAGGAGAGGTTGCCTACAGGCTTGCTTTGCCACCACAGTTGGATAGGGTCCACAATGTTTTCCATGTATCGATGTTACGGAAGTACGAACCGGATCCATCTCACATTTTGAGTTGGGTAGATGTGGACATTAATGAGGATGTTTCCAATGAGGAAGGACCAGTTCAGATTCTTGACACACAACAGAAGGTGTTGAGGAATAAGACAATACCAATGGTGAAAGTCCTTTGGAGACACCACGGAGTCGAGGAAGCTACTTGGGAGCTTGAACAGGAGGTTCGCTCAAAGTATCCAGAGTTGTTTTCTTCCTCAGGTATGTCTTGATTTCGGGGACGAAATCTTTTAAAGTAGGGGAGAGTGTAATTTTATGCCTTTATATATATATATATGCCTGTGTGTGCGGTGTGTATTAAAAGAAAAGAAAAAAAAAAAAAAAAAAATTAGAAAAAGAGAGGTGGGACCCACGTCCCTTTTAAATGAATTAAGAGACCAAGTTAGTCTCTGTTCTTTTCCTCTCTCTTTCTCCCGAGTGCTGCTCTCGGCTCCTTCTCTTTTTCCTTTTTTCTTTTTTTTCACTTCAAGCTTTAACCCTTGATTACTCTCTCAACCCTTGCCGGATTTAGGTGTCGTTTGAGGCAAAACGACGAGTGTGACGAGCTTTACGCGTTGATGCAAGCAATTTCCAGTTTTGAGCCTTCTTTGGAACTCGAAAATTTAGACCTATTTCTAGGGTTTTGGTGCAATCTTGAGGTAGGGGCATCTTAATCCACTCTCTTCTTGTTCCATTGTGAGTTATGCTCTTTTGTTGTGCTAGACATGCTAAAATTGAGAATTAATTGCTTCAATGAGGTGTAAGTGATGTTTAGAAAAAATTCATGTCTTAGGGTTATGACTTGTCTATGTAAAAAGCATGTATAGATGATGGCTTTGTGGTGTTTTTTGTGAATTACACCTCTTTTATGTGCTAACATGCTTTACTTGGGGATTAATTGTGTTAATGATTATTTTAATGTTGTCTAGAGAAATGTATGTTTATGCACATGTGATGTATTATGTGAAAAGCTTGCCTATGTGTTGAGTTTATGTCTACTATGTGTAAACTTGCTGAAAGTGATGTATGAGACCATGCTTAATTGTATTGTGTCAAAATTTCACATTGTCATGATATTGAGATTATATGTACATTCATGGACATGTCATTGGGATGCATGAAATGGGAGAATTTGTCTTGAAATGAAAATGAGGAATTTTTGGGAAATGATAGTTTTTGTGAAATGGTTTTGATAAACCCGGTCGTTGCGGGGTTACCAACGGGCCGGAGGTTAATATAGCCTAGAGGGGATTAGGGAGTCGCCCTAGTGTGGTTGAGTTAGCTGGGCCCCATAATGACGCCGCGGGGTTACCAAGGGTCAGGGACACTAGCCAATCCTCCTCTCGTGTCACGGCGGGATTACCAAAGGGCGGGCTGTATTAACGTTTGAAAGTGATGATTTTGAGAATGAAAATGGGGAGTGTCATTGACATGCATTGCATTTCATTGCATTGCATTGCATTGTTTATAATTGGAATTGAATTGTATGTTGTATTTGATCCCCTACGTTGTATGATCCCTATCTCCCATTGGCCTATGCTTTGCTTGAATTCACAAGGACACAAGATTTGTGTCTTAAGTGTCACCTACTGAGCATATAGCTCACCCTACTATTTATACATTTTTTTCAGGTCTTGGAAAAGAACCGGTGAACGACAACCCACCTCAAGCTTGAGCGATACTAGAAGCTCACTTTTGTGTCTTTTGTATATCTCCCATTATTTTTGCAAAGCACTAAAAGTGTGAAGGTGTATATGTATATTTTGCAAAAACTTTGTCATGTAATGTAATTAAGGTATTTGATGATATTTTGGATGTGAATTTGATAACATGTAAACCTTATTGATGAATGGGGAGAGTAATACTAGTTTGAAGTATTATTGAGGTCATTTGATTGTGTATCATCATCTTCTATTGCCATGAATTCGGAATTTGAGCCATGATAGATTAAAAATGAATTTAAACAAATTGCGATAGGTCCATTTTTAGGGGAGATTATGCCGAATTTAAAAAAAAAAAAAAAAAAAAAAAAAAAAAAAAAAAAATCTTGGCATTAGTTTTGGGATCGTTACAGCCTAATCATTGAAGACTAAGACCTGGTCCTTCTGCACCTACATAAATGGGTAGGTCTCCACCCATCAAGAAGATCACCACCAATAAGGGGGTCTATACCTACTAGTAAAGCTTCTACTACTGAGGATGTCTCTAGCAACGGAGTTTCATTACTCCGTCCATTCATACAATCAGGGTGGCCTTCTACACCCAAGAATGTATCAAGACCTTCAGGTCCAAGGAGGTCCAATGTCCCTCAAGATCCCATGTCCAATGAGGTCTGTATTCCCAAGCTGGTTCCTAAGTTAAGGGCGATCATTGGACCCAACGAAGTACTGACCACCAGACCGTCATCTGTCAGCCGTTGGGTACCACGCCTCTACCCACCAGGCATCAAGCCAGTCGCTGGACACTAAGCCTCCACCTACCAGACGACAGTCGTCACCTCTCTTCCCTTGCAGGAATGGCCTATCGACTTCAGATTATGCAGAATTTTGGATTGATAATCCATTACAGGTTAATTTTTAGTAATTACTTCTAACCTAATCCAATATTTTTAGACAACTATAAATTGTTGCAGCACCAGACACCCTGTCCGTTGCATAAACGTCTATAGAATGGGTCATCACCCAAGATCCCAACATCAGGGGCAGAATAGTGGATCATACGATATCAATCGCCGATCTACATATGATGACAAGGTTTAGAAGATTGATCGTACCTTGGTACATCGAGCTAGTCGGGTTTCTAGTCTTTACACGACGGGAAGGGTACAACCCTTGGTTATTATAAATCAAGACTTGGTTATCCAAAACCAAGGCCTAGTCAACCAAGACTAAGAATTGATTGCCCAAAGTCTACAAAGGCTCGGTCATCCAAGATCAGTGCCCGGTTACCCCAAGTTTGGTCATCAGAGACCAAGACTAGGGCCTAACTGACAAAAGTATGATCATCAGAGATCAGGACTTAACCTACAAAGGTCAGGTCAAAAAACGATCCTCCCCCTCACGTGTTATACTTATGTGGTAATTAATTCCCTTACTAAAGGGACGAGCTGAGTGAAGCTCGTAAAATTTATTCCCTTGCTAAAGGGACAGGCTGAATGAAACCCGTAATCAATATCCCCGTACTATAAGGGATAATAAAGAAATATCATGTACTAAAAGAACTCGGGTTGAATGAATCCCGCAATCAATATTCCCGTACTATAAGGGATAGTAAATAAATGTCCTGTACTACAAGGACCGGGGCTGAATGAATCCTGTAATTAATATCCCCGTACTATAAGGGATAATAAATAAAAATTCCTTACTAAAGGGGACGAGCTGAGTAAAGCTCGTAAAATTTAATTCCCTTATTAAAGGGGTGACGACCTGAGTGAAGCTCGTCCAATTTATTCCCTTACCAAGGGAAGAGTACCCAAGGGTACCAAAAAGAATACCCAGGGGCAGAGTACCTAAAGGTATCAAAAATAGTACCCTGGGGCAGAATACCCAAATGTACTAAAAATAGTACCCGCGGGGTACTGTTCCAGGGCAGGAAAAAAAAAAAAAATTCCCGAGTTACTATTCACATGAATAGAACCCGCGGGAATAATACCCTGCAGTACTGTTCACAGGGGTTGAAAAAAAAAAAAAATTTACATTCCCAAAGCTAGACATGCAAGCTTGGGAATGGGGGGCAACTGATAGGGAAAAATATAAACCTACCCTACCCTCGATAAGATTGATTAGCTTGATAATGAAATCTGACATGGTTCAACAGAGTAAGAATAATCCTATCATAATTGGAAGAGGTTAAAATGATTATTCATATCCCCGATAAATCTGGCAACAAATCTCCTATGATCTCGCACAAACGGAAGATAAGATCAACCATCGATACCGGCGGAACCAATTGGATTCCAATCGACAGCCATAAATAGGGCACCAAGCCGTTAAAGAAGGTACGAGAAAAAAATCCCTAAACAAAGTATACATAATTATTATGTAATACGATTACAAGTACTAACTTGATCGTCGGAGGGTCCTCGGCCGGCACCCCACCGGTACCATTCGAGGTGACGTCCCTTTGTTTTGCAGGTAAACGTCGTCGTTCCGAGTCGTAAGGATTTCCACATCAACAATTAAAATTGAAAATAAATAGGATCTATTTTACAAGAAAGAAATATTTTAAAATCGATAAAATTAGGATTCTAAATTTTTTAAAAAGACTCTATTTTTTTTTCTTTCCTTTTTTGGGAGAAATTATTCGTTATAGCAGTTGAACATGGTATAACGGACACTTACAAGCACTCCACAAAAATAAATTTATCAACACTTATAGGTCCACTTTACTTTAATAAAATGTTTGTAATCCACTATTGTACTACGCCAATGTTATAATGAGTAATTTTTTTTACCCCACAAAAATAAATGGGTTAATTACAGAGACACCTCCTAAGGTTTGCCATATTAACAACCATATACAACTTAGCCGTTTTTTGGACAGAAACACCCCCTAGGTTTACAAACTTGAATAATGACACCCCATTTTAAAAAAAAATGGAGCCAAACACAGCCTAAAGTGACATGAAATGTCTAATATGCCCTAAGATATATTTTAATCCTTACTTAAAATGACCAAACTACCCCTCATCTCATCTCTCTCTCTCAATAGTTCTCATCTCATCTCTTTGTCTCACACACACAAACTGCTACATCGCCCTCCTCTTCTTCCACACCCTCAAATCCCGAATCCGTAAATCAAACCCAATTTACTCTCTATCTCATACACAGTATCTCTCAAATCCCTAATCTCGATTCTTGGCCGCTGATTCCATGCCGCAATTCCTCTCACGGCCGAGCCCTCCACCGGCTGAGTTGTCCGCCGTCATCGAATGATCGTGGCGTTGGGTTTTAGATTCATGTGATGGGTGACTATCCAACCGTGGAGGACTCGCTGCAGCTGGTGAGGGCTCGGCCATGATGAAAACAACCTCGGCTGTGGGGAATCAACACTTTTCTTCGGGCTAACTAACACAGAAAGAGAGGGGGTGAGGAGAAATAAGTTAGAGAGAGAATGTAGAGCAGAGAGAGATTCTAACATGTGTATATATATATATATATATATATAGTATATAACTGTCAGATTCTAATTTCTTGATTTCATTTGAACTCACTTGAATTTGGAGTGTCAGCCGAAGTTCGTTGTGATCTTAATGAAAATTTTAGATGTCATCAGTTTTCGATAGTTTTTAGGTTAAATTTGGAGCAAATATGGTTGATTAAATGGTTGAACAAGCCACAAGCGCTATGCTCATCGATTCGGATTGCCACAAGAAGAAACAATATGTTGTTACCTAATCAATCCGAATCGATAGGTCACACCAAATACATACCGTTGCCCTTTCATCGACATCAGAATCGTGTCACCGTCGTGCAATCACCACTGCTAGTCGCCGGACCTCGTCGCCTCTTCAACGTCGGAATTGCGTCATTGCCATGCCATTGCTGGTGCTAGTTGCTGGAGCCTAATCACATCGCTAGGTCACCACTGTCGCTAGAGTTCAATCTCATCGATTGGTCATCGTCAGAGCCAAAACCCAGAGAGTTGCAGATGTTTGCCATGTTTACCTCCTCTCTCTAACTTCACTTTAATGATTGACGGTCGTCGCTAGAGCCATAGCCCAAGAGAGAGAGTTGCGATGGCAGTAAGCAGACAGTGGAGAAATGGACTCCGGCCATGGATGGCTCAGATGAAAACAACGACGGAACGGTGATGGGCTCGGCTGTGGGACTGTGGCGGCAAGGAAGAAAGGCTCACAGGGAATGAATGGGAAGATAAAAAAAAAAATTAGAAGAATAAAGAATTTATTGAATGAGGGTAATTTGGTCATTTAACTTGGTTAAAGGGTAAACATGTACTTTCATTGTGTTTGGGGTGTCATTGTATAATGTTTTAACGAGTAACACTCATGCATCACAATATGACATTGTTCGGAAAAAAAATTAATAATAATAAAAAAAAAATTAGAGACAAAGAATAAAAAAATAAAAATGGAGCATGAACATATGGGTGCCCATAAAAAGATACAGATGAGCCCATTGGTCCGAGTCCTGAATAATCATCACCCACAGTAATCCCAAAATCCTGTGGTACACAGTCAGCAGCCAGCCTTTTAACCTGCCAAATCAAAAAGTTTCCCAAAACATGAACCGACACGTGTCCAGTTCCCTCGATCCGCACAACCCTCGCAAAAATCCATTACTCTGTCCCCTCTCTCTCTCTCTCTCTCTCTCTCTCTCTCTGGGGCTTTCAGTTAAAGCTCGCTCTCACCACTCAGCTCATCGAAGAACCCCTATATCCATCCGCCGCCGTTATCATTTCTCTCTCTCTACACTCTCTCTCTCTAAAACTCAGATCCAATTCTCCAAACGATGTTCTGAAGACCATGATTTCGGTAAGAATCTTAGCTCAATCCAAGAAATGTTCGATCTGTTTATGGTAACCCACTTTCGATCTCAAATCTGTTTGCGCAAAAGAAAAAAATAATTAAACCAAATCCACACATACATATACATATATACTCCATAAAGATAGAACTGTTGTATGATCTTGGAATTTTAGAATTAGGGTTTGTTGTCTGTTTTCTTGATTTTGTATAGTTAGGGTTTTAGATGTTAAGGACTTTCGAATACTATTTCTAGTTTAGGAATTAAAAGTTAGAGAATTTGAAAAGTGGCAAAGATGAGTTTGAGGGCAGCGGAGGATGATTCGGCGTCGGAAATTCATCTTCCGGCCGAGATTGATTGGGAGATGCTCGACAAATCCAAGTTCTTCTTCCTCGGCGCAGCCCTGTTTTCCGGCGTCTCGGCCACTCTGTACCCGATCGTGGTTCTGAAGACGCGGCAACAGGTGGCGCTGAGCAGAATTTCGTGCTTCAATGCCGCCTTTTCGATACTCCGGTACGAAGGGTTGAGAGGGTTTTACAAGGGATTTGGGACTTCACTGATGGGTACAATCCCAGCTCGAGCTCTTTACATGGCGGCGCTCGAGGTTACGAAGAGCAATGTCGGAACTGCCTCTGTGAAACTAGGGTTTTCAGAGGCAACTGCAGCCACTGTGGCGAATGCTGCCGCGGGTTTAAGTGCTGCCATGGCAGCACAGTTGGTGTGGACACCCATTGATGTAGTGAGCCAGAGGCTTATGGTTCAAGGTGGCCCCAATTCCATCACTTCCTCTGTTAGCACCTATAGATACAATGGTGGAATCGATGCGTTTCAAAAGATTATCTATACAGATGGATTGAGAGGGCTATACAGGGGATTTGGGATATCCATATTGACATATGCCCCTTCAAATGCAGTGTGGTGGGCATCTTATTCAATGGCCCATAGATTCATTTGGGGTGGGGTTGGTTACCATTGTTGTAGGAAAGATGAGAGTGTTGGTGGAGGGAGTGGTGGTTTTAGGCCGGATGCGAAGGTGGTGCTGGCGGTGCAGGGGTTGAGCGCCGCCATGGCAAGTGGGTTTTCTGCGTTGGTTACAATGCCACTAGATACAGTCAAGACTAGATTGCAAGTTCTGGATGTAGAAGGGAGTGGGCGTAGGCCGCCAACGATTGTTCAAACCGTGAGGAATTTGGTGAAGGAAGGTGGATTGGGTGCTTGTTACCGAGGCTTGGGTCCAAGGTGGGCTTCAATGTCCATGTCTGCAACCACCATGATCACCACCTACGAGTTTCTCAAACGGCTATCTACTAAGAATCAAGAGAGCTTCACTTGATGAGCATGAGCATTGGGCAGAGGAGGAGAAGCAAAAGGAAGGAAGAAATGTTTTGTTTCTTGTCACCCTTTTCAATTTTCTTAACCTATCTACCGTTGGTGTAACTTGCCACTCTCATGGGCATACTAATGTATATTTTTGTATAAATATGTAGCATGTTTCCTTTTGTTTCAAGTCTCTAATAATAATGTCTTTTATGTCTCATCTATAATATTAGAAAGAAATCCACTTAAGAATCGTTTGTATGTGGAGAATTGACTTTGATGGTACTGAATATAATTAGGGTTGTCCAAAAATGAATTTTGGCCAAAAAGTATTTAACAAGTTTTATATTTGAATACTTCCTAATGTATAAACTGTGGTTGTGGTTTTGAGTCATGTTTAATGTTTAAGGTTTAAGGTTTTGCTGTTCATGAACATCTCAGCCAGTTTTATGAGTTTCACTTTATATATTGCAAGTGGTAACAGACTCGGTTCGTATTTGGAAGTTACGTAAAATAAACAAACCCACCCGCTTACCAAGCTATGGACAATTTTTTCTAAAAACCCATGATATATATATATATATATTTTCAGTTGACAAGTTTAATCAAAGCATCTCAGTGCCAAATGGCCCATTTAGTTAAACAACAATATCTGGGGAGTAAACAACTAAAAAAAAAGATGAGTGATCACCTAAAGTATATGATCCTCGCTAATATATGGATTTAAGAATATTTTAAATTATGAGCAGGGATATAAAAACCAAAAAATTCAACTTAATGGAGGAGCCGTGTGCAGAAAGGCTGCCCATTCATTAGATAGTGCATGTAGAATTCAAACATAGGTCTTACTTTCACCATCTAGTTGATTGAGAGTTGTTGGGTTAAAATTTTGGAAATGTTAATCATTTTTCCTATAATTATTAATGCAAAATAAAATTTTAATTTGGTTAACATGGAGGTAGTGGACTTTTAAAGCACTCTATCGCCTAATATTAGACAAATGTAGTCCTTCCCTTGTCATTAAACTAGCTCCTTTAACTAAATGCAAAATGGATGTTATCAAATTTGAATTTGGCTTCGGCTTCGGCTTCTTTTCACATCACATTACATTTATGTGGATGACGTAAAATTGGATGTGCCCGATTTTCGGACCGAAAAAATTATTCCAACTTCATAAGAGACGAGCGTGTAAGTATCAATCAAAAAAAAAAAATTATAAAGTTTTTGGACCAAAAAAATTATAAAATTTAACTGTCATCAACGATCAATCAATAATCAATCAATATTATAAAAAAATTATTGATTTTTTTGGTCCAAAAATCTTTAAATTTTAAATATAAAAAATTATTCCAAAAGAAGATCAAAAGTTCAAGTTTCATAAGAGGGAAGCTTGTGAGTATCAATCAAAAAAAAAAAAAAAAAAAAAATCATACAATAACATGGTCTATGGACCACCAAACCAATTCAATTATATCCCGTGGGCCGCTACAATGGACCACCAACTAAGCAGAAACCGTGGGCCCCAGTCTCACTTTGTCCATTCTTAGGAGCAGCCTATCCTAATTCAAATTTGTAATCTCTTTAAATTAGGATTTGTTTGTATAGATAAATCTCCGCTGGGTTACAATCCCAGGGGCTATGAAACTTTGGACTTTTGGGACCAGAAGTCTTAATGACAACCAATAATTGTGAGGATAAGATTTTGGGGCTTATGAGTGGTAGACATGTGGGCCTTCCCAATTGCCATTAGACGTTGTGTGTTCTTTACCAACGCATACTTTTCTACTCCTCTACAATACTCTTGCCAAACCATCTCTACACACACGTTACAATGACAGGAGTTTTGTGAACGGAATTTATCTTCTTTATTATTATCACGTTTTTGATAAATCAACGACTTTGCAGTGCATGCTTCATATATATACTTTTCTTCTCTTATTGCAGTGCGAATACAAGAGCAATCACTTTATAAAATATACCATCAACCCAAAAGATTCCTTAAATCATACCATCAGTACAGATTAATGTTTCACATAAAACTATAGGAAGCTTTCAATCCTCCAACAGTCGAACACTTCCATAATTAATCAACGTGAGAGTCTTAAGCTTTATTAGGGAATAAAGTTATCAAGTACTGTGTTTTTCAATTACACATAGATGAAGAAAAACACCAAGCATTATTTGTCCATGATAACAAGAACCCCAACAAGAGCATGAAAGCTGGACAAATATAAGAGAACAGAGAGAGAGAGAGAGAGAGTCAAATGTGATAACTGAAAACGAAAACTCTTTTAACTACTGAAATATTCACAAAACTTATGAGCAAGGAAAACTTTAGCTGAAGGACACACTCAGAGATCAGGAATGGCTCAAAAGACGAACCCCATTATCTTATCAATAACATGTCGCTACCAAAAAGCAACGGAACACCAGAACATATTAACAGGAATTTCCAATTTTCTTTCCTTCATTGATTCACAATTAATATATCATCAATTAGTTCATAGGCGCATCAAGTATACCACCTCCCCATTTGATTGCTTACTCAACAGGTTTCAAGTACACATCAAGTCATCTCGTGTACAGATAACGCATCTACTCAATCAAGACGTGCAACAGATATAGCTAAAATTGAGCAGGCACAAAATGAGTCCTTCCGCCACGACAGGGAAAATGGTTAGAGCATATATATTCTATTTAAAATTAATAAACAGCATGACAGCAACCCAAGGTAACAAAATGCATGTCTGCGATCTACATAAAAAAACGTGTTTGCTATCTAGACGTAATATCAAATATTTTCAAAGCTCAAGGGAACATAATCTTAGCTGCTAAGACTGGGAACCTGACTAGTTGGACAATTAATAGAATCCGCCCCGAGAGAATAGTAGTAGGAATCCACACCTTCCCAGCTACTATCATGGGCGTGCTCTCTTGTTGCTGCATGAAGGACATTTGTACTGCTTAATATGCTCAGCCCTTGCTGGGGTGATCTTAACACACTTGCCATGGAACCACTTCTCACATATGTCACAGCAGATCCAGAACTCGTCAGATGCATAGTTCTCTCCACATGCCCCACAAAGTGTCTCCCCATGCTCATCATCTTCCTCTTCCAAATCTTCATCATCGTCTTTTGGTTGCAACACTTTCGAATACTTTCCCTGAGATTCAGAGCCTCGCTGCTTTCACCACCAAAACATGAGAGAATGAACATAAATGACAAGGTATTCAAGAAAACACACTATTATAAAAAAATATTCTAAGAATTTTCGTGGCTTTTTTATGGAACAACTAAAGTGCAGCTACAACAGAAAGAGGGGCCTCGGAATGGAGAAATTTGCCCCCCACAATGAAAATTAAGGTTCTCTTGAAAATGACTTAAGGAGATATATGCCTACCACGTGCCCTGATTTCCAATCACCTAAAAATCCCTTGGAACATTCATCCTTGCCATCAGTGAAAATCGAGTCACTAATCTACTAGCTATAATACATATTGGAACAGTACTCTTAAGGCACTTTCTGTCATTACAGACATTAGACCAGCTCCTCCATTTAAGCAACATAAACAACAAATTAGCACTGCCAACGTATGATTTCGATTTATGTGATGGAACTAAAGAAAGTAGAAGAGTACAGATCGATTTTCTACCTTGGAGTTAGATTTAGATTTATTTTCGCTGTGATTTGGAACTGATGTCTTTGCTTGCTTCTTGGCTGTCCCTGCCACAACTTCGAATACTGTTGGGAGATCATTTATCATATTGAAGAGGCGTTTCCTGCATCAAAAACACCTAGATGTCAATGGAGGGATGAAACAATAGAATGCAGCAACCCATGGGAAAAATCAAGAAGGCAAAACTTCAGAAAGCCAGATGCAAGACTTTTGTGCTCCATTTTGTGAAGCCTCAATTTTAGCTTTAAGATCAGTCCACCTTTTTCCCTTTTTGGCCTTTTACCCCGATGAAGGGCATTGTTCTTGTCATTTGTACAACACGGTCCAAGCATGAGTAGGATCCTATTAGAAGGATCGCAAGAAATTTAGACATTCATTAAAAAGAAATTGCCCCACATATACACAGAGCTAAAAATCAACAAGTCTCCCATGCCACAATGCAGCATCCTCATCCAAATCAACTCTGTGTGACATAAAAATACAATGGCATAGAATGGATTTGACTACTTCCACGTTCACAACCATAATAACATGTGTAATTGGCAGACTCCATGTGCAGCCTGAGTCATGCTCTATGTATAAACAGACATAAAGAAAATCAAACCAACTTATGTTCTCAATTTCAGACCTTACAAGGTTGGAAGCCTAGAATGTTATAACAATTTATAACAAGCATTTTTCCATCAAGTAAAATGCATGCTGCATATTTTTTATAACTCAGTAATGCAAGGTAACAGGGAAAATAATGAACAGTATGAGGAGAAAATAAGGTTGAGGGAGCTAAAAATTAAAAATTACAAGGAAGCATTACAGACATTAAAGAAAAAAAATGTATAAGATACAGATGACAGTTGATCCTCTAACAATTAATATTTCAACAGTTAAAAACTTCAATAATGAATGTTTTTTGAGCCAACTTGGTTACATGGTGGATAGTATAATTCAATTACTGAATAAATTTTTAGAAAAACCTGTTGTATTATTTATAATTACAATAAAAATCAATGTTTATACATGCGTATTTATATATATGCATTATATATATATATATATATATCATAATATCACTTTTCAGGAGTAGATCTATTTTTTTTTTTTTTTTAACAGAAACAAATACATATATTATCACCCGACTTGAGATACAAAATATTCTTTTAATGTCCTTCCCCAAATAGAGAATTTGGTAGCCAACAAAAATAAGAGCAAATTAATACTTAATAATTCTATTACTTAACAATTTTTGTTTCTCCTAGGATTAGTAGAGGACTGACTAGCAAAAATCAAGCATGGTGTCATCAAGATCCAAATATAAAATTACCTAGCTTTCACAATCAAAGGCTATACACATTCACCTTAAAGAAGTAAACACAATCACACCAAATTATAGATAAACATGGCCAACTTGTGATTCAAGAAATTGTGTGTGTAAGTGTGTGTGTGTGTGTGTGAGAGAGAGAGAGAGTTCTATGACTTTCTCTTAGGACAATAGTGTCATTTTACTTTAAAAGTGGACTGAATTTATGAATAAAAGGAGTGTGAATGTTGCCTTCCTTAATAAAAGCCTAAATAAATCTACCATCATCAATGAATAGGAAACAAATTTAGAACATAGTAAAAAAATTAAAAGAGACACTACGGTATGTCAAACATGAAAAAATATTTATCCTTTACATCCATAACTTTCCACTTTGTTACCTATTTCACCACGCTATTCCTCTTTACCCATTCAATATGCCAAAAGATGATCACAGATGTTCCTACTTACAAGATATTTATAAAAGTGTCCATGGTATAAAATTATCAAGGGAGAGTTAAAAAGAGTAATGAGCTAAAACATATTAATATGAAAAGCAAATCATTTAATTACAATGTTGATAAAAATGATATTTTCATATTTTCTACATTCTTTTTCAATTCCATTTTAGACTTCTAAATTCTGCTACGAAGACAACCAAGCTTCGACCAAGCAAAGGGGAAAAAAAGGTACCTATCAGCTTTATCAAATCCAAATCTAGCACCAAAATAGAAGGCCACAGCAAGTAACCATGAATCACTATGGACGGCAACCAAAGACAGCCAGTCCTTCTCTTGCATGCCATCTCTGGCAAAGTTAATACCCAGTGCAGGCTCTGGAAGCTCCGGTGGCACCTCTTCAGCAGGTAAATTGACTTCCCACTGCTCACTTGGAAATCCATAAAGGCAGAGATTTTCCTTCTCTGTAATTTGATATTAAAAAATTCAATTAATTCTTCAGATTGAAACATAAAAGATTACCGCCTCAAAGGCTCAAACATAGAATTTTAATTAAGTGAAGTTCCAAAGATTATTAAATTATACTAGGTGGTTCAATATATAACAAGGTATTATGGCACAAATAACATATGAGATTTACATTATTTTCATAAATTGTTAAAAGAGATACCATAAGCTTTTCGTAGATAACAGAAATGAAGCACAAACAGAAGGGGAAGGAAAAAAAAAAAAAAAGAACCAGGAAGGATAAGCTTTACGTAGGTTTTCAAAATAAGATTTTAAACCAACAAAACTCAATCAATCATCAGAGTAACAGGGTCAAAAGGCAACCAACCCTACAAACACCATACAATTTACAAGTTGTAAGTTTGTGTATGTGAAATCAAGTTTCAAATCCTTACACTCACAAAATTTCCTTACAATAGTATGTTTTATACCACAATTTATAATTTAATGAAACAAACCAAGCTAATTCTTTAACACAATCCGCCAAATACCAATTACATATGGCATAAAAACTTACAATTCTAACAAAAGCATAAAAGCAATCCACTATACAAACAGTTTCAAGTACTGTGAAAAAACAAAAGAGAAAGAAATCATTGGATTGTTTATATGCATAAATAATCCAGAACAAGTCCATAGCGCAATTCTAGGATCTGAAAGACTCTCTGACAATCCCATTATAATCCTACGCCTCTGCACATTTTCATGCAATTCGGGATCAATTTGCTAATTTTGGATTGTAGGATCATACCAATCTGAATAGCGGTTCTGATAAACATGCATTAAATTCTGTTCTGCTTCCAACATATAATATTTAAAACTGTCACTATATGCACCAAAAGGATAATTTTGTAGGTAATTTTATATCTCAAATCTCAATGCCAAAGATAGTCCATCAAACCAATTTATACATGATAGACCATGGGGATATTCCCAACAATCTAACACTTCAATATACATTACAGAAAGTCATTTTTTTTTTTTTTCCTAATTGGTATTCACACACACATGTCTCTTCTGAGACTTGAACCCCTAACCTCCCTTTGGGAAGTAAGAGGCTGATACCGCTAGGCCACTGGCCTATTGGTCATATTTTCTTCAAGTAAAGCACAAAATTTTCTATTAATTCATAGAGTTTTCACCAGTGAGGATTTGTTAATATATGCTCCATCACAAAAGGATTTTTCTTGGTTGATAACTCACACCCCTGCTTTGTCCCTATAGGGACTCGAATCCTCGACCACCACTATGGGAGGTCAAGGAGATATTACTGATGTACAACCCTTGGTGGTTACATCACCATAGGACTCTATGTAGGACTTTTTGCTTTATTTGCAGGATCTCCGCGGAGTAGAACGGAATTGATCATGGAAACCTGGGCTTGGAACTTTAAGACTTATGTTGTCACACAATAACCACATCCTATCAACAAAATCAACTAATTCAACAAAATCATTTGTAAGAACGGTTTCCATGAATTAGATAGAAGATCACAGTTCACTGAAATTGTAAAATACCAAAAGAATTGTTCCTTGTTGAGAAACCATTCAAACTCAATTTTACATATTTCTCAACGTTATGAACGTGATCAATATATAAAGAACTAAAGGATAAAAATGTACTACTAATAACTCAAACATATTTAAAAGCAGTACCTTCGTAGTTCAAACCGAATTCCATGTACATTACCATTCTATTCACATACTTTAAAACAATTACAACAAGACAGTGAGATTAAAAAAATTTATGTCTGTATTCATATAAATATGCATGTGTTTTTCTGCGTGTAAGACGGAAAAATAAAGTAAAATAATCCGTTGGAAGTAACGAGCACAAAACTTTTTTTTTTTTTTTTTTTAAAAAAATCTTCTATGTATAGAACTCCAATCTTCAACCTCGAAGAAATTGTTCATGTAAAACAACTATTGAAGAAATAATCTTAAATGCAAACACTAAACAGAGCCAAATAATTTAAAACAGTAACAGAGATTGAAAAAACACTAACCAGGGTCGCATTGCTGATAAAATTCTTCAACATCTGCAACAACCAACCATTATGAATTCACACATTAAACACAAAACAAAATAAATTTAATAGCTTCAAGAAAAAGAAAAAGAAAAAAGAAATCAAATACAAAACCACAAGGAAAAAAAAAAAAGAAAAAAAAGAAAAATGTGCTTACCAATGGTGAGGGCTTTAATCATACCAGCTCTTCGACCCTTAAAATCCCGAAAGACCTCTTCAACCGTTCGAGGATTGTAGGGCTGACCTCCGTCCATGACTTTGAAATTGTGTTCTAGAGAGAGAAACAAAGAGAGTGAAGAGAGAAAGCGACTATAGATCGAAGAACGAAAATGGAAGCAACGGTCCTCCCTGAGAAACCAAAGCAGCACCGAAAGAGTTGAAGGGAGGGAAAATTGTAAAAATATTTGATCTCCAAGATGAGAGAGAAAGAGGAGAGAGACTGAAAGTAGTAAGCGAGAGAGAGAGAGAGAGAGACTGGGGATTTGAATCGGATTGAAACTGAGTAATTAACTGGATTTGAAGAAATGGGGAACAGTCCGGATGAGATCTGGATTTGGGCCCATTTAGTCGAAGGGAGTCACTAATCCCTAAAATGCTAAAACGAATGGTTTCAGAATCACTCTCGATTGGGCCACATTTTATTACCAATCCAATGGACTAATAAATACGGAGTAAATGTTATGCTTATAAGGAATAGTGGACTAACGTGATCTACTTGTTTTGTGAACATTTCCCTCTTTTTGACAAAAATAAGATAAAGGTTTTGTCTGGGCTTCTCGCTGAACTGAGTGTACTAGATCACGTGACATGGTGATCAAAGCGAGCAAAATGTGTCAAACCCTAGCCCACGTTGTGAGTTTAAATTTGGTTAAAAAAAAATAATAATAATAAATTAACAAAAGTGCAAAAAAAAATTGGTTATTTGTTTAAATGGGTTAACTCAAATGTGTACTTAATTTTCAACGATGTATTTTACTAAACATTTATATCTTTACTGAACACTTCTACTTGCTTTGATTAAGGTATAACTTAAACTCCGATTGAGTAAAAGGGGTAGAGTTTGAATCAGTTTCTTACATCCATGTTGAAAAAAAAATAATTCATTGCAAGCTAACTCCGCTGTTCATCCCTGAAAACAGCAATTTCCCAAATTATTTTTTATAATTTTATTTCGTTTCAATACATTAGCTACCAATTTCGCTTAACAAGTCAACCTAGAAATCATCTAAATTTATGTATGGTGATACTTCGGAACAATGTCTTAAACCAACATGATCAAAATGTCTTGAAAAATGATTTTATGGCCGAAGAGGCCAACTGATTCATTCAACTGAAAGCACCAACTGGCTAGAATGGCAGTGCTCAAATGTCTTCAAGGATGCACTTTTCAACATGATGAAGTAACAGATTTCTCAATGAAGTTGCAGTATGCCTCAGACGTTCTCTACCCCTGATCGACATCATTCAGCCATTGATGGCTCTAATGACTCGCCATGATGTTCTGGCATTGCTAGTCCTTACCCACCTCTCATCACTGCAGTGCAGATTAATTCTCAGCCTCTATCACCTTCCTCTTCACTCAAAACTCCATACAAAAAAAAAAAACAGGCAGTTACCCCTCCTCCCGGATGTCCATATATAACAGAAAACATGACACTGAATCTCAATAACCAAAATGGATTCAAGCTGCCAAACTTGAACCCCCATTCCCAAACTGGTGTTTTCTCTTATCATCCACTTGCATTATGGTTACTTTGATCTCTGGTAGCTTGATCGTGTGTCACCTATTTGTTATTCAATGATACTCCAATAACCTCCTCCTGTAACTATCCGCATCAATTACAGGACATTTCCCACACATCTCCTCAAAGAATTTCTGAACCTCAAACGCCTTACCCTTTGCACACAACTCCTTGGCAAAAACAGAAAAGCTTTCAAGATTAATGGCATAGCCCTTGTTTATCATTTCGTGGAAAACTTGTTCTGCCATTTCCTCATTCCCATGCTTGCTATATCCCTCAACCAAGCAACTATACATCGTGGCATCAACATTATGACCATCACTAAGCATGTCACGGACAAGTTGTTCAGCTTCTGACATCCTTCCCTTGGCTCTACAAAGGCTATGTATCACCGTGTTATATGACAAGAAGTTTGGACGACAACCCATCTGTGGCATCTGCTTCAAAAGAAGAATAGCCCTATCAAGCTCCAAGGACTCCACAAGAATCCTAAATACTGCATTGAAACTAGAAACGCTTGGATTAATGCCTTTTCTCTTCATTTCCATTAAAAGTGCAATTGCTTCATTTGGTTTCCCCATTTTGCAATATTCATTCACAACAACTCCATATGACTTCACATCAGGTTTCAACCCAAGACTAACCATTTCCTTGAGATGCTTGGCAGCCTCGTCTGATCTCCCTACAATACAATACCCCTTCAATAAACTTGTATGTGTCGCGACATTATCCTTCAAGCCATTTAATCTCATCCTTGTCATCATCCTCTTTGCCTCATCAATATTACCGTTCAAACACAAACCAAAAATCAGAGCATTGTATGTGAACACATTTGGCCTGCAATTTTGACCCACCATCTCATCAAAACACTTATGTGCCTCGTCCAATTCACCTCTTTTACAATACCCATCAATCAAAGTCGTATAAGTCACTGTATCCGGCAAGTAATCCCTGCTCTCTCTCATGCGATCGACGGTTCTCTGTGCACTCTCCATTAAACCCCTCTTGCATAACCCATTAATGATGGTGTTGTAAGTAATTAAATTTGGTTCACATTTCATTTCGTCGAACACCTTCTTTGCATCCTCAATCATGCCCATTTTACAAAACCCTCTGATCATTGTAGTGCAAGTGGAAACATCCGGTTCCAACACACCTTCATTGACAATCTGATCGAAGAAAGCCTTTGCTAATTTTATTCGATTCGCTCTCACTAAGACCCCCAAAATCGAATTATACGAAAACAAACAACAACCAAACTCTCTCCTTTTGGCGATATGAAACCAGTGAATAGCACCTCGTATGTTGCCGCGATTGCCGTGAGCTCTGATGAACTTACCCATCATAAAATCGGAGAGTCTGTTCGACGATTCAAGTAGATAAGCTGCTGTGGAAAACAAGCTATGAGAAATGAGGAGGTCAGTGATGGCAATGTAACAAATGAAAGGGTGAGAGTATTTGTTGGGATTAGGGTTAGGGTTTGAGGCCCATTTGAAGAAGAAGAGGGCATGGTGAGGGTTGGTTTGGTTGTTGATGACATCAATGACTAAGTTAGGGTTCAAGTGTGAAGAGAATTGGTTGAGTGGAGAATGCTTGGGATTGGGAGAATTAGGGCTTTGTGGGTCTAGGGTTTGAAGAAGCGAGGATATGGACGTGACCAGAGAGAGGGGTTGAGAGAAATGAGAGTTGGCGGTGGGCAGGCCTCGACCCGCCATTGAAGTTGCCATAGTCATGCTCTCTTTGAATTTAAATGTAAAAGTCAGTCACTCCCTCCGTGTTTGTTGTGGTACTAGTACAGTAATTTTTACTTACAGTATTTATTTTTTAATTACCAAAAAAAAAAAAAAATTTATTAGAAAAACAATATATAGAAAGAAAAAAAAAAAAAAAAGAAAAAGAAAAAAGAAGCATAATATGGAGAACGAAAATTCTTCTTATAAAATTTGTTTCTGTCCTACTTGAATGCATTTAAGGGAGAGTGTTGTGTTGTTCACTCACTCCACACTTTGAATAGTGTATCATTACTTTAATTTATATGGTAAAAAACATTAAAGACCATCAAAACTTAAATAATTTGAAAAATTAGACTTGAAGAGACCTGAAATGGGAAGAAAGGAAAAACAAAATAGAAAGGAATGCAACATCACACAGGTCTGCATGTGACGAGCAGGAGGTTTGTATGAACTCAAGAACATATTTGCCACAAACCATTTGAATATATGGTTTTTTTTTTTTCACATTCTCAAGTACCCTGAGTACATACATCCAGTACCACAACTTCAATGTCTTAATTCATAGATGGTTTTTTTTTTTTTTAGGACCTGTATCAATCAACATTTCTGTGCAGATTTATCTGTATGACTTCAAAATAATAGTGCTGACAGATAACCTATCACTATCAGGGTTCTCTTGTTCATTAACATGCATGGGTTAATAATCTTATTCAGCAGATTAAATTTACCAAAAGATCTGCTTAATGTTATGAAAGGTGGTTCAAGTAAGTCACTAGAGGTAGCTGATGTGCCTTGTGATTAACTTTTTGATACAAAATGTCAGAAATTGCAGTGTGGTTTGAACCCACTCATAGTTTGGTTTACATAGTTCACTCAACTTGTTCGCTTTATTTCTCGGAGAATGATAAGTGCAATCATGGCTGCACAATCTCAATCCTTGAATCTATGGTATCCACAAGATCCAAGGAGTGAGCTTGTACAGTCGTGACAGTCACAACGTTGCTTAGCACAGCTCTTATTTCCCCACTTCTTTACATGATAGTTATACATGTAGCAGATTCCAAGTTGTTTATTGCAACCAATTGTTCTTCGATAGAAATTCATCATGATTACATGGAGTCTGGAGAGTGGAGAATATCGATTCAGTTTGGAGGCCTAAGGTTGGCTGCAGCTATTGCTTGCAGAGCATGCAAAGGAGTTTGGTTGGGCCAAGACATGATGTGGAGTTTGATGCTTTCCATTTGATCCATTGCTGAAGTGAGTGTTTCCTTAATATCATTGGTATCGCAACAATGTATTAGGCCTTCAGAGCTGACAGTTGAAGGCATGAGGTTCTTCCCTTCTAACCTAGAGATCACAACTAGGTACTCCATGTTGCTTGCTTGTTCATATAAGTAACCGAGCCCAGCACGATCAGCAGACGTCCCTTTAGTCACTGAATACACACAGATGAAGCCCTGTACATATAATTAGAGTAGACTAATCGAAAATGAAATCAAACGACGTATGTGCAATATGCAACTTATTCATAACAGAATCTAATATCAATTCTTAAAGAAACAAGAATTAAATATTTGTTGACATGTTAATTCAGAAGTTCCTTTATAGATTATGCACGAAAAGTAAAATTTGATACCTCTTCAGCTTGTTTGATGTCAATTCCAAATCGGTAGTCTCCTGGTTTTGGTGTCAATTCAAGTAAAACTTCACCAATTCCTGGTAGAAACCAGAGTCTTATGCCTTGAACAATCTGAAGAGAAGTGGTCTCATTTTTCTGTCTACACCTACTTATCTCTTCTCCTGTGGATTTATATTTCTCCTTTTGAGGAGAAGAAAACATTTTAGAAAATGTTTGAAGACTTGACAATAACTGGAGTATCTTCTATGACCAAAACACACACACACACACACAACGTATAAATATGCTTTCTTATAACCATCTCAAATGCCATTTGACTATAGAAGACTTAGGGAGAGGAAGAACAATACCGAGGTGAATTTTTGTTCTGTTTGGATGTTGACAAAGACGAGAGGGATCCCTGATGAAACCGCTGCAGAAAACCAGGCCATGGTTCTGACAGTGGTGGCCTCTATTCCTTGCTCATCTGGTAGAGGCATGAACAAAATGGAACTAACCACCGTTGATCCTTGATCCGGCAGGTAGGTACGCACCTTCGTCTTCCAGTCATACTTCACACCCTTCCGGTTGAATCCCCTCAAATCCGCATTCACCACCTTCCTACTCATTTCTGCATCATTCCATAAAATTCCACAGTTTCACCATGTTTAGTGGTGCATTACAAGCCTTTTAGATTTAGAGCGTGTTCGGCTGCATGGAATTGGAATTGGAATTTGAAAAGAAAATTATTCAATTTTCTTAGTTACTTTTCTCAAATTCCACGAATTTCAATTCCAAAACTCCAATTTCATGCAGCCCAACGCACCATCACTGTTTTTCTTATTCAGAAATTGAGTTCAAAGTCATTGTAGTTTTAAGATCAATGGATTCATTTTCATGCAATGTTTATAAAGGGCAGAGAAATTTACCTTGCAGTTTTGTGCACTGTTCCAATGTCAAATCCTCTAGAACTGCAACGTGTCTATCGTCTGAAGCTGCTCTCACCGTGAACTTTCTCTGTATTCTGGAACTATGATCTGCCACGACGCACACCTGGAGCTTAAGGTTGCGGTCTCCCCTTCTAATTTTCAACCATATAGAATCAGCCTGTCTGCTAATCCTCCTGAGTTCCGAGCTGAGTTCTGACTTGCCCTTGGCCGGCAAAAACAACTCGTCAGCATCGTCGGAAATGCCATCGATGATGTCTCCCGGCAAAGGCATGGTCTCATCCCACTCATCCTGAACCTCTTGCTTCACTTGTTTCACACAAACCAGAGTCTGAGCACTGGCCATGTCCTTCTTCTTGAAGAGAGAACAATACAACTCCATTGAAATGCCTCAACAATGCAGCTTTTTCTTGTGAAATATGGACAATTCAAGGGAAGTTATTTATACAGCTCTCTGTGTCCACGCCATTTTGTGTGATTTTGTCAATTGATGATTACAATGTCATATATTTGTCTGGAAGGCCGGCTCCATGTATTCCTATTAGGCTTTTTGTCTAAGTCTAGTACTTAATTTAAACTAAAATGATGTTGACCTCAGAGGTCTGAGTGCATGCATGAGCAAGTGACAACCATCTTTTGAGGTAATTAAGGATATGACAATAAAACATGATTAGGCCAAAAGAAACAAGGACAAAGATTGAAGAGTGAAAAATGAAAGAAAAAAGAATATACTAGGACTATTCCATGTGTCCTGGACATACAAAGCTAAATTCATATATACAGAAATAAAAGCAAAATCAAAACCATATTCAGTGCTAAAACATTATGACATTTTCACAACAAAATATCATTTCTAAACGTACTTTTAATTTTTTTTCAAAACACTCCTATTGCAAAAACACTATTTCTGTTTTAGTCAAAAATAAAACGCCTAAAACAAAATGCATGTCAAACGGATCTTTAAATTGTCTTATGCTATAGAACATTTTTTTTCCCTTTATATATACTTTTTGTTAGGAATTTTTTATTTAAAGTTTAATATATAAGACAAAGAGAAGTGGTTATTATTATTATTGTTAATTTTAAAGAATTCGGATTTCAGGTTGAGCAACAAAAGCAATGTTTACAAGGCCTTTCCTTTCCCAATATAAACAGAGAACTGCAAGGCCCCACGGGCATTCGAAAAAACATAATAAATTTAATTTTATAATTTTACTTCACTAAATTTAAATTTTATAATTTTACCTCAATTAAAACTTACAACAATAAAAACTCACATTAAAGTATTCACTTTAATGTTGACGTGAATCTACATGATATATATATATATATATGTATATAGTTAAAAAAAAAAACTAAAAAAAGAAAAAGAAAGAATTGATTCACACAATGTTTATATCTTCATGAAAATTTCTTTTAATTAACTCAAAATCAACACAATCTTCTACAACCTAATAACGATTTTTTAAAATTGCAAATTTTTCTACAAGCACCAATTTTTTTATTTATTTAAAATGGTGAAAAATTCAGATTCCTACCATAATTTACTTTCAAATAGAATCGTTGACTTAAAGTGGTTGCCACATGAGAATTTTACTTGTCTAGCAAAGGAAAGGGAAATGAAAGCTGCACCAACAGTAGTAGCATTCCTGTCTTCTTCTTCAGCCCTACATTTATCTTTACCTTACTCGGGGAATCTCAATTCCTTCTTCCAATCCTCTGCATCTCGCTGCATCCTCCGCCATACACCACCAATCTTCCGCCGTTCAAACAATTACCGCACCCATCATCATATTACCAAACAATTAATCCGTACAGCAACCACCACCGCTTCTGCTTCGTCAATGGCCTCTTCTTTCAAACCCGACCAAGCTAGGGTTCCTCCTGCCCTCCAATTGCCCACCCCTCAAATCACCAAGGCATTATCATCACTTCTCTATATATGTGTATCTTTCTGGTTATATATATATATTAGTTCCTGATTGATGAAGTTCATTTACTAGTTTTCTAAAATATGAATGTTTCAGTTCAAGATCGCACTGTGCCAATTGTCGGTGACGGCGGACAAGGAGAGGAATATAGTTCATGCTCGCACTGCCATTGAGGAAGCTGCAGAAAAGGGTGCCAAGCTTGTTCTGTTGCCTGTAGGTTTTCAATTTATTTATTCTTTAACCGGGCATTCATGTTATAGATATCAGAAAAAGGATGGTATATATTGGGGCTTTTGCTCTTCTCTAAAGCTAATTCGACTGTTCATTTAAGACACCTAAATCATAGTTTTTTTCTAAATCTCTGAGTTTACACCTTATTTTGACCTACCATAAATTCTTTTCCGGTGTTAGCAGTAAAATTGCATTACTTTTTTGAAGAAGTTATCCAAATCTTCAGCTAAATTAATTTTAATTTCTAAAATGCCACCCCATTATGAATTGAAAATTTGGTCACCAGTCACATCTATACCACATAGGTGAAACAAGCTATGGCTATGCCGCTTCTAATAGAAAACTATAGTATATAAGAGTCAGTGGTTGTAGTATGGCTTATGATAAAGCATTTTTATGTAGAAGAAGCTGATGCATTCAAATTGGACTCACTATAAGCTACTCCCCGAACTAAATATGTGACATGATGCTTTCAAAGTTTGACTGTCTGTGCTCGTGTCAGGAAATATGGAATTCTCCATATTCAAATGATAGCTTCCCAGTTTATGCTGAGGACATTGATGCTGGTGGAGATGCATCTCCTTCGACTGCCATGCTGTCTGAAGTTGCTCGTCTTCTGAAGGTCACAATAGTTGGTGGCTCTATACCAGAACGCTGTGGGGAAAGGTTGTACAATACTTGTTGTGTCTTTGGAACTGACGGAAAGCTGAAAGCTAAACATAGGAAGGTAATTTTCCAAGCTTACCTTTAACGGATTGTGACACACACACATATGTCAGCGTAGCATTATCTCTGGAGCTTTATAAGCACTTTTTTTTCTTCTTGTAAATGGCATTTGTGAGTACTTGAATATAGTAATTATGGAGTCTTGACATCCAATCTCAACAATATGATTGGTTATTGGTTAGGTTTATCAAATAATTCCGAGTGATCTGACTTGATAAAGGTCTTTTAAGTGATAAACCTCCTTTAGATATAATAATTGTACTTAAGAACCAATGCCTTGTGCATGAGCCATGAGGCTCAAATGCACAACTTCAAAATGGACATAAATTGTCTTAGACAATGTAGATCAACAATTTTGAAGATGTTATTTACTTTTATCTTTATAAGTATTGTGTCTATGATGCCTGTTTTATGAACATAATTTCTAACTAACAATTGTATGGCACAGATACACCTTTTTGATATTGATATTCCAGGGAAGATTTCATTTAAAGAATCAAAGACACTTACAGCAGGAGAGACTCCTACAATTGTGGACACAGGTCTGTTGCTCTAAACATCTGAAATATTCTCCCCAAGTCTTTCCAGGTCTATAACCTGCTTTCCACATTTATCAATATTTTTGTGTCACTGCATACTATATACCATCTTCAGTTATGGTGTTTGCTATTATCAATCTCAGATTGCACTACAGATATTCTTATGGTATTTATGGACCTTGATTCTTATTAACACGATGGCTTGGAATGGATCTTCTGCATTATTCATCGTCTTTCTATGAGTAAAATACATGGTAATAATGTCTTTTAGAGAGAATTGGCATAGATTTGTAATATCTACTCTCTGTGTCTCTTTGTGCTTTTTAACTAGCCTCAGTTTCATCTTGCTTCAAATTTTGTTGTGTGTTCTGAGTGCTGCTTCTGCCACTTGCTACTCATAACTTTTTATTTTTTTTTATTAGTGTCATTTCAAGCATAGCGTATAATCACTTGACATCATTTGAGATGTTTAGTCCAAAAACTGCAGTTATTACAATGTAGAGCTTTGAACCAATATTTTTTCTTCGGATATACATTTGCTCTCACATCTTCGTAAAGACTAGTATGGATGTTCAGAGTTGCACTGATTAAAAATTTCCTTCTGCTAAAAGTGTATTAAAACAGATGAACAGGATCCAAGAACTATCAAAATCATAGATTCATTGAACTGCAGTATGATTATAATTAGAATCAGGTTCTCCTTATATGATTTGATTAAGTGGAGAGTTTGTGCTTCATATTTGTTTTCTGCAACAAACTCTACATGGTTTTAGAAAATAACATCAATTTGGTTTTGCAGAGGTTGGGCGTATTGGTATAGGTATCTGTTATGACATTCGATTTCAGGAACTTGCGATGTTATATGCAGCCAGAGGTTCGTTTTTTACTTGTGCTTTCTTCTTATATGATGCTACTTCTTTATTTGTGAAATAGTTACATATCTTTTTCCTATTTATGGCATTCCTGTTTAATATTGGCTACTAACCATGGACTATCGCCTATGTAATCTTTAGTGTGACATAAACTCTTTTTTGCCTCTGGTCGGAAACACAATAACTGTTTATTAAGTAGGAAGTTGTGAGACTGTCAATTCATAAAGGCAGTCATTTATGTGAATATCTTTTTATTTATAGCTAGGATTAACATTTATTTAGAAGATAGGAGGAAGGCGAACACATGACAAATGGATACAGCTGTTGTTAAGAATTATATCTTTACACTTTGACCCCAGATGGCTCTTTCTCACTTTCTGAAGCCTTTACTCGTGTTTCTACTCTTCATTACTGCAAGAAGAAGATATCACCAAGATCTTTTGATTTTCTAAGGTTTTACACTTTTACCAGTTTTGTACTCTTTTATGTTTGACTCCTAAGTTCTCTAATTCATGCTTTTCTTTTGGTAATTCATATTATTCCTCAATCTGTGAGGTTGTTATTTCATTCATTCAGCAATTTGTTGACCAGGGCTTGTTGAGTTGAGTAGAGTGTTCCATTTTGTTGATCAGTATTTGTTTATTTTACTTTCATCATTGTGGTTTTAGCAGTTAATTGACCCTACTTGTTAAATTGTGAAGTTCATGTTACAGTAATTATGTCTATGGTCAGTTGACTCTACCATTTGTGGACATCAGGTGCTCACTTGCTATGCTATCCTGGGGCATTTAACATGACAACTGGACCATTGCATTGGGAGTTATTGCAGAAGGCAAGGTAATGGTATATTCTGTCATTTCCATTAAGTTATTGTCCTCCCAAAATTAGGTCATTTTATGTCCTTGTTAGACTTTACCTTCTCTAGATCATGATAAGACATTCTGTTTACATTGTTGTCAATATGTCACCTACTAAGGATTGGGATTGCATTACATCTAAGCAATTCCTTACACTTTTATTATTTCTTTACATCATAACATCTAAGCAATTGAAGTAGCCCGAAAAATATTATTGGTGCAGGAATATAGATGATTAAAGATTGGAGGATGTTTGATTAATATGACATGTTTTTTAAAAAAAATTGTGTGTGTATATATATATATATATATATTCGTGCAGGAACACAGATTTTTATAGATTGGTGGATGCTTGGTGAATATGACATATTAAATTTTGAGACGTATTGGTTTACATGATCTGAAGCAAATTTGAGTGATTTGCTAATGTTCAGGTTGTGGAAGTCATTTGACTAAGGGATTCTCTGAAAAATTGTTTATATCTTGTTGACAACTGTTTTGCATTGAATTGAAATAAACTTCAAGTTTGGTATTTGCTGATTCATGCATATGTACCCTAGTGTTTTAGAGCTCTTCCTCAAGCAATAATGTACTGTAGCTAAATTAAAGAAAATATGCAAACATACAAAAGGAACCAAAAAGAATACTGTAGTTTCACTAGTCACTCATGGAGTAGGCATTACATCTTCTATATGCTTGTGCATATACATGTTCACCTATAAACTGGCACCAACGTCACTTGATATTGAGTAACTAACAAGCAAATCTGTAGTGGCTGAATGTTTTTGCTTCAATCTTTCTGTTGTGTTTCTTTAGGTTATCCAATCTCTAGTTGTATTCATTCTTACTGATACGTGACTTTTATTCATATGCAGGGCTGTAGATAATCAGGTATCTCTGTGAACTCCCTATTCTTTTTGTATATTTTTGTTGTGGTAAACGTTAGAGTTCCTGTCATTGATGCTAATGAAAGCTTGAGAAATATTTCTTGCTAATCCGCTCACGGTTTAGAAGTAGAATGGTGTTTTGATGCTGTGTTGGTCAGTGTTGTCACCTTTCAGTTTTTGATGACAATCATTGTTTTTATTAATCTACTTTCTGAAATGGGCTGTTTCTATCATATTTTTATTTAGATCAATTTCTGGAGAATTTAATGATTTGGTCTTATGCATGCTCATGTTTTGAGTTGAATGGAGAAAGTCCTCATGTTTCATTTGTTGCCCTTCCAAAAATTTGTTCCTTCCGGAAACTAAACGTATGCTGCCTTCATAACTTTTTGAAGATAAATCTTTACATCAAAGGGAAGACAATGGCCAAGAAAGTATTAAGATGGTAGTGGTTAATATGAACTTGGTTTCATATGGTTTAACTGAAACCATAGATGTCGATAGGATGAAGCACCTTTGTATAAACCAATTAGCTACATAGTTGATGGCTGCCATTCCCAAAACATTTACACCACCTGCTTAATGAAAACAATATTCAATGGATGCAACATGGATTGCTTTCTAGAGAGTTGAGCGGTCAATGGAAGTTTCAAGTTCATAAAGTTTTTAGGCATAATGCACTTCTATCTTGAAACTGACTAAAATAATGATCTTTTGAAGTTGTGTTTCTTATGAATGACCTGAAATCTTTCTGGGTTTCAGCTTTAGTACTTGTAAGGTGATTATTTTAGGTGCTTATTTTGGGCCATTTCTTTTTATGACAGTTATTCTTTGCAACTTGTTCACCTGCTCGGGATCCTGGTGCTGGTTACGTGGCTTGGGGCCATTCCACACTTTTGGGACCTGTAAGCAAATACATCTGGTTATGATCTTATATGTTTTTGGTGAATATTTCCAGTAGCCGTGCCTTGGCAGCATGAATCCTACACTCTAGGATGATGTATTCTGCAGATGGAAAATCAAATCTCTGTATCTCTAAGAAAAAGAAAATTGATTTCCAGTGCAGTTCAAATTATGAAATGCAGATGAGTACTTACTGATAGAAATATATGTGGCAGTTTGGAGAAGTATTAGCTACCACAGAACATGATGAGGCGATAGTCATATCGGAGATTGATTATTCACAAATTGAGCTCAGGAGGTGACACACCTTCCAATTTATATGTTCGCATCAGTACCAAAATTGTCTCTCTTCCTCTATGGAGATTTTGTCCATTAACGACTTATTCTTCATTCATGTGTTCAATAATTTCAGGACAAACCTTCCATTAGAGAAGCAACGACGAGGTGATCTTTATCAGCTGGTAGATGTTCAGAGGCTGAATTCTGAATGAATTGAGTGAAGAAAGCTTGAAGAATAAAATATGATGGAGGTAGGAAATCTAACCTTCCTCTTAATTCAGGTTGTATTATAAAGATACAGATATGAGTAAAATGGTCAACACTGGTTGGAAGTGAATGTTATCGTACTCCATTTCATGTAAAATCTGCACTATTTGAGTTAGATAATAGCACTCATAAACCTGCATCAATCTTTTGAACTAACCTGGTATCTTTGTCCACACAAACACAATAATCTAACCAAGTCAATATATTTTCCCATTACTAGGGTGTCTTGGCAAGTAATTCACTTGCAAATAATACCGTTACACTAATAATGCGTGTTTAGACATAATAAGAAAGCAAAGATGATGATCCAGACATATTGTCACGTGGAAGGGGTAAGCCATTCACGTGTCGATGTTGGTCCCCCGCATGGAGGCCCCAGGTGATCGGAGAACAGAAATTAGGAGAACGGCCGTCAATAATTAGAGGCCATGAGATTGAGATGAGAACGAGGTGAGATGGTGGTGTTGTGCACACGTGGAGTCCCAACCTTAGACAAAGACAGTCCGTACATGACTACATGCTTGTGGGCTTCCACTGGAGTGAGACAGCTAATTGGAGTGTGTACCAGAATTGGTAGTAGTCCATCTTAGAGCTACATTTCAAGGTTGTTTTTAGGTGGTCCAACAAACATCAGGGTCCAGTGATTATATTAGACTTTTTTTATTTATTTATTTATTAGGGAAAATTATAGTTGCTCTATTTCACACGTCTTTATTATTATTATTATTAACCCGGAAAAAAATTTAAGAAATTCAATTGGAACAAATATCAAAATTCTGAATTAGCATTAGGTTAAATCATAGCCGGAGTGTAGAGGATCAACACCATTTATGTTGCTTGCTTGTCATTTATCAAGGACAATGTGATTTTAGTTGAAGCCACCCTGTATGGTTGCATATTGTATGTACCAAGGAGGATGAACCTGAAACAAACCAAAACAGGAAAGCATATGATTTTGGCAACGATAATGGAGACTCTTACCTGCAGATGCATGCTTGTAGGGATGTGGTACATACACGTGTATAATTTGTGTATGTATGTATTAATGTTTCTCAAAGATTTCAATTTTTCATTTATCAACAAATACACACACTTACACAGGGTTGGTAGATACTTGACTCTCTTATTGTTATTATTCTTATTGTGTTTTTTTATTTTTTTTTTTTATTTTATAAAATCATCTCAGGACAACTACAACACACTCTTCCAACTACTGAATATAAGATACAGGAAATAAAAACAAAATAAAAGAATAATCCTAATCTACTTTATTTGTCATTAATATCTCTATT
Organism: Cornus florida; assembly: GCF_030987335.1. Classification (NCBI taxonomy): domain Eukaryota; kingdom Viridiplantae; phylum Streptophyta; class Magnoliopsida; order Cornales; family Cornaceae; genus Cornus; species Cornus florida. Next base: position 104,590,663 of record NW_026775581.1, on the reverse strand, counting down.
ATTTTTCTTGTATGAAACCGTTGCATGGTTGTTGCGTATCATATACATTAGGGTTAAATGCAAAAAACCCCCCTAAACTATTGGGGGTTTTGCAACTAACCCCCTTGAATTAAAAAAAAACCCCTAAACTATGAATTTGTTGCAATTTGCCCACTCAGGCCACCTGAAAAGTAAAAAGACGAAACTGCCCTTCCAAGTTTGTTATATACTCAATACAACCAAACCCGAAGCCACACACACTGCAGAAATGGAAGAAGTGGCGGCAGCACTGGTGGAGATCTCTTTGCAATTCGTCAACCGTGGATGTGGAACAGAGCATCGATCATCGTCGTAGCCGCCGAGCGAGAGAGAGAGGGGTGAAGGTGATGGCAGCCGGCGCGTGAGAGAGAGCTCGGCGGTGTGGGTTGTGGATATTTCGGCTGGTAGAGAGCTCGATGGTGTAGAACAGCGACTAGGGAAGTCGCGATTCTGGCACAAATCAGAGAATGGCACAGCGGCGACGGATCTGGCGTTGGCGACAACGGCTTTTGTGCGCCGGTGATTGATAGAACAGCGGGCAAGATGGGTTGTGGATGAACTTCGGCAGTGCTCGGATGGGGGCGAGACGGTGACGGCGAGCTTTCGCAGCGGTGGGCGACGGGTTGTGGAGAGGACTCAGCCGCAATGAGGTGCTTCACGGTGTGATGGCAGCAGCGAGCTTGCCTTCGGATGATGGTGGTGGTAGTGGAGCCACCACTAATGACGACTCATGGTGCAATTAATTTGGGGTGATTACCAGTGACGGCTCGTGTGTATATCTATATATATATAAATATATCGATTGAGCTTTGGTGTTTCAGTACGAATTACTGTATTTGAATTGATTCAATTGGGAAATTGTTTGAGAAACGTTTGTGGCTACGGCGGTGATGGCAGTGGCTGGACTGGTTCACTATGAATTATTTAAATTTTTTAAAATTGTGGTTCAATTGCTTCGAATGGTGGTGGCAGTGGGATTTTAGTGTGATTTGGGTTAAACGGCTTTCGGTGTGGAAGATGGGCTTGTCGGTGTTGAACCACGAACGCCTGCTGTTGAAGATGGTGAACAGTTATAGGGCGTGTTTGGGTATGCTATGGGGTCTATGGAAATTAAGGGCATTTTAGTCCTTTCATGCATATAAGGGCAGTATGGTCTTTTAAAATAAGTAAATTATTTTTAACGGCCAAAACTTGCCGGATTTTTGCCGGATGGAGTTATCTGAAACAAAATTGAATAGTTCAGGGGGTTAGTTGCAACTTTTGTAGTTTAGGGGGGTTAATTGCAACTTTGTCAATAGTTCAGGGGGGTTTTTTGCATTTAACCCTATACATTATATATAGTTCTGCCAGCCCACTCGAATATCGTTCAACAGCAGTAAACTACCTATTTTGTCCCTGTGCGTAGCGTCGTGGTTGGAAGGAGAAACTTGGCTGTTCGCAATTTAATCCTGCACCTGTTGAGAAGCCGGTGCATATGAGACGTGGTTTATCTTGTGATTGGAAGGATTCCTCATTTAGGATAATATATATATATAATTTCAACTATTAAAGGAGTTAAATACATACATATATATATATGTATTTAACTCCTTTAATAGTATATATATGTATTTAACTCCTTTAATAGTTGAAATTTTACGGATAAGGCCAACAATCTTCTGAGTAGATTGAAGCAATATAAATGAATGAGTTGGCCAAGAAGGTATTCTTAAGAATTAATAATTCAACTAAATTCAGTTTGTGTTCACATTATCACTTTCTCTATGTTCGAAGTCGCCAGCTTTTCTTTATAAAAGAAAGTTAAAATACAACATTATTGATTGAATTAGCGGTGTTCCATTGGTTACCACCCACGAAACTGCACTTCTATAAACAGATCTTTAGGTCAAAAACACATATGGACCCACCAGCGTTCAACATTTTATGCAAGACTCGTAACACAATAATGCAGTTTAACCCACGAACATCAATTTCTAGTATATGATATATACTCATTGGGATGGATATCACATATTCTTATGAATTAGGGTGTGAAAACCGTAAAGACATGTATACTATATATATATATATATATATGTGTGTGTGTCATTTTTTTTCATAATTCTATATATATCATGTTAATGCAGAGATATATAAAAATTAAAAATATAGGCATATTTCTATGTGTATATATATATAATAATAATTATTCATCTCATATATGTTATCAACAAAGGTTTTCATGATTTCATCTAAACAAGCTTTACATGGATAAATTTTAAATTAAATTAGTCGTGATATATTTATATATATCCTTTTTATGAAAAATGTTTAAGCTCTTCTTAACAATTATACTATGATTCCAAAATATTTGAAGAGTATGAATTGCAAATTTTTTTACGCTTGTTATCCAACCCAAAAAAGTTATTTGGTGATGTTCCTTACTCTGTGTTATAGTCCCAATACTTATTTTCTAATCTCTATCACAATTAAAGGTTCAATTATTTGTATGGAATGAATTTATATTTTAATAATTTATAATTTTTACGTTAAAATAGCGATCACGATTTGCAAAGTGGGTATATACAGTAGATGCATTCCCATGCCACCAACTTCTCCCCGATCTGTTAATAATACAGTATTACTGATTAATTATATATTGATATGTGATGTGTAATTCATTCGAATACATACATGTATGTATCATCTATGATTATTAGTATTAACTTTCTTGTATAAATATGTAATGAATTATTTTGTAAATAGTGGAATAGTGGATTCGTGTTATATTATATTGAAGGCTCTCGCGCGCATGACACCAGACACCCTCTTTATAACTCTGATTCCTATTCCCTTCTCTTCATCTTCATCTTCATCTTCATCTAATTATTCTCTCTCTCTAGACTTCCTCTCTAAGAAGGAAAAAAAAAAAAAAAAAAAGAGGGAAGCTGAAGCCAAAACCTTCTCTTCTTTCTCTCTCTGCTCATCATTCTCTCTCTCTACCATCCCATAATCGTTTTGTTCCTTTATATAGATACACATAATCGTTTTGTTCCCATAATCGTTTCGTTCCTATATATATATATATACACACACATATACAGAAGAAATGTATAATTGGGAGAGATCAAAGAGAGAAGAAAAACTCAGAAAACATCCCAGAAATCCATCATTCTCGTCCACTCTTCTCGACGAAATTTACCGTTCCATAGACGACGATAATTGCGAAGAACCAAAATTCTACAGAGAAAAATCAACAAAGAGACACAGCATTCATGGTGTTGGTGGTGTTCAAGCAAACACTGGTAGCATCGAAGACGAAGAAATGGCGAGTCTCCGGCGAGCGTGTCTGATCGAGAAATGGATGGAAAGGAAGGTTCACGAGAAGGTGTCATCACTGAGATCAAAGCAGGACAACGATCCTCTGTTCTTCAGTTCCTCTTCTATTTCTTCAGATTCAAGTTTGGAATCTTTCAACACATCGAATTCAAGAAAAACTAGCTTCTCTGTTCCGAGGCCCAAACAAATCAAAACTAACATTTCATGTTATGATTATGATCTATTTGATGACTATCATGATAATCAGCAAAAACATGAAGAAAGTTTGGTCAAGTCGAAATTGAGAGCTTTAAAGATTTACAACAATTTGAAGTCGGCGAAACAGCCCGTCTCACCTGGCCGACGACTCACTCGCTTCCTCAACTCTCTGTTTAGCAACACGATCACTACGAAGAAGACGAAGAACATTTCCAGCTCAACTGAAGGTTACCAGGATCAGAATGTGAATCGCAAATCGAATTCAACGCAGCACAAGTCAGTCAACTCCACTTGTTCATCCGCTTCTTCGTTTTCTAGGTCATGTTTAAGCAAAAACTCAAAAGATTCCAACAATGGCGTGAAGAGAACGGTTCGATTCTATCCGGTTAGTGTCATTGTGGACGAAGATTGTCGTCCTTGTGGCCACAAATGCATTGACGGAGAAGATTTGGAAAATTTTCGGAGATCAGATCATGTCAACGACCGAAAAAGCTATCACTATCAGAGTGACAAAAAGCAAAATAAGCATGTTGTGATCACAAATCTTGAAAATGATGAATATGAAGATGAAGACGAAGACGAAGACGATGCAGGTAGTGATTCGAGTTCCGATCTGTTCGAGCTTGATCACTTGGAGTTGATTGGGAACGATAGGTATTGTGAAGAACTTCCAGTGTACGAAACTACTTGTATTGATTCGAATCGTGCCATAGCTAACGGCTTGATTCGCTAGCCATCTTTTTCCCATTTTCAGTCACTTTTGTTTTTGAAAACTATCTAAATGTGGATTTTAGGGTTTCAAAATACAATTGGATTGAAAACCCAAATTTTAATTTGAAACCGTAAGTTAGTTAATATATTTACCGTTAATCAGTTATGATTGCATTGTCTCCAATTTTGTGCCGTCACTTTTAGTTATGAAAGACTATGCATTATGTGATCACCCCCACATAAAATGTGATCCCGATATACAGTGAGAATCACATTCTTTAATGCGCAACTGTTTATGATTTGTTTGTAAATATTTTACCTAATTTGATTTTTTTTTTTTTTTTTTTTTTTTCTCGTCAAAATATTTAAGTTTTCATAAAACTGAAATTTGAGTATCATAAATGAAGATTTAGGTAGTTTCATCTTGTGTAAATTACTGAAGGAAGTAACTGTGAATGTTGAAAAAGGAGGAGAATTTGGTGATTGGATTGATCCGTTCTGAAGGAAACAGGGGAAAAGAAAAGGATGTTAAAAAAGAAAAAGAAATAGTTGGAAAGAAGGAAAATGATAGGTGTGTGTGACTGCGTACTTGTGATGGTAAAGGGAAGGACAGATCTTCGCCCATGGGAATAGGGAAAGTGAAGAGCTTTTGCTTTCTTTTCCTTCCTTGGAAATGGAATTGGAATTTGTTTGTGTTGGGGGCATTGCTTCGACATGGTGCTAGCTAGCATTTGAATCCCCAGGCCCAAGAAAAAAGGCACACTGCTGGTTCAGTTTTATGGGTCTGCCTCATTTGATTTTTTTTTATATTTATTGAGCTACGATCCTTGTGCATAATTTGATTCACTATCTAGACCACCTACTTCTATGAATTTGAAAAAATTCAAGTTATTGACCATGTTATCCACCGTTTCTCTTATACATCTCCTACTATTATTTATAATTTTTATTTATAGTGATGTGATATATTTAAAAAGTCAAATAATTCATTAGTCAACCAAAATATGTAATCTAATAATTATTTACCTCTTTTTAATAATTATTTACCTCTTTTAAAAGGTATATGAATTAAATTCTATTAATAATAATAAAAGTTTAATTCATTTAGGCCTCTTGTAGTTTATCAATACTTTAAAAAGATCCTCCCACGTTTGTAAAAATTTAATCAGACCTTCTATTAAGTATTGTGGACTGACCATGCCAAATAAGGAGAGGAAATGACTAATCTACCCTTTTGTCGTTTTCTATATAGGGTTAACCAAACACCTTTTCTGGAACTCACTATCCAATCTATTGAATCAAACATTTTTTATTTTTTTACCCAAAACACTCCACTCCAGTCCCACTTCACAAAAACATACATTTAACTTTATATACATGTGTGGAATGCTAGCGGCACATGTCAACAACTAATAGGCTGACTTCAGTTTTTTTTTTTTTTTCTGAACTAGTTGTTCTCTCTCTCTCTCTCTCTCTCTCTCTCTCTCTCTCCCTTCTCTTTCTCTCTCTATTTTAAAGTCACCAACGACGAAAAACTTGTCGTCCAAGCCGCTGGCCCTTTCCTCACCTTCCTCGGTTTCCTTATCTAGTCTAGCTAGTGAGGATCGACGTATCTAAGAGAAGCCATCATCAATTTGGTTCGTCACTGCGAAGTGAAGTCTTTATCTCAAAGGTTTAATCAATTTTTGATCAACCAAAATTTGGTGAATCAAGTGTCTTCCTCCCCTAATCATGTTCGTAATCCATCTAATGAATCATGCATGACTTGTTCTAATGTTTTACATTCTACTTCCAATTGTCCCCATGGACATGTGCAAAGTGAACACCATGAATAAGTAAATGCTACTTTTGTTAATCAAGGGAATAATCCGTATGGCACCCATTACAATCCCAGGTGGAGAAACCATCCAAACTTCTCTTAGAAAAGCCAATGGGAAGGCTCAAACCCTCCCCAAGGTAGTTTTCAAGAGAAATATGTTCCACCCCCAATGCAATGCCAAGGTTCTCAAGGGTATAGATCATCATTTCAAGCATCACATGGAAACCAATTTTCAAATTCTCATTTTCCTAATCAATCTTCATATTCTCAAGGAAATTCTATGAGTCCCGCTTTTGAGGAAAAAGTGTTGACCGCTTTAGGTACTTTGGAGGCAAATACCCAATTGCTTCATTCTCATTCTCAATCGATTGCAAAGCTAGAAACCTAAGTCGGACAAATAGCTAGCACCTTGAATGCTAGAGAGAAAGGGAAAATGCCGTTAAATCCACCTCCAAAGCAACAATTTGTAGTGGACACCAACTCCTCTTCGGAAGGTCCCACCCTTGAATATGTAAATGCGGTGACCACTTTGAGAAGTGGAAAAATTGTTGATAATCAAATTGGTGTTCACAATGAAGAGAGTGAACCGGTGCAACCAAAAGTTGACACCCGTCTCGTCTCACATCATATTCCTCCTTTATTGCATGTGCATGACCCCTTTGTTGAGAAAGATTTAAGAAATGATTTGCAAATTTCTTATGCTGACAATGTTTTGAACAATGATTTTGAAAAAAAAATTTAAGCCAAAAGCTCCATTTCCGGATGTCTTAAAAGGATTTAATTCTCTTGAAAAGCAAAAGACCAAAGCCAATGAAATAATTGAAGTGTTTAGACAAGTGAAGATTAATCTTCCTCTCTTGGATGCAATTAGACAAATTTCGGCTTATGCCATATTTTTTAAGGATCTTTGCACCCTAAAGAGGAAGAACAAAAGCCAAGTACCAAAGAAAGTTGTTTTGACCGAGCAAGTGAACTCAATTTTGCAACACAACACCCTTCCAAAATTTAAGGACCCCGGTTCACCCACTACTTCTTGCATCATTGGTGATCATATGATTAACTGAGCTCTTCTTGATTTAGGAGCGAGTGTGAACTTTCTTCCATATTCGGTTTATATTAAATTGGGTTTAGGTAATTTAAAACCGACGTCGGTGGTTTTGCAACTAGTCGACTGATCCATCAAAAAGCCCCGGGATATCATTGAGGATGTCTTAATTAAAATTGACAAGTTCTTCTTCCCGGTTGATTTCGTTGTCATTAACACATAACTGGTTCCAAATCCCAATAGTCAAATTCCCGTTATCCTTGGCCTTCCTTTCTTGGCTACCGCTAATGCCAACATTAATTGTAGGACGGGGATAATGAAAATTTCATTTGGCCACATGAAAGTGAAGTTGAACATTTTTAATCCAACCTCGAGTTCAATGGATAAGCATGAAGAGAACCCATATCTGCAGACCCAAAATTCATCTTCTTCCCCTTCATCTGGTCCGTCACCGCCGAGCTTCGTCACTAGGGGTGGCAAATTATGATACGACCCGCCAACACGACTCAAACACGACACGAGATAAACGGATTTGGATTGACCTTAAACGGATTTGGGTCATAAACGGGTTAACACGATTAACCCGTTTACTTAACCGTGTCGGGTTAGAGTTGAGGGTTTCAACCCGTATAATCCGTTTATGACCCGTTTAACTCAACATGTTATAATCGTGAATATGACTTATGTAATATGTTACCTGTTTAAACCCAATTACTATGGACAGTTAAGTCATTTCAACAAAATTCTCGACTAATCCATATGATTTTTCTTCTTATTTTGAATATTTGGGTTAATTGTGATAAAGTTTTTTAGTACTTATTATTTTATTTAATATTAAATGTCTCATTTTGATAAACAGATCTTTAAACGGGTTAACAATAAACAGGTTGGGTTTGGGTTACCTATTTAGTAGATTACCCTTATATAGACACGACACGATTAAGACCCACGAACACGAATTGCCACCCCTATTCGTCACCAAGCACCCACCATTAACTCACCGGCTTCGTCAGTTGATTCGGGCACCAAACAACATGATCTCACCAGATAGATCGAAGAAGCTTAACACAGCAAGACCTTGTTCAAAAAGGGGGAGGAACACTTATTTTCTCTCTCCCCTCCCTTCTCTCTCTACTTATGTAATGACCCAAACCGGGGGTCTGGATTGCTAACCGGGTCCTTCACCAAACCCGAGGACACAATAGGGGTAAAATGGTCATTTTACATTGTGAGAGGGTAATCCATCCTTAAAATAAGCAAAAGAGGTTTAAAATAATCATTCTAAATCATTTCATGACACTTAAAGAGGTTCTATGGTCATTGGATGTGATTTCACAAAAGTACCCTTTCCCGATTCAAGGGAAATTTTGACATTGTTTCACTAAAATGACCATAACTCTCTACATGAATGGAATCTGAGGATGAGGTTGGTCTCATTGGAAATCTAACTTAAAATCCTTGAAAATAGGCTTAAGAATGACCCTATTTGGGTTCCGACTGAAGAAGTTATGACCATCCGAAGTCAAATGTTCTAAGCAGACAACAAAAGAAGGAAGAATAGTGCACTAGGGGACTTGAACCGGTTCAAGACCCTTGAACCGATTCAACATGGGCAATATGCCCATTCTCAAACCAAATACCCCCTCTTAAATCAGTTCAATGGGGCTGAACCGGTTCAAGATGCCCAGATCATCCAAATAGCCCCAAACAACCTAAAATTGTGATCCTTTGCACCTTGGCTCAACCTTGGTCGCTTGGTGACCTAACTCAAAGCTCAAACATGTCCCAAATCTTCATTTAATAATGGAACTAACATTATCAAGTGGTTTTAAGATTGAATAAGACCATACACGAGTCTGATATATTATTAAAATTAAGCAAAACCGTTATACATTAAAAATATGGCCTTAAGGCCTTACATGGGTATTGAAATCATAAATGAGACTACAAAATACAAATGAATGGTCTCAAGACCATTTTCAACCATGTGATATATATAAAATGACCCTAATACATTTACAACAAAAAGGAGTGAAATAAGCATTAAGCACTAAGGAGTCCAAGTCCTTCAACCCAACTACACCGGTGGTGGATTATCGTCCGCCATTACTTTGCCAAGACCTGAAAAATGTTAATAATAAAGGGGTGAGCATAAAGCTCAGTAGGAGGTGCCTAAGACACACCTCTTGTGACCCCGTGAATCCAAACCAAAGAATAGCAAATTAGAGGACGGGATCATACAACTCTTGGAAGAAAATTTAACCATAATATCAACAACAAACAATCCAAGTCATAACGAGCCATGCAGTGCAATGGAATGCAATGACATGTAATGTCGCTCCCCATTTTCAAAACCATCCATCACTTTTCAAACTGTTAATATAGCCCGTCCGTTGGTGACTCCGCAACGATATAAGAGAAGGATTGGCTACTGTCCCTGACCCTTGGTACCCCCGCAGCGTCATTTGGGGCCCAAATAGCTCAACCACGCTAGGGTACTCTCCCTAATTCCCTCTAAGCTATATTAACACCACGGCCCTTTAATGATTCCGCGGCGACCAGATTTTCACAAAACTATTTTTAATCAGAACTTTATCCCAAAACCCCTTTCTTTCCATTTCAAAACAATTTTCCCATTTTCCTTACCCAATGTTATGCATGAATGCATCATGCTATTCAGTGTCATGCCATTATCCATCATCATACACCAAATTTAAGCTCACATCACATAGCATAATTTTTCAAGAATCCCAAGAGAACATCATGCTTTCACAATATAAAATTTAGCAAATTCTAAATACAATAGACAAGGAATATTACCAATGAAGCATGTTAATTTGTATAACATCAACTACGCACAAAATCATACACTTTATATACACACAAAAATCACTTTAGAGCAAAATAAATACAAATTAGCATGATAGATCACTAATCAAGTAAGATTAACTCACAAAAGTGCAAGATTGTATGGATTAGAGACCTCTACCTCAAGATATGCAAAAAACCCCAATTTGTGCCCTAGAACTCGAAATCCCAAAGTGCACCAAACAATAAATTGCTCCGATCAATTCGTAGATCTCGGCATGATCTTTAATTTGCCGTAAACGGCACTCAAAAACACAAAGAATTGAGAGAGAGATCAAGAATTGAAATTTGGAACTCCAAAGAAAAGAAAAATCTAGAACAAGAAGGAAAGTGAGAGAGATACGGGAGAAGAGAGAAAATGAGAGACTTTATTTTGTTTTCAATTTATACCACATACACACATAAATACACATTTAATTCACAATTACTTAAAACACATTAAATAAAATAAATATGATGCAAATGGATCCAACTAAAGCCCCCGTACTCGACAATTCCGGTAGTGGGTCCCACACGGGACCGTCCGGCCCGAAAAACTAAAAAATGCAAAAATGATCACCCTAGCATTTCAAAGAGTTTTGAACTTAATGAAATGCCCCAAACAACTTTCGGACACAACCGGCATACTCCACAGTGTCCGGTACGAAAAACAGCAAAAAGACGAAAATGCCCTTGAAAAATCAAAAAATTTCAAAAATTGAAAAATGGCAAAAATTGGAAACATCACAATCTACCCTCTTTCCTAGAATACCTCACACAAAACCCCGAGACTAAGAACTCAACAACCATGTTACCTTTGACACCGGCGCTAACAGGCAATCACACTCTGCCGCCACAATACCCAATGATCACCACCCTATGAAGGTACTCATCACTCACAACATTATACACAAAACCCACTAGATTTCTACACTCGACTTAAAACCAACACTGGTCCTCGCTACACTGCTACACAAGGCTCGAAAGAAGAATGGTCACAAAACCCCTGAACATTACAACATCCTATCTCAACCCATCCCTTTAAAGGACACACAAGTCCCAGACAAGGAGCCCTATCCACCACACAATCAGACTTAAACTCAGATCTACACCTCTCAGTCAGACCAACACTGTTCATCCAACATACGGCTATATGACTACATAATCATACAACGACCACCAACCACACTAACCGGCAATCATTATACTGATCAACCTTAAGATAACTAGATAATGAATCTCCTAACAACTACATAATCATGAGTCACCAAAACAATAAAACAGATCATCTTGTACTCAAGTCACAAATCCTCAAAACAAGATCTTCAATAATCAATGATTGTACCACAAACCCCATTATCAAACACTTAGTTTTACCTAGCACACCTCGTTACCCGAGACAACCACCTGAATCCACACCGTCACACTGACACAACACCCAATACCGTGTTCTTACTATCCCTGAAAAATTAAAATAATCATTGACCTTTGACCCGGTATTGTGCTAAAGAGGGATTGATTCAGGAGAAATGGTTGGCTAGGCCATTCTCATCCTCAATCCGACTTCGACACAGACATCATTCCTATCCTCAGGTCCAAACCTCAAACACAGTCTCACACAGTCCACAAAACAACCATGAGATCGACTCTCTAATCAATCCGTCACTCTAAATAACCTCAACAACTATACAATCACATACTAGTATGAAGAATCTCAATCATTCCTCAATCATACTTAATCATAACAAGGTAAAAACAACACGGCACCAAACGTCGCAATCCTCAACCAGCACGAGAGATCTCTAATTTCCTCATAACACCCATACCAAGTAAACAACTTATAATATTACTCGATCCAAGTCTTACCTCATTAAACAAACACTACGACCGTCTCATACCGAAAACCTCAAAACCAAAGGCAATCATTCCTATTACTCCTCAATAGAATCACACATTTTCTTTCTCTAATCACAAAATTCTAAGGCAACATCGACACTTGTCCTTAAAGCGCTGCTCAAATAAGATATCTATAAAAACACCCGAGTACATAACTCACATCAGATCACCTAATCATCCTCAATCTGTCGTTCACGACACATTCCCTAGCCATCACCGCCAATGCAAACACCAGAGACACTATCCCTATTTGGCAACTCGTGCCTCACACAATACCTATCAAGAACATTCTCAGAACAAGCACCACAAAACCAAAGACTCCACTTCTCTCCGTGGGAGTGAGTCGATCAATTCAACCAAACCTTTATCGGTGAACTCTAACAGCACAACAGCTCCACATAAGTCTACCCATTCGCAGATGTACAGAACTTCTAAAGGGAGAACAAGACTTACGACAAATGACGTCCCTACCAGGACTAGAACAAACGGAAAGGGTAATGAATCTCATATCCACTAGAGATTGACAATTCGTGCTTGAATGCACCAGATAACCTATCACACGCTATTCACCAATCATCCAACCATGGACACCCGATCTCACCTAAAATGAAATGAATTCCCTACACACAAGGGGAAGAACCAACTGGAGACACACACGGGACTATGACCTCGATTCCAGGTGACCTCGCCACAACGGACCGTCACATACTCTATCAACATAATTACCTCACATACGATACACCGCGTCCCATCTTACCTAGAATCAGTCACTTCCAACGAACCACCCCTACGTCATAAAATAACACTTTACCATCCATTTCAATTCTACCTACTTAGACGACACTGCCTCGATCACTGTGCGCACAAAACCCGTAACCTCAGTCACAATAACCCACTAACTCATCAAAAGAAAAAGATGCCTACATGGCAACACCGCTCTCACTGGCTCTAAAGGCTAAACTGTCCGCAATCACCTCAACTGAAGCACAATCCCATCACATACCTATCAACACACAATAACACTCATAATCCCTAAACCACATTCAAATCATACCTCAAACCATTATGCTCATCAACGCTAAACATCACGTCATAACACCTCAACCACCATTTTTTCCAAACAACAATCCAAACTTATCGTCCCACCGGACTATCAAGCCATTACTAAGTGATTCTTCCTCAAACATCCTTGAGACATTACTATCCTAACAAGAAAATAACCATTACTCCTAATACTCCCCCACAACAACCACTATTCACCACTAAGAAAGAACCTTCATATGGCAATGCCATACCGACAAATCCTCAAACGAAAATGAGCAAAAATCCAGAATGCTCAACACCCATCTATTCCCTTAAAACTGTCGATGATGCAGTCAATCACTACTTCCTTCCCGAATATTGGAGTCGCCCCTAAACTGACTTACTCTTCAATACAAGAACCTTAAGTTTCAACACCTTATAATCATCCTTCCCAAGATTAACTGCACAAACTCCAATCCCCTAGAAACAACGAGTCTCCACTAACCGACCGCTCATTCAAAGGTGACTCTAGCTTAACATGAAACACATATCACTCATGATACCCGACACCATAGTCAACACCCGCTACAAGAAAATAAGAAACCTACGCGGCAACACTACAGGAACAATCCCTAAGAGGGACAACAGATAACATGCCAAATGGTCAACCACACAAACTACACTCTCCAATAATTACAAAACAATGATCTCTCATTGGTATCTAGCTAGACATTCAAGTCATACCTACAACCATGACTACCATCCAATACAATGGAATGTCCACATTGATTTCGTCTGAGTTGTGTGCCCATAGCTCGTCCAGTGTGGTAGCCTTCTGGTGCCACCTACACTCGCTCACGCATACCCGCTGACAGGGCCACAAAACAAAGAAATCAAATAGGACAGGCCACCAAGCCCAAGAGGTCACTCCTCATCCTGGCTCAACACAATCTGTGACCAACACTCTATGGTCACCAAGCAACATCACATTAAGCTTCTGCCTTCCTCACTGGAAATCAAAACAAAAGATGTGTGATACCCCTCGATTCTAGAGCCACGGGTGATCAAGTCCGGGCACAGATCCGAGGGATACCAAACAATCAATATGTAAACAAGTAGGAATAAAAACTGAATTAAGAATAAAATAATAATGCGCTGAAAGAAATCTAAAATAAAAATCCTCAAACTTTAAATAATAAATTAATATTATCTAAATCCTCCAAATCCGTACAACTCGGGAATCCATCTAGTGAACCCCTAATAACTCCAAATGAACAATAAATACAAAACCAAAATCCAAAACTAAAATAAGAAAGGAAATCCTATGTAATCGGAAGAGTGAGTGTATGTATCTGCATCCACACGATCAAGCCCTAAGCCTGGTACTGACAAACACCTGAAAAATAAGAGTGGGTCAGGCCCACATGCAAGTTCCATCATACTACAATTCGTACATAAACCCGATACGCAGATACATCCTAGATAGCTCGGCAATATCTAAAATAGTCCATATATATATATATATATATATATATATATATATATATATACATATTATAGGATGCTCACTAGCCTATAACATAGTTCAGCCTGGGTAGAAAGTGACATATAAAACACGCTTTCCAGCGGCCAAGTACGTAGACCTACTAGAGAACATCAACTATATCTAACTACTCAACATTTGCGATATACGCACCCTAACCGTGATCAGGAGACTCAAGCTCGTATCATGGTACCATAAGGATATATATAAATTCCTTCCTAATGCAGAAAGATAGAATAAATATCCATTATGTCGTTCAACTGTTTTAGTTGACAGAACATGTATCCATGTAGGATTTAACTGTTTTAGTTAATCCATTCCGTATGTATGAAGAGGTAGGACTTAGCTTTTTGATCTAATCCATCTCTGATATGCCACCGTCCCATACCGGTGCATATGATCCAATAATGATGCACACTCAAATGAACATCAAGTAAATTCAGAAACCAACATAATAAAAATCAGATATTAATAAGATCCTATCATGCATCCAGTATATGATTATAATCATAAAAACTCCTTTTAAACTGTTAGAGTACTGATAAACAATTTAAATTATCCATATTCATCCAATTGACAAAACAGAAATTAAAACAGTTCATCAATTAACATCCATAGCATGGTATAATGATTATCAGAATTATGAACGGATGACATTATATTAGAAATCCCAAACCATACTCTCATACTAGTTCATTTAAATCACTGAAACAAAGACTAGTAATGAAATCCTCCACAATCCTTGATGGCATGTAAATTGATATCTAAATTTCATAACGTTCCTTTCCATATCACACACCCACATTCCTGGGTCTTAATTATGCGTTATATATCTTTGATATAACATCCCTAAACATCTTTCATTTCAGTCCATTCAATTGGCTAAACAAACTAGAAATTTAAGCCTTCCTCCTTTCTAGACAACGTGCACATTAATCTTTAAAAATTCATGATGTCCATTAATATTAACACACTAGCATATACTAACTAATTTAAGGTTTTAATAGGTTAATTTTACACATTTAAAACCCCGCATCACTTTCCAGAAATTTCATTTAAGCCCCTACAATCAAAAAAATCAGCAAAACGCACTTATTGTGAGTTTACAAAAGAGGAGCCGGCTCCACAAAAGTGTGGAGCCTGCTCTACCCTCTTGGAGCTGCCTCCACAAGAGTGCGAAACCTGCTCCACTTCAATGGAGCCTGCTCCATTGAAGGGTGGAGCCTCCTCCACTCTCTCAGCCTCCGTTTTTCCTTCTCCGTTTCCTCTGATTGCCTTCTCCGCTTCCGGCAAAGCTTCCATCCTCTATCCCACTTTTGTTAAAGATTTTTAAGGTTCAATTTAAGTCCTAACAATCCTAGAAACTTCTCCAATTCCAGTATGAATTAATTGACAAAAAACATAAACCATAATCGAAACAGTTTATGCTTCCTCTGTTTGCCTTCTCCGCTTCCGGCAAAGTTCAACCCTCTGCTCCAGAATTTTTTTTAAAGTTCTTAGGGTTCAATTAAGTCCCAACCATACTAAAGACTCCTCAAATATCAACAAGCATTACTTGACAAAAAATTAAAACCGAACAAAATAGTTTATGCAAGGAACACAATTTCAGTTCACCTAAACATACGAACAGTTTAAAGTCTGTTACCATGCATCAAAATTCCATTTTAAAGTTTAATTAACTTCCTGGAGACTATATATAATGCACAGAACACAAGTTTACAGGAAGGAGATAGAATGAAACTTGCCTTTAGGTTTCAGTTTGAAACCTTAAAACGTTGTCTCTATAATCCGGCAACTCCAAGACCATTCCTTCCTCCTCTGTCCACTGCTCTCTACTTAGGTTGCTCCTTGGCTCAACCCACTAGCAATTCCCTTTATTAATCTCTCAAGACCCTCTCTGTTTATTCTCAAAACTATTCCAGAGCCTCTGTTTTTCCCTCTCCAGATAATACGTGAATAGGGTTTCCCAAACCCTTGCAGACATATATTGTTCTATAGATGTAGGCTTCTATAAAAACCCTAATCCTAATTCCAGCCTACTTACACGTCGGCTTACCTAATTACATAAAACAAAACCCTAAACTTAAGTATACGCAAACACTGTATTAACAAATGACCAAATAGTTACGTCCATTACAATTAAATAGATAATTAAATAAGACATTTAAAACAAACAAACCAAAGAAAACAAATAAATAAATATAATTAAATAAAATATTCCAAACACATCAACAATTAAATTAAAACAATTTCTAATTAATAATTAATTTAAATACACAAAAATAATCAATTAAGCAAATACACATAAAACAAATTCACCATTAATCAATTAAGAACCCAAAACACAAAAGTCACATAATTAAATAAAAACGCAATAAAATCAAAATTAAATTCCCATTTTATCCTTTTGAAAATTAGGAGTATTACAAGGTGCAACCCACCCATCTCGTGCCAACTCAAGGTCAACCTCAACTTTTACTCCCAAAACGGCAATCTAAGAAACAAATTTGCAACCTTAAACATCAGTGAACTTCTAAATAAAAATCCAAATACAAACCTTACTCAACCCACACAACACCTGAACCTCACAAGTCATACACTACATACCACCTCACGTTCTATGACATCCAATCAACTTTGCTTACATGAAAGGATCCCATGACTCACACACCATACCTACTAGCCTATCATCCCAGGAGTCCACTCACTACACCGAGGAAACACAACACAAAGTCTCGCCCATGCAAGAAAATGAGGATTTCCATCCCGAAAAACACCTAAGATCAAACCCTTCCACCGTTACCAGTCTCTAGGGAAAAGACTCCTAATGGAATAACGTGTCTAGATCAAACCGAACTCAAAAGATCGTGTTATTCACATCACCCATGCTTACAAGACTGATTCATTTCCCAGTCGTATGTGATAATTCACAGAACTAATACAATATAAAAACGCGCTTGCTAAACAATTACATACTAAAACATAACACCTACTCATGGTTCATTTATGTGAGTGCTACACACATACAACATATAAGCATGTGATCACGTAAGCAAATAAACAAGTAATCAAGTAGGCATGTTTCGTCAAATAGTAAAACACTTAGCAAATAGCCACATAAGCAATGCAAACAACTTCCCACACAACCTTAGGTAGGCCTCTTACCATCGTCCTAATGGTACTCGAACCATTACTCTGATACCAACTTTGTAACGACCCAAACCGGGGGTCCGGATCGCTAACCGGGTCATTCACCAAACCCGATGACACACTAGGGGTAAAATGGTCACTTTACATTATAAGAGGGTAATCCATCCTTAAAATAATCAAATGAGATTTAAAATAATCATTCTTAATCATTTCATGACACTTGAAGAGGTTTTGTGGTCATTCGATGTGATTTCCCAAAAGTACCATTTTCCGGTTCAGGGGAAATTTTGACACTATTCCACTAAAATGACCATAACTCTCTACATGAATTGAATCTGAGGATGAGGTTGGTCTCATTGGAAATCTAACTTAAAATCCTTGAAAATGGGCTAAAAAATGACCCTATTTGGGTTCCAAACGAAGAAGTTATAACCATCCGAAATCAAAAGTTCCAAGCTGACAACAAAATAAGGTAGAATAGTGCACTAGGGGACTTAAACTAGTTCAAGGGTCTTAAACTGAACCAAAGACCCCCTCTTGAACCGGTTTAATGGGGCTAAACCGGTTCAAGATGCCCAGAACCTCCAAATAGCCCCAAACAGCTTAAAATTGTGATCCTTTGCACCTTGGCTCAACCTTGGTCCCTTGGTGACCTAACTCAAAGCCCAAACCTGTCCCAAATCTTCATTTAATAATAGAACTAACATTATCAAGTGGTTTTAAGATCGAATAAGACCATACACGAGTCCGATACATCATTAAAATTAAGCAAAATCGTTATACATTAAAAATATGGCCTTAAGGCCTTACATGGGTATTGAAATCATGATGAGACTACAAAATACAAATGAATGGTCTCAAGACCATTTTCAACCATGTGATATATATAAAATGACCCTAATACATTTACAACAAAAAGGAGTGAAATAAGCATTAAACACTAAGGAGTCCTAGTCCTTCAACCCATCTACACCGGTGGTGGATTATCATCCGCCACTACTTTGCCAAGACCTGAAAAATATTAATAATAAAGGGGTGAGCATAAAGCTCAGTAGGAGGTGCCTAAGACATACCTTTTGTGACCCCATGAATCCAAACCAAAGAATAGGAAATTAGAAGACGGGATCATACAACTCCGGAGAAAATTTAACCATAAGATCAACAATAAACAATCCAAGTCATAATGAGCCATGCAGTGCAATGGAATGCAATGTCATGTAATGTCGTTCCCCATTTCCAAAACCATCCATCACTTTTCAAACTGTTAATATAATCCGTCCGTTGGTGACTCTACAGCGACACGAGATAGCTCAACCACGCTGGGGTACTCTCCCTAGTTCCCTTCTAGGCTATATTAACACCACGGCCTTTTGGTGACTCCGCGGCGACCGAATTTTCACAAAACCATTTTTAATCAAAACTTTACCCCAAAACCCCTTTCTTTCCATTTCAAAACAACTTTCCCATTTTCCTTACCCAATGTTATGCATGAATATATCATGTTATTCCGTGTCATGCCATTATCCAACATCATACACCAAATTTAAGCTCAAATCACATAGCATAATTTTTCAAGAAATTCCAAAAGAATATCATACTTTCACAATATAAAATTTAGCAAATTCTAAATACAATAGACAAAGAATATTACCAATTAAGTATGTTAATTTGCACAACATCAATTACATACAAAATCATACACTTTATATACACACATAAATCACTTTAGAGCAGAATAAACACAAATTAGCAAGCTAGATCACTAATCAAGTAAGATTAACTTACAAATGTGCAAGATTGTATGGATTAGAGACCTCTACCTCAAGATATACAAAAACCCCCAATTTGTGCCCTAGATATCAAAATCCCAAAGTGCACCAAATAAGAAATTGCTCTGATCAATTCATAGATCTCGGAGTGATCTTCAATTTGCCGCAAACGACACTCAAAAACACCAAAAATTGAGAAAGATATCAAGAATTGAAATTTGGAACTCCAAATAAAAGAAAAATCTAGAACAAGAAAGGGAGGGAGAGAGATATGGGAGAAGAGAGAAAATGAAAGACAAAAGGGTGGTCTCTAACCCCTTTAAGGTGGAGGGGTGGGTCCCACTTCATTTTTCTTTTATTTTCCTTTTCTTTTGTTTTCAATTTATACCACATACACACATAAATACACATTTAATTTACAATTACTTAAAACACATTAAATAAAATAAATATGATGCAAATGGATCCAACTAAAGCCCCCGTACTCGACAATTCCGGTAGTGAGTCCCACACGGGACCGTCCAGCCTGAAAAGCTAAAAAATGCAAAAATAATCACCCTAACATTTCAAAGAGTTATGGACTCAATGAAATTCTCTAAACAACTCTCGGACACAACCGGCACACTCCATAGTGTCTAGTACGAAAAATGACAAAAAGACGAAAATGCCCTCGAAAAATCAGAAATTTCCAAAAATTGGAAACATCACAACTTACCACCAACAGCACCGACACTACAGGTTTTCGGCAAAAACATGAGGATGGTGAGGAGATGGTGTGAGGGCCGCCGGGAAGTGTCATTCCTGGCAGTGGGAACGATGATTAGGGTGAACAGATTAGAGAACAACACTAGGAAGGCGAGAACATATCGTGGGTGAAGCTATATTTACCGACAAGGATTATGGTCGACGCCAATAACAAAAAGTAAAGACATAGTTGCAAGCACTGAACGACAGGAAGCAAGAAATCCGGCAACGGGGAGCAATGAACAGAATTGTGAGCAAGGAATCCGGCGATAAGTGACTTTCGACGAGCAAGTACTAAAACATGATGGTGGTTGAAAGTGCAGGCACACAGTGAGACACGACGTCGCCGCAGTTAATCCTCGATTTCTTACATATTGGGGAAATGACGTGTTTATTTATATATATATATATATATATATATATATTATGTGCAACCCTATATCTAATTAAATGTGACATATATACAACCTAGCCAAACATGATCGTTGGAGTACAATTTGGACATTATTATTTATTTATTTTCTGATGTCAGCAAAAAATATTTTTGACAAATTTTGACCGTCTAAAGGGGGAAAAATTGATGTGTGCCCAAAAAAAAAAAAAAAAAAAAAAAAAAAAAAAAAAAAAAAAGGGTAAGTTGTGTGCTTAAATTTTTACTTTTTACCGACAAATCACAGGAGTCTAACTGAATTAAGCCCTAATAATAATTACCCCGTGGACTTTCTAATTACTCCGTACTACCAAATTCAAATGAAAACACTATCAGATGAGTTCACCACCCACCAAATGATAAAATGTTGGTATATTCACACGTCTTTAAAATTATTTTAATTGGTAAAAGTTTGAGTGAGCAACAACTTTTATGCAGAACGAATAATACCTGATTAGGCTAGTCTCTAAGCTACCATTTTCATCATTAGAAAGAAACAGAATCTTAGAGATGTTCAATGATGGTAGTAGACCTAATAATAGCCTAGCCTAGCTAGTAATAGTACTACGTGACTAGCAATACTAGTTACAACTCACTTAATGTCAAAAGGAATAGCATGATCAAATGATTAGAAACCCAATTAAACAAATACTAAAACTATGTACTTGTTTAAAGTGGCGGTGGATTTGTAACTAACTCAATTAATGTAGGTGGAGAATCATATAACATTTTCTAATGGAGTTCATATAGTTTTGTGTGTCTAAAACTAGTTTGTAATAGGTACTAGGTTGTGGATTCAGATTAATTTAAGTTTTGCTTGTTTGGATGATTCCTCTTTGCTTTTTTTAGCGTTTTTAATGAAATTGTTATCCTTTGGTGTGCTCAAAAATAGTTTGTAAAAGGTAGTCGTTTGTGGATTGAGAGATTAATTAAAGGGGTTTGCGGTTGGGGATGAAAAAGTTTTGTTTGGATGATTTCTCTTAGCTTCCTTTGAATTAATTCATTTGAAATTAAACATTTGTACGGTTGGTGAATTGAGAAAGTTAGAGAGCAATTATGAGGAGAACAATGTTTGTGAGGTGGGAGAGAGAGTTGAGGAGACAACCTACCCTGCCTAGGTGTTGACCTACATCTAATTCTATCACAAACATGGCCCCAATTTTAAAACAAAATGGAAATTCTCATATTCCCTCAATTCCCTCAATTATGCTTTGTTGGGTAGTTAGGAAAAAAGTAAGTGGTGAGAAAAAAAAAAAATAGGAAAGAAGTAATACATTTTATTTGTTGAGTAGTGATGATATAAGAAAAAATAAGAATAATAAGGGTCATGTGTCATCTTTTATTTTTATAAATTTTTATTCATTTAAAAAAAAGAAATAGTGGGAAGAAAAGTGCACTATTATGAAAATTTTAAATTAAATATTATTCCAAATTACACAAATTTTAAATTATAATATTATCCTCTATGCATTAAAATATTATAAATATCACTGAACATAATGGTAAAAATAATTTAAAACCTTATATTTCCTTCTTTCATAATGAACATAATAAATTGTGAGTTTATTCTCTTCTCTCCCATCCAATCAAACAAAAAGAAAGAAAGACATAATCTCTTCTCTAAGGATGTCTCATCCATCCCTTCTTCTTTCCCGTTCATCTAATTTTTTTCTTTCCTGCTGAATGGAGCATTAGAGATCAGGTGTGACAATATTGTCTAAGTAATAAGTGGTCCAGGTCTTAAATATTCTCATCCTATAATATTTGGTTTGAATTTTTTTTCTCGTAATCTTCATTAGCTTTTAACTTTCTAACCATTGTCAGGTCAAAAACAAAAAATAAAATAAAATAAATAAATAATCATAAGAGTCCATGTCACAAAATAAGTATGTGAGTTTCTTACCAAAGTTTTATATATATATATATTTGTGTAATCTCATCTAAAGTCTTTTCATAATAATTTAATATAAACAGTGTGACAGTATTGTCTGGATAATTAAAAGACAAATTTAAGTACTCTCACTTTTATACTTTTAGATTCGAATTTTCATCTTTTTAACTCTTGCTAACTTTTAGCTTTCTAACCATTGTCAGGTAAAATAAATGAGAGTTCATCACAAAATTTATTATCAAGGTTTAATTAAAAAAAACTTATTTGTATAATCTTCTCTAGAGTCTTTTTCAGATAAGAGCTCTCTCAGTCATTTGACTTTTCATAAACTTTTATTTAATTAGTGATGAGAGCTTAAGTTTTATTTCAATTTAATGTGAAATGTACTTCGAGCTTAAGTTTTATTTCAATTTAATGTAAACGTACTTCCTTTCCCATTTTCTTTTTTACCTAACCATTCTAGTTTTCTTTTTTTTTTTCTTCCTGAGGTGTAAGACGGTTTTTTAATCATTTAAATGTATTTTGAGAAAAATATTATGAGAAGAATGTGTAAAAAAGACAATATCTACACAAATTAGAGCGAATCATGACAAATGGGAGTTCCGTGTTACCTGAAAAAGATAGTTTTTATATCTGTTTTTTGATAGAAATTAAAGCATGTAAAGATAATTTCTTTCATTTCTATAAGTTATTTTTTCTTACGGATTTTATTATTCTTATAGACTTCTCACAATATGAGCTAGTTTTTGTACTTTCTTATAGGAATTATTTTATTCCTAATTCTACAACATATTAATATCTCATCCCTCCAACCATACTTTATGAAAAAGTTAGGCATTTTAAATTTTTATAGAATTATTAATTCTTGTCAAAAGATTCCGACCCAATTGATGATAGATTCAAAAAAAGGCATGGGACATTATTCGAGATCAAAAATGAATTATGCAATGGTAATACCACAAACGTTGTCTTCAAATTGGTCAATAAAAAAATAAAATATCAACTTTTGCTTTGTTGAACTAATTGAAATTCTACTTTAGAACTCAACTTGTACGAAGCGATTCAACCAACCCTAGCACTAAGGGTACCTTGCCCTTGTGGTAGGACAATTCCTTCCTTTTTTTTGGGTCACACATCCCCTCCAAATATATATATACATATATATATATATAAAAGAATATAAGACTTGGTCCAAGTCTATGCTCAACTTGCATGGCACGTCCGAGCCAGATTTAATTTCCAACTTGATTTATAAATTCTCTATATATATAAGAAAATTCCTGTATAGGTTGGATGGAGCCATTGATCCCTTACATGTGTTTAATTTCCCAAGGGGTAGAAATAGCTAACCAAGACGATGATGTTTAGGGTTCAGAGAAAAATAGGATTAATTAAGGCTCTGGCCAAGTTAATTTTCATCTTATGTGACCAAATCACTCTTTGTAATTGAAGCACTTAGTAATTTTCTTTACGGGTATTCAAACTATCTTAATTTATTTTTTTTCCGTTGATATTATATATTTGTTACTTCAATGATATTCTATAATTTATTCTCATGTCTCACATTCATCTTTTGATATATTTACTTTGTGCACAATTTTTTTCTCAACTAGGAGACATTCTATCCCACAAGGATAATAATTTTTAGGCCAATCAGTTAAAGTGAGTTGCTTGACTGACAACTTTTAATTAGTCATATATGCAATACATAAGAAAGTATCCTCCACTTCCTTTTATTCAGTAAACACACCAATCAAGAGTTGTAGGTCAAATAATTCATTTTGACACTTTCACCTATGCATCCAATGACTCTCATCCGTAATAGATCGGATTAGAATCTCTCCTCCTAGAGAGTATACGATGTTACCAAATATATTAATGCACTTTTTTTTTTCAAGGCAAGTGTTAGAAGTTAGATTAGTAAAGATTGGATTAGAATCTCTCCTCCTCAAGACTATTGTTAACAAATTTATTAATGCACTTAACATATTTTACTAAACACAATTGTCGAAGTCAAGCACTCCAAAGTTCACCTAGTTCACCGAAAGTACTAACAAACTGAGCTATCGAAATATCTACACACAATCCTCTATTTAACTTACCAATGTAGTAAAGATACGATATTTATAGTTATTTTCTTTTTCAATTCTTCTTATATTCAATCAATCTTTAAAAAGAACACAATTTTTTTTATCTTAAAAAGTTATTTCCACTATCAATTTGGCTAATGTTTCTGTCCTTGGTCGAGTATTCTTGCAAAAGTATGTATGCAGCTAAGTCTTATAAAAGAACCCAAGCTTCAAAACCCAGGCCCAGCCCAGTCTGCTAAGATTATGACCCAATTTTGATCCGCTAAGGCCAACCCAATGATTGAAACTATTTTTTTTTTTTTTTTAATTGAAACTAGTACACAAATTATCTGTACTAAAATGCCAAACACCGTATTTGTCCTGCAAAAAATTAAATTTCGTTGGATACAAGCCCCTAGCAGACTCAAGCCCAACTCAGATTTGATTGCCTGAACTAGACCAAAACATTGATTCCAATTTTGGAAGAATAGCATTTGATTTGAACATAATTTTTTTCTTTTTCTTTTTTTTGAATAATTTTTTTCATGATGTTGCTAACCTCTCCATAGTTTTTCAAGAAGTAACCACAAATAAAGTGAAAATATAAATTAAAAAAAGAGAAGGAAACATAACAACATATTTATTTATTCTCATATTCGTAAACTTGGCTACTACATAAAATTAAGGATGACATGTGAATTAGGGTTGGGATGGTGACATAATAATATCGGAGTTGTAAGTTGGGCAGGCCCAAATCAGCCCGGTCCTAACCCAATATTAACCTAAAATTGGGTTGGGTTAGGCCAGCCCGAAGTAAAATATATCTTTTTATTTTTATTTTTTCAGTTTGGCAAATGTTTTATCAAAACCATGCTATACGTGTTCACACCTGAGTTATGTATATATATATATATATATATAAAATAAATTATCTATGCATTTATTGGTTAAGGTTTCTGTTTTTGTTACAATTGATACTTTTTTAGTATATTAATATAAATAATATTAATTAAGTCGAAGCAATAAAATATATAATACAAATAAAACTGAATTACAAAATAAAATATATAATAACAAGTTAGAAGAATTTTAGAAAAACAAAATAGGATGTGGGCGTCTATTGATTTGGGTTCAGATTATTTAATTTGGGGTTTTAGGTGCGTTCAAGAATCCAAATCAATCCGAACAAAATTGGGTTTTGATAAAATCCAATCCGATTTGAGCCCGATTTGTGAATTTAAAAGACCAAATTCTAAAAATTTCGGATTGGGTTGGGATTGAGACAGGCTAGCCCGCCGAGTTGCACCTCTACATAATACTGATAATTAGTAGAAGTATCTTCATCAATGGTGGACAGCAAAAAAGGCACGTAAACTTTTTTGTCTTATGTTCCGTTTGTTTCTATATAAAATATATTTTTTTGGAAAATGTTTTTCTTTTTTAGGTAAAATATTTTTTTATTTTTACTTTCTCCATATTTGAAAAAGGTCTACGTCAAGGTTGAAGTGAGTCCATCGAATGTCCATCGAATGGAGTATGTAAAATAACTTGCCGAAAATTGATGGATAAGTTATTTTGTTAAATTTTAATATTTTTTTTCTTCGTAAATATTTTTCGTCAACCAAATACCAGAAAATAAAAATATATTTTCTAAAAAATATTTTACATCCAAACAAATGGACCCTTAAAAGCATAACAGCCCCAACATTTCTTGCATTTACTAGTAATGCACCCTTAAACAACATTGGTTTTTTAAAAAAAAATAACTTTTGCCCATGATTTGATTGCCTTAATTGAACCAGTTCGAAAGCAATTTAAACTAGCTCAAGTGAGGCAGTGAGTTGTAACACTTTTTGGACAACAAAGTTGAACTGGTTCAAGAACACTTGATCCGATTCAAGTGAGACTGTAAGTTGCAACACTTTTGGATAACAAAGTTGAACTAATTCAGGTGTTGCTGAACCGGTTCAACTCCCTTAGGAAGCTACATGATTTGATTTTCTTATTAGTTTTGAACTCTACAAAAAGCAATTTCTTGTTTGACAAGTTTTGTTCCATTGTTTGGGATTATATATATCTAATTCGAATCATATTTTAAGTCAAGAAGAGAAAAAAGTAGATCATCATACATATTGTATTATTTTAGGGTAAAAATTAATAATAGTTTCCTAAAAAAATTTACAGTATTTTAAGAGGAATATTTTAAAAACTTTTATGAATAATAAATTAATTTATAACTAAGACTAATGGGTCAGCATGCCCCCAAAGTGGTACGGTTGTTTCCATCGTCTGTGAGAGCTTTAAAAAAAATAAGTAGGATTAGGTGTTAGGGCAAGCAACTATAAGTAATTTGGATAAGGAAAGAGAAGTGTATTAGGTTTGGATTTTGGAATAAACTTTGTCACCGCACTTTAGATGTATAATATAATATTGCTGCTTTGTTTACTCATTTGTCTGCCTACTAAAGTCTATAGTCGTTGGTGTCAAAACAATAGCATCGATCATAGTTAAGGTATTAATTACGAATATGATGTAATAAATTTAAATGAAATTAATATTAATTAATAAATACAAGTCACGTATTGAATTTAAAAAAAAAATTATAATTAAATTATAAAATTATAAAATAAAATAAAATAAATTCAATAATTGATAAGAGATAACTATGCTTATTTGTCATTCCCCTTCTCCAGGAGTAAAATAAAGAGTGATTTTGACAAAAGTGGCTTTTGAAATATATCATTTTGCTTTCCAACATCACAATTAAAATATTAACCTACTATTATTTTTGTCATTTTATTACTTGTCACTCAGTCCTGCTATTATTGATGAGGTTCTATATAATTATTGATTTACAATATGTAGCCCCTTTTTCATTTTTATTTAGCTTTTTCTTCTTGTGTTTATTTTTTTGACAATGACCGGGGTAGTGGACTTTGGAGGATTTTTTTTTTATGTTTTTTGACAATGACCGGAGTAGTAGTGGACCATGGAGGATTATTTTTATTTTTTCATTTTCAATAAATAAAAATCACCCGCGTACCTATTTTATTTTTACGAGACTTAAACTTTTATCATTCATCTTGAAAAATAAAAAAGATATTATTAAGTTACGTGACCCTTTGTATATGAAGGATATTAAAATTACTTGAATGAGGTAGGTTAAAAATGTCCATTGATTACTTCTAACATGCGTTCACATTGTTTAATCGATTAAATTATTATTCTAACAAGTTGTGATTATTTAACAAAGCATAAAAACACTAAAATTTTAATAATATGTATAGTTTATTAGTATTTCGAATTGCGAATCGTTGGAAGTCAAAAATGACTGAGCAACTAAAATAAGTTAATTATTTGTTGTGATCCCCAGTGTCTCTCTCTTCCTACTAGGTGATTATTTAACAAAGCATAAAAACACTAAAATTTTAATAATATGTATAGTTTATTAATATATCGAATTGCGAATTATTGAAAGTCTAAAATGATTGAGCAACTAAAGCAAGTTAATTATTTGTTGTGATACCCACTGTCTCTCTTTTCCTACTAGGTGAGTTCACTTTTATTTTTTGGATAATATATGTTTGATGTCATTTTCTACCACGATCTGGATCAGGACACTTGTTTCTATATAACTAAGAATCAATCCATCCGTTACTCACTTTCAAGAAGCAAAACTTACCATCAGTCAATTCTTTGAGAAAAGGATGATCTGATGGAAGGGCAGAGGTGTTGATCAACGTCGGAAGACGACCATCAATAGCTGCTTCAATGTAAATACAAAAAATGAACAGCAAGAAGAACAGGCAGATGATAAATTTTGTGGATAAGCAAAAATTGTACAGAATCGTGCATTTGTAAAAATATCTTTTAAGAAAATAATTTTTTTTTTTTTAATAGTTTGGTGAATCATGCTTTTAGTATGTTAATTCATTTTTTAAATCCATGTGGTATATACACTGGTGGCTCAAGGCTCAACCTTAGAGCACATGCACCGCCCTAGCCAAAATCCATTTTGGGCGATTTGAAGGCCCAAATGTAGGGCAGTGGACTAGAGGAAATAAGACGGGCCCACAAGGGCTAGCGTATCGGCTCACGAAAAACCGCAAAATCGAGGCCGATGGCAGAATTTTATTTTTGGCAAAACTACTCGGTGTTGGCGCAAACAAGTTTTTGTTTTGTTTTTTTTTTAACTCTGGCACCCAAAGTCTTGAACAAGGCACTTAAGGCAGTGTTTGGTAAAATAAGTTTTTGAGAAAAAACTCAAATATGGATTATTTTGAGCTCTTTTTTTTTTAAATAAAAAATAAAATTCATTGAATAAAAAATATATTGTTTATGCACCGTCTATCCAAAAAAAAAAAAAATTTAATTTGGGCCAGAAGTAAATTAGAAAGCCTAGTTTATTTTATTTTTTGTTGTTTTTTTCCATAAAAATTGATTGTTTTTTTAACATTTTTTGCTTTATATTTTAAAGTTATGAAAGTGCACTTATGTCCATTAAGGTTATGTTTGGCTGACACAAACATTGCTATTGCCTTAACAGTTATAATTTTAAAAAATTAATTTTTTTAATTATTTTATTTTTTAAAAAACTTCAAAAAAATCATTTATCTTCTATAAATACCTCAACTGTTGCGAACTTATAGCTGTTAGGAAAAACTTTAAAAAATAAAAATTAAATTTTTTTTTTAGAGATAAAATTCAAAGAGCCTGATGTTTCTAGAGAGCCAAACTACTAAAGTAATTCTGAAAATTGCTGACGTAATTCTTAAAAAAAAAAAAAAAAAAACATTTTTATGGAGAAAGAATTCGAAGAGACCAGTACAAATGCTACTGATTCTCACGCATCAATTGTGTGGACAATCAAATTTCTGTCTCTTAAAGCTGAAACGTAAAAAGTGTTTTTTAAATTCCATTTAAATTTCTGTTAGTGTCTATCCCCTTTGGGGCATCTGTTTTTTTTATTATTATTATTATTTATTGCTTTCTAATAAATTCGCAATTTACCTAAAAAAAAAAAAACAGTTTTCTCACCTAGTCAATCAACCCTTACCTCGGGTTGGGATGGGATAGGATGGGTGTTGGGGGTTGGAGGACAGGTGATCATTTTGGGATTTCTTATGTGTACTACGAGGTCACGAGTTGGATCGTTCGCACGTGTTTGCACCAATTTTAACCTTTATTGATTTTGGTGAAGTCTTTACACGTTTTGTAGTCTAAGTCACCCCGCAAAGAACCGATAAGATTTATACCCACCTCCTAAAGTAAGTATCATTATTATTATTATTATTATTATTATTTTTTATCTATCCTAAAATAATAATTTTTTTTTTTTTTTTATAATATATTTCACATCTTTTCATATATGTTTTTTGAGTTTAAATTTGCAAATTGAATATTCAAAACTTAAAAGGTTACACTTAAATTGGGACAGAGAAGTAATTTAAAAAAAAAAAAAAAAATTAGGATAACTGTTAGGGAAACTAAGTAATTTCGAAAATATTTTACAACAACCAAATATCATAAAATAAAAAAATATTTTCGAAAAAATATTTTGCATCCAAACAAATGGATGTTTAAAAACATAACAGTCTCAACATTTCTTGCATTTACTAGCACCCTTAAATGTGTGAAATATATAGCAACATTGGTTTTTAAAAAAAAAATAACATTGGCGCATAATTTGATTACCTTAATTGAACCACTTCACTTTAAACTAGTTTAAGTGAGGTTGTGAGTTATAACACTTTTGGGACAACAAAGTTGAACTAGTCCAAGGGCATTTGCACCGATTCAAATGAGGGTGTGAGTTACAACACTTTTGGGTAACAAAGTTGAATTAGCTCAAGTGTTGTCGAACCGGTTCAACTCCCTTAGGAAGCTGCACGATTTGTTTTTCTTATTAGTTTTGAACTCTACAGAACACAATTCCTTGTATAACAATGAGGGTACCAAAGGCGGCATGGGCCGAATCTAACCCGCATGATGAAGAATGGGCGGGGAAAATGGCCTGGGCCCAAATCAAGCTGTCTTGAGGCAAGCCCAATGTCGAAGAGTGAAGCTGAAGGCCAGAAAGACGAATAGATCCATGAATACAAAAGCCTTAATGATGAGCCCAATGAAGGAAGATAGTTAGGGAACTTCTAGAACATTGTAAACAATCTATAAATAGATGAAAATAAAGGAAAAAATGGATCGAAATTTTTGAAGTGTAATAAAAGTCTGTCAATTTAAAGAAAGAAAATTTCTTGCATCTTCAGATAAGTTTTATTTTATTGTCTTGGACTATATATATCTAGCTCTAATCATATTTTAAGACAAGAAGAGAAATGAGAAGATTATCATATATATTGTATTATTTTAGGGTAAAAATTAATAGTCGTTTTCTTAAAAAAAAAATTATTTTAAGATGAATATCGAATGATATGATGGATTGAAAAATTCTTAAAATTGTAGAATCATGAAAATAATAAAATAAAATAAAAAAGTTTTCAATAATTGATATATAATTTTATTTAAAAAAAATCAGGGTTTTCTCTAACTGTGTTTTTGAGATTAATCAATAAAACTTTCAATAGACAAATTTCTGCATAATTTTTAGCTTTTCTGTTATCTAAGAACTGAAAACTATCCTTCCAGAATTGAATCAAACAAATGATTAACTGTTATGATCAAGCGTGCTTGCCTCAATCTAAAGTTGCCCTTAAAATAAAATAAAATAAAGTGTGTACTGATAACTTTGTTTATTTTTCATTCCCCTTCTTTAGGAGTAAATAAATAGTGATGTTGGCAAAAGTGGCTTTTGAAATATATCATTTTGCTTTCCAACATCACAATTAAAATATTAACCTACTATTATTTTTGTCATTCTATTACTTGTCCACTCCATCCTGCTATTATTGATAAGGTTCTATATTATTGATTTAACAATATGTATGCCCAAAGCTACTACCTTTTTCATTTTTATTTAGCTTTTTTCTTCTTGTTTTTTTTTTTACAATGATTGGAGTAGTGGACCATGGAGGAATTTTTTTTTTTTTTTTTTCAATAAATACGCATCACTCACGTATCTACTTTGTCCTTATAAGACTCAAACCTTTATCATTCACTTTGAGAAATAAAAAAGATATCATTAAACTAAAAGACTCGTCACACTGTGAAGGATATTCATATTATTTGAATAAAGTAAGCTGAAAATGTCCATTGATTACTTCTAACATGCGCTTGCATTGTTTAATCGATTAAGTTGTTGTTCTAACAACTTGTGATTATTTAATAAAGCGTAAAAACACTAAAATTTTAATAATATATATAGTTTATTAGTATTTCGAATTGTTAGAAGTCTAAAATCACTAAGCAACTAAAGTAAGTTAATTATTTATTGTGATCCCCAGTATGTCTCTCTTCCTACTAGAGGAGGCCAGAAGTGAGATGGGCCGGATATGACCCGCGAACATGGCATCTAGTCCGAGCAACTGGGTCCAGCCCATAGAGAAATACTGCCATATGGGCCGAACGCGAATAGCCCATCAAAGATGACCAAAACCCACAGAGGAACTGGCCCGGATCTAGTAGTCCATTAGTGTTTGTAAGTATCTATAAATATGAGAAGTAATGGATAGAGAAGGGGATTGATTCTGTTGGAGTGTAATAATTCTAGAGAGAGAAAATGGAAATGAATTCCTTGCATCTTCAATTGGCGCCGTCTGTGGGAATCGTTGAAGATTGATTGATCATTGATTAATATCGCGTGGATTCAGACCAATTCGTGAAGACGAGACTCGATCTTTGGGAGTTGGATCCAGATCTGAGCGATTGTGACCTATTCTGGAGGAATTTTAGTTCCTGTTGCTTTGACGGAAGTGGCTTCAGATCTACGCAACAACGAGTTGTTCGATTGTGGCCGGATCTGACGGATTTAGAGTTCGGAAAATTCAGATCTCGTCAACCGTAAGCATAATTCGGAGAATTTGAAACCAGATCTGAAAAATTCGCGCTCACGAAGCTCAGATTTACTCAAGAACTTGAGATTAATGCCTTTACTCCGTTCAGGAATAATGATAGGTGAAAGCTCCAATCCGATGGAGGCTGTCCAGCAAACGAAGCTTGAGGAGTTGATGAACTTGATCGAAGCTCTCAAAAAAGAGAATGCAAAATTGAAAGCTGGAATGCAGCATCAGCAAATACCTGCGGTTCCGCGTCCACTTCCGGCCGGTGAAGGAGGTATTCAATCTAATATCGCATATCAAGGCGAGCAAGACGAGAACAATCAGTCAGCTCTCCACCGTGATGAAAGGAGGATGGACGATTTACCGCCAAATGTTCGTCGAGTTGAGGATCACGAAGGATCGACTCACGTTGATCCGCGACATGAGCAGATCAGACAGAACGAAGCCATGACCTTCGATCCGCGTCAGGAAAGGTTCAACCGAGAGGAAGTGATAGAGGTTGATCGCCGCCGAGTTGTATCGCCTTGGCAAAGAGAGCTCATTGAGGAACGGTCGTTCGATCCGTCTTACCGGCCCTCAATGGCTACAATCACTCATCGCGGTTCGGAGAGCAGATCTATAGCTCATAGAGCTACCGCTGGGCTCCAGATAGAGAATGAAGCATTCTGATCCGCGGCTCGGACGGTTGATTCACCATTCACTGATGAGATCCTGAATGCTCCGCATCCAAGGAAGTTTGCCATGCCAGTCTTTATTCTGTTTGACGGAACAACCGATCCGATCGATCATGTGTACCATATCCAGTTGAAGATGGCTCTAAATACGGAGAACGACTCTTTAATGTGCAAATGTTTCCCTGAAAGTCTAGCCGGACCGGCGCTTAGCTGGTTCAAGAACTTGCCTAGGGGTTCCATTGATAGCTTCCGGAACCTGTGCGATCGGTTCATAAGCTAGTACTATGGGAACAAGCGTCCGCCGAAGGACATCTCGAGCCTATTCATAATGAAACAGCACAAAAATGAACGTCTCCAGGCTTTTCTCACCAGGTTTAACCTCACTAAGAGTATGGTGATCGAATGCCACCCTTCTACAGCGGTTCAAGCCTTCAAGTTGGCCATGACACGTGGCACTCCGTTCCATACCAGTCTGGTAGTGAACACGCCGACGACTATGGATGAACTTAATGAAAGAGCCGATGGCTTTGTGCGCCTAGAAGAAGAGGAGGCAGCTAATGCTCGGACAGCGTCGGTCGTGTCGACCGAGGAAAAATCCAAGGCAAAAATCAGGCAGAAGCAGGCTCAACCGCAACGTCAGACCTCTTGGAAGGCAGAAAAGAAGTCCAGGGAAGAAGAGCTAATCACTCCGTTGAAGGTCACTCTGGCGAGGCTGTATCAGGAGAACAAAGATAAGTTTCATCCACCATTGCCAATTAGGCAACCCCTCGAACAGAGGGATCAGACTAAACATTGCGCTTTCCATTCTGATTTCGGTCATCAGACTAACGAATGCAGGAATTTGAGAAGGCAAGTGGAGATGTTGATAGCTAGAGGGGAGTTCGCGAGTTATGTTTAAGGCTCGGCGATAGAGCAGAATCGACCGATGGAGCAAGTAAAAAGGAGTCAGAAACAAAGCTCCCACAATTCACAGCCAGTTCGTATAATCAATGCTATTCACGGTCGACCCGAGTCTAGCGAAGACTCAGATGAGCTACTCCGAACGCGCCTACGGCAGGCGCAGATGAAGAAAAGGGTCAGCAGTGTGAATACTCTGCACCAACAAATCACATCGATACAGATAAAGTTTGACAGGACAGACCCGCTGCGTGTTCAAATCCCCGATGAAGATCCGTTGGTGGTCAGCTTGACAGTGGCGGACTGCCTGGTGCGCAGAGTTCTGATCGATCCCGGAAGTAGTGCGAATGTCATGCCGAGGGACACATTTGATTGGCTCGAGATTAAGCCAGAGAGGCTCAAGCCCACTGGAAATCCTCTGTTAGGATTTGAAGGTAAGAGGGTGGAGCCCATCGGTATGGTGGAAGTAGAAGTTCAAGCTGCAGAACGAGCTCTTATGGAAACTTTTGTGGTTGTGGAGATTCACCCCTCGTACAATCTCCTGATGGGAAGAGGATGGATTCATAGAGTCCAAGGTGTAATACCCCCTAATTTTGGAACACGGATTGATCAAGTCCGCGCACAAAATCAAGGGATATCAAAACAATTTAAGTATTTAACAAGCATAGAATACAAAGATGAATAATAAAGAATAAATAAACCGCTGAAGAAAACTAATAAATAAATATTACTTAATGATTCTCCAACAATTACAATTCGGAAATCCCATAACTCAAGGACCCCTTAAAACATTATCCAATAATCCAATACTATTTAAAAGTACACAAAATGAATAGACGAATGACAGTCTCCCAGCTGCGGATCCTCAACCTCGAGACTGGAACCTCTAATAACCTGAAAAATAAATCGTGGGTTAAACCCTACGAGCAAGTTCACTCTACCAGGCCTCTGAAAACCAATAAGCAGATCATCTCTGATCAAAACCAAACCTAATAAAGTTTTAACTTTAATAAAGTACGATATACATGTCTATATATAATTATATATACTATACTAATCACATCCATTAATAGGTTTATTAAATTTCCATACTTATTAAATAATTATTAAAATAATATTCATACCTAGACCAATCTACCATTTCATTTTATAAAAACTCCTTTGACCTTAATCCCATCCTAGTCAGTTGTTTAATCATTTAAACAACAAATTATAATAAAAGAAATACTCTATTTAATCCCAACCCGATAATGATTTTAATTGTTTAAATCACATATCCAAAATCCAAGTTTTGACAAATCATCCACGTCTTCCCCAATATTATTTTATTAATGTAAAATAATACACTAACCAGTAAGTACTAAACTATTCTCATTTAAGAATATCTAACCCTAATCCAATCTATACATACAACAACCATAGATGATATTTTAATCATCTAACACATAACAACGTAATTATGCTTTGGCAAATCAACCATGCCATTGTAAATATTTTTATTTATATATTGGCAATTCAACCATGCCTCCATAAGTATATTTATTTATACATTGGCAATTCAACCATGCCTCCGTGTATGTATATTTATACATTGGCAATTCAACCATGCCTCCACAGGTATATTTATTCATACATTTAATTAGCAATTCATCCATGCTTTCCATATATGTATTCTATTCATACAAATATTTAGGTAATATATTTAATCATTTGACAATTCATCCATGCCCACACTTTAACCATGAATTAACTTTAAAATTAACAATACGCTAAATCATACATAGCCATCACATGCATATTATACGCATATCATTAATTTAACAACCAGCCTATTAAGATATGCCAAATAAGAATGATAATATTAATCATCTTAAATGATTTATATATATATATACCTACACATATGTTATTTAATGTATATATGTGTTTAACACCTTCTTTAATAATCCTTGATTATT
Organism: Cornus florida; assembly: GCF_030987335.1. Lineage (NCBI taxonomy): Eukaryota > Viridiplantae > Streptophyta > Magnoliopsida > Cornales > Cornaceae > Cornus > Cornus florida. Next base: position 104,554,711 of record NW_026775581.1, on the reverse strand, counting down.
TAAAATCAATATACATACATACATACATATATATATATATATATATATATATATATATATATATATATATATATTCATCCTTCCATACAACTCATAGACAAATTAAACTATATATACACATATATAAATAATTTTATATATATCCTTGAATTTGAGCTCATGAATGACCCAATTTCGATTTAAAATGACTAAGTTATGACCGTTTTAATTTCTAGTGTCGAATTAGGCCAACATAGTTTTCCACGCGCGCCCACGTGCTTACTATGCACTTGCACGCGCTGGATTCAAGCCTCCTTGTGTGCTGGTATTGGCTAAGCTCTTTCAGCTACCGTGAGCGCACCACACTGAATCCATCACTTCCTTTATGCCGCATCCAATGGTCATAAATGAGTGCGCAAATGAACACGCTCACACTAGATTATTTTCTATTAACTATAATAGATCTAAGGTCCAGATCAGCGAGTGCACCATCTTCTCATGGTCTGCAATACACCAAATAATCCCATAGTTGACCAGACCACTTCTATGGTCCAGATACACATGCGCACCAAAGTTTTATGCGCCGCGATGCACCATATCAATTCACATAAGTTTAATTAATCAAATGGCCCTAATTGGCGTATACACCCTATTATCCTACACCGCGCTGCACTGGATCAATTCTTTATTGTGCCGCCGCTCCACATGCGCCAGTTACCTAGTATATATATATATATATATAATTATTTTCCTAACATTTGTTAGGAAAATAAATCCTAATAAATTCCTAAAAATATCAGAAAAATTCCAGAAAATTACAGAACAATTCTAGAAAATAAAGAAACCATAATTAACTCTCTTGGGTCACAAATCCACCTATAGATTGATTTTAAAATATACATAACACCTATATATATCAATTAAAATCCAATAATCTAAAAATCAAATATAATAGTTTATACTTTTTAATTATTCCGATCTAACCATAATTTTTAAACAAATAAATTTAATTAAAGCCTTGATACTCAAGGTGAAATCCTTATGAGTTCTAAGAGGAAAGTTAGAGAAAACTCGCCTGAAGGTTTCGAAACGAAACCGACGCTTTAAGCTTTAATTATCTCTTCCAATTCCGACGTCCTCCTTTTCAGATCCGACCTCCTCCTTGTCAGCCCTTCTTCTTCCTCTCTCTCTGTCTGTTTTATTTTTCTAACGTGTAAAACCTTTAACCCTAAAACCTTATGTGTATTTTTATACACCTTAAATTCCAAATCCTATTCCAACTAGTATTATGAATTAAAATAATAATCTTTAAATAATTTATATCTATAAACATATATATATATAAATATATATTCCTTCCATAATTAACTCATTAGTTAATTAAATCATATATACTTATAAATATCAATAAATATATATCTATATATATATCTTTCCATAACAATTATTAATTAATTATATTTATATATAATTATATATATATATATATATATATATATAATTGATACAAAAGTGATCATTTAAATAATTAAATAACCACGGACCTTCATTAATTAACCCAATAAGGTTTCATACAAGCCCAAGACCACATCTTTTGGTCCAACTTTCCTTAAGCCTAATCCAATTAATTTAAATAAATAAGATAATTAATTAAATACAGAAATTAAAATAACTAATTACATGAAGCACATAAACAAACAAGAATTTACAACTAAGTCATATAATACCAATAAAATCAACACACTAATAATTCAATCAATAATCAACCACACAAACAATCAATCATCATACATAATCACTAAATATAACTTAATTAAAATAAGATAATTAATCTAGCACTCAATAAAATAAAATAAATCATTGAAAAATAAAATAAAATAATTAATCCTAATTAATAAATCTTTTAAAATTATCGGGGTATTACACAAGGTGTGCCCTCAGCTCTGCATCAGGTCATGAGGTGCCTCGGACCCGATGGAAATAAGGTGATAGAAATTCATGGGGATCAGGTTGCAGCCAAAGAGTGTTATTCCGTCACACTAAAATATGCTGGGAAAGGGAAGGCGCCCATCCGTTCGGCGAGCCCAAGATAGCAATTACAGGAACCTCCGCCCAAGCAGAATAGGGTGGAGGAGCCAGTTGACTTGATCGAAGAGCCCCTTCTGGATGTGCAGATCGATCAGTCCAAGCCAGAGAGAACTACCAGAGTAGGAGTAAGACTGACCAGGGAAGAGTAGCAGGAGCTAATTGACTTCTTATCTCACAATGCTGATGTATTTGCATGGAGTCACCTAGACATGCCTGGAATTAATCCCTCCGTATCCTGTCATTCCTTGAATGTCAATCCCAATTTCAAACCAGTAAAGCAAAAGCAACAAAGGTTTGCTCCAGAACGTAACCAGATCATAGCCGAGGAGGTTGATAGGCTGCTCGATGCGGGATTCATCAGGGAAGTGCACTATCCTGATTGGTTGTCCAACGTCGTTGTCATGCAGAAGAAGAATGGGAAATGGCGAGTATGCATTGATTTCACCAATTTGAACAAAGCCTGTCCGAAGGATAGCTTCCCGCTGCCTAAGATTGATCAAATGGTGGATGCCACCACCGGGTATGAGCGTTTAACCTTTCTGGACGCTTATTCAGGTTATAATCAGATCCCTATGGACCCGGCAGATGAAGAAAAAACTTCTTTTGTTACCGAGCGAGGGACATACTGTTACAAAGTTATGCCTTTCGGACTGAAAAACGCGGGAGCAACTTATCAAAGGCTTGTTAGGAAAATTTTCAAGGATCAAATAGGAAAGATTGTGGAAGCCTATATTGATGATATGGTGGTAAAGAGTAGGAAGAAGGATGATCATTTGAAGCATCTGCAAGATGTATTTGATGTGCTAAGGCGATATGAGATGAGGCTCAATCCAACCAAGTACTCGTTCGGTGTGAGTTCCGGTCAATTTTTGGGACACGTAGTCAATCGCAGAGGCATCGAAGCTAGCCCTGCTCAAGCAGAGGCTTTGATTAAGAATGCCGAGCCAAAGACGATCAAAGAAGTGCAAGCCCTCACAGGACGAATAGCTGCATTAAGTCGATTCATTTCTAAGTTGTCAGACCGTTGCAAGCCATTCTTTGACACAATCCGGAGTCATGGAAGACAGGTCTGGGGGGATGAACAACGACAAGCATTAACCCATTTAAAGGAATATATGCAGAATCCACCAATCCTGTCAGCCCCGGATCCAGAAGAGAAATTATATCTATATCTCGGAGTATCTAGTGTTGCGACAAGTGCCGTTCTGATTCGTTGCAAGGAAGGGATGCAACACCCGGTGTTTTATGTCAGTAAGACAATGACCGAGGCAGAACGAAGGTACTCGAAGGCCGAACGGGTGATACTTTCACTCGTCAACGCAAAAAGAAAGTTGAGGCATTATTTCGAATCCCACCCTATAGCTGTCCTAACAACTTTTCCAATCAGAGTGCTTATGCACAAGCCAGAACTCTCGGGCAGAATGATGAAATGGGCCATAGAGTTAAGCTTATTTGACATAACGTATGAGCCGAGAACGGCTGTCAAAGGACAAGCGGTAGCCGATTTCCTGCTAGAATGTGACTCTGAGGATACGGAAGAAGACCTTAGATGCGGCTCTTGGAAACTTTATGTGGATGGCTCCTCTAATCAGATGGGGGCAGGAATTGGGGTTAAACTGCAAACCCCAGAGGGTACTTCTTTGAGTCAAGCACTCAGACTTGAGTTCCGAGCCACCAATAATGAAGCGGAATACGAGGCGTTGCTGAATGGGTTAAAGTTGGCCAGAGAGCTACAGGTCAGAAGTTTGACTGTTTACAGTGACTCACAGTTGATTGTTCGGCAGGTAAATGGTAAGTACGCGACCAAGGATGACACGATGGAGGCATATCGTTCTGTCGTTCTGCATAAAGCCAAGGACTTTGCAAAGATTGAATTCATACAGTTACCGAGGGAACATAACGCAGATGCAGACCGGTTAGCATGTAGTGCTTCGAGCTCTGGCGAGACATTGGCGAGGGTGATTCCAATAGTAATACTGACCCAGCCATCTATTTTTGAAGAACCTTTAGACTCTGAACCTTAGCAAGTCAATGTCATACCGTATGAACCGAGTTGGATTGACCCCATCATCACTTATATCCGAGATGACGTTCTGCCTATGCAAAGGGATGAAGCTAGGAAAATCAAAAAGAATGCTGCAAAGTACGCCATAGTGCATAACCAGCTGTACAGAAGATCCTACTCTGGCCCATACTTGAAGTGTGTCACCCCCACAGAGGCTCAGCAGGTGTTGCGAGCTATTCATGAAGGCGTATGTGGAAATCATTCTGGGGGAAGATCGTTAGCGCACAAAGCAATGACACAAGGGCACTTCTGGCCGAACATGTCAAGAGATGCAGAGAAGTTCTCTCGAAGGTGCGATAAATGCCAATGGTATGGACCATTGATCCACCAACCACCTGAGGAATTGCACGTAATGGCCTCACCATGGCCTTTCGTTCAATGGGGGATGGATGTGGTCGGTCCTCTACCAACTGCGAGAGCTCAGAACAAGTATGTGCTACTGGCCACAGATTACTTTACTAAGTGGGTGGAAGCAGAACCATATCCGAGCGTGACTTAGACTCATGTGAGACGATTTACCTGGAGCCATATTATCTGCCGTTTCGGCGTTCCAAGGTCAATAGTCATGGATAATGGCACGAACCTCGACAGCAAGCAAGTAAGAGAGCTGCTGGAGGAGTATGGAATTAATCAGAAGTTAGCTACAGTAAGTCATCTCCAGGCCAATGGACAAGCAGAAATTACAAACAGAACAATTTTCGCCTGCATTAAGAAGAAGCTGGAGGACCATAAAGGGAAGTGGTTGGATGAACTCCCGAACGTCCTATGGGTTTACAGAACCACCCCAAGGCGGCCGACTGGAGAGAGCCCGTTTGCAATGGCGTATGGTACCGAGGCAGTTATACCGGTTGAGCACTTGGTCCCAACTATCAGAAGCTTAACATGGAGTCAAAGTCAGAACAACAGAATGTTAAGATTGAACCTCGATATGATAAACGAAAAGAGGGACGCTGCAGCAATAAGGCTTGCATCATACCAGCAAGTATTGGCGAATAGTCACAACAAAAGAGTGAAACACAGAGATTTTGCCCCTGGCGATCTGGTTCTGAAAAGAAAGGTGGGGATAGTCAAAAAAATGATGCCACCCTGGGAAGGCCCATACAGAATTGCAGAAGTCATAGGGAATGGGGCATATACATTGGAAACCATGGCAGAAAGGTTGGTCAACAAGCCTTGGAATGCTACGTCTCTGAAGAGGTACTATCAATAAAAGCTAAGTTTCAGTGTTATCGGATGTTGTTTGTTCTCAATCAAGTACGTATGAACGTGCAAATTCCTGAGATTTATAAAAATTGCTTTCCTTTTCAAGGGGATAAAAAAAAAAATGGATGAAAAAATAACAAAGCCAAGTGGCAAGTGGCATTCTAGCCGAGCGCCAAGCACTTAAGCAAGATAAGTGGCAGCTGGCACCATAAGCCGAACGCCAGACACTTGCTAAAAAATGAAAAAAGCCAAGTGGCAAGTGACATTCTAGCCGAGCGCCAGGCACTTAAGCAAGATAAGTGGCAACTGGCACCATAAGCCGAACGCCAGACACTTGCTAAAAAATGAAAAAAGCCAAGTGGCAAGTGGCATTCTAGCCGAGCGCCAGACACTTAAGCAAGATAAGTGGCAGCTGGCACCATAAGCCGAACGCTAGACACTTGCTAAAAAATGAAAAAAACCAAGTGGCAAGTGGCATTCTAGCCGAGCGCCAGGCACTTAAGCAAGATAATTGGCAACTGGCACCATAAGCCGAACGCCAGACACTTGCTAAAAAATGAAAAAAGTCAAGTGGCAAGTGGCATTCTAGCCGAGCGCCAGGCACTTAAGCAAGATAAGTGGCAGCTGGCACCATAAGCCGAACGCCAGACACTTGCTAAAAAATGAAAAAGCCAAGTGGCAAGTGGTATTCTAGCCGAGCGCCAGGCACTTAAACAAGATAAGTGGCATCTGGCACCATAAGCCGAACGCCAGGCACTCACGTACACGACAAAGTCAATATAAAATATATATATATATATATTGAAAGTGATTTTGAACAGAGCATAGCACAAAAAAAAAAGTTTTATCATCTCATTCATAATAAGTATCGAGGTTACAAAAAGTGAAGCATTCAAATCACATAACTACAAAAGAGTATGAAATCAAGGTATCTGGAAGAGCCCTAGCTAGCTGCCTCAGTACCGACAGCCTCCTGGTTGTGCTGACCCACCTCCTCGTTCCCGTTAGCCATCTCACCCTCACGAGGTGGGGAATCGAGATGAATAACAGAGTCGCTCTGCTGGGGCCCAACATCAGCAGTGACTACGGGAGATACCACGGTTGACGAAGGAAGAGCGATTAGAGGCTGAACGGTAGAAGGAGCTGTAGTGATCCTGGAGGAAGCAATCTCCTGACACTCATCAGATATGTGCTCGGCTTCGGTGGATTCTGGGTCAACATAGACCCCCAGAGGGTCAATCCCTAGATCCTTATCAATTTCATCTGGAGTTGAGCTGGTCTGGCCCTCAGCCGGAACTCGGTCGGAGAAACCATCTCGGAATCCCTGAGCATATCTAAGAGCTCCAACTCTTGAGAACCAAGCATGAAGAGGCAGCATTCCACCATTCACTCTGCTAATGGTGTCGATCAGAGCGTTGCGCTCGTCCAGAGCTCTTTTCTCAAATGCCATCCGAGCAGACTGCTCGTCAGCCAGAAGGCGCTGGAGCTCTGCCTTTTCATCTCTAATTGAATCGCGCTCAGTCTGCCAGACACTCTTCTCAAGCTGGAGGGCATCTTTTTCATCCTGAAGAGAGTTGGTTTCCTTCTTCAGAGCATCTCTTTCTTTTTCAGCTTTTTCAAGCCGAGCCAATATCTCGGTGTTCTTGCTGGCAAGAATATCGTTTTCCTTATTAGCCACATCCAGGCTATCAGAGAATTTACGGGCCCTGGCGTTCCCCATTTCCACCTGTTTCTGCATAGCCATCATACCGAACAAAGTCTGCATAGATATGCATAAATACTGGTTAAACCGATCGCCTGGTCGGACGAAGGCAAGAGCAAATATTATGAGAAGATTCATGAGTTAGAAAATAAAAGTCACCTCCAAGGCAGATTGGGGAAAGCGGCTGAACACATCCTTTTGTGACAGACCCTTCGTTGCCTCAAGGTCTTTTGGAGTCCACATGCTCCTATAGTACGCCATGGCGGTCTGGCCATCCTTGAACATGGTCTCGTTCGGCTTCACGAACGTCCCATCCGTTCGGGTGTATCGAGGAGCCCATGGTGGTAAAACAGGAATAGAAGCAGAGGCAGAAGCTGAAGCACAAGCAGAGGCAGCAGCTGCAGCAGGCCCGGAAGGGGCAGGAGCTCTGACTGGGCGATGCAAGAGAGCGCTTGGCCTAGAGACTCGGGTCCTCCTTGTAAGAGATTCTTCCTCGAGGTTGACTCCACCATCAAGATGAGGTCTTTTGCCTCGCTCTTTGTCCCGAGCACCTCCAGCAGCAGCAGGGGTAGTAGTGATCTGTGGAGATGTGCTCGGGTTGGTAGCAGGGGTGCTAACAACAGGATCAATAGCCACCGTACTCGGGATAGTGTCAGAGATGATGGCTGAAGAAGAGGCTGATGCGGGAGAGGAGGTTGCTCCAGCAGCAGTAGTGGCTGGGGGAGGATTTTTCCTCCTACCAAAGGAAGGAATCTGAAGCCTGCTCATTGTATAGCCGAGGGATGAGAGCGCTAGAAGGTTGTCTGAAGTGAGGAGGTCTGAGTAAGAAGGAATATCGTTCAAAACATATTTCTTCAAGTAATTACTCCTATCCCTGCAAACACTGTAGCTCAAGACATCACAAGATATGCCTAAGGAGCGACATAAGAAAGTACAAAAACGAGGAACACATGTTTCGCAAGGACAATCGTTTTTATGAGATTTGAATTTCTTATACGAGGAGACAGAACAGACGCCAAAGGCGCTCGGGATTGGGTAATCCTCTGCAGCCGGCGAAGACCAGGCCCCACTGACACCCACAATGTTATCCCTCCAACCCTTTTAAGATTTGATCGTATCCGTACATATGGACATCTTGTCGATCGGGTAGAGGTGGTAGAATGGCTCGTCAGTTCGGATCTTACTGACCTTATAGCAAAGAAGAAGATCTATGAGGTCAAGATCCAGACCTCTGTCACGAATCAGTAGTAACATAACGGATATGATTCTAAAGAAATTTAGGTTTACCTGTAGGGGGGATATCCCCAGTCTATTGAAAACATAGTTAAAGAAGGGATGCAGAGGGAACCTAACGACATTCAGTTGAAGGTTAGTAAATAAAACCTCGCCGGAAAGAAGGCCGGCACCGGTCATTATATTAACATCTCTAGGGCAAACCCTAACTTGGATGTTGTCAGGAAGTCTAAGTCTCATACGAAGAACATCTAGATCTACAACCATGGTGGAAGCGATTGAAGGATCTAAAAGAGTAAAAAGAAGTCTACCGAAAGTAAAAAGGAACAAGACTAACCTCTGGGGTAGAAAGCAGCAAAGAGCACTGCAAGATCGCTGGAAGAATGACTCTTGAAGAATTTCACCGGATGAAATTTAGCACTGTTCTAAAAAGATGAGCGAGAGATTTGACTGATGATGGAGAGAGATGGAGACGGTAAAAAGGCATGAAGTGGCATTCTAGAGCCTTATAAAGACGAAGTGGACCCGAGGGCCGAAGCGTCAGAGAGGCGAGAAGTTTATCGAACCCCGGAACATTGATTCTGAATCCGACCGCCCATTCCCCCATAAGAGTTTCTCGAGCCGTCAACGTCATGATGAGACACCTTTTGATAATTACCCCCTTATTAAATAAGGAGTAATTATGGGGGCAGTTGAGGAGACCAGAAGTGAGATGGGCCGGATATGACCCGCGAACATGGCATCCGGTCCGAGCAGCTGGGTCCAGCCCATAGAGAAATACTGCCATATGGGCCGAACGCGAATAGCCCATCAAAGATGACCAAAACCCCACAGAGGAACTGACCCGGATCTAGTAGTCCATTAGTGTTTGTAAGTATCTATAAATATGAGAAGTAATGGATAGAGAAAGGGATTGATTCTGTTGGAGTGTAAGAATTCTAGAGAGAGAAAATGGAAATGAATTTCTTGCATCTTCACTTTTGTGATCTCAAATTGGTGTAATCTATACACATGTAAGCGATGATGATTAACAAAAACCTCATTTTCGGGGGGAATTAGTATAGTTAATTGTAAGTTGAATGATTGACTGTATTGGAGGACATGGGATTGTGATGCTTTTGTTGTCTTATGGGCTCAACAAATACTGCCAAGACCAATGTAGATTATGCTATTTCTATCGACATTAATTTACATGACATTTTTTGGGCCCCATCCATGTTAAATATGTCACTTGCATAGGAAAATATGAAATAATTTATAGTCCAACTTTTTAAGTCAATGAAAAAAGTTTAGGTCATTCAGTAAGCATTATTGAATTTACGTCAATTTTGTTTGTATATGCATTTCTTTATAGTGTATATCAAAAAAGATAATGTATTATGGTGGAGAAAGAAAAACGATTATATTTTTTTATTTTAATTTTTTTGACACCAAAAATCAAGGGGGATCCACGGTGGGCACTGGTGCCCCGCCCAAATTTTTTTTTTACTAGAGGTAATTTTAGCCTAGCCTTAAAAAAAAAAAAAAAAAAAAATTAGTAGTACTAATCCACCCTAAAATAAATTAGCCCACCTCATATTTATTTCTGAATCTGCCCTTACCAAAAATATTAGTAGATAGTACAATAATAAAATGTATGGGTTGATATGAGCCCCAGCTCGGCACGGGCTTCGGGCTTGTGGGTTTTTGTTAATGTTTTTTTATTTTTTAGTTTTTTTTTATTAAATTTAAAAGTCATAAGTCACAATTATGATTCGCAATATCAATCGATTTGTAAAAAGGTCCGATATCATTACACATTTCTATGAATAGGTCGATTCAATCAGTTTACGCCGATATTCACCTGAATCTATTATATATCATGACTGAGAATCATGGTCACAACCACTTTTTTTTTTTTGTACAAAACCACTAGGTAAACTATATGCAAATAAATTATACGTAAATATCTTACATTTATAAAATATTGGTCATAAATATTGTATATAAGTTTATAATACACAATTCATATTATATTCAGATAATACAAGTTATATTATGCAAGTAACATATAGTAATAAAAAGTAATATATATTTTTGGTAAATTACACCACCTCCCGTGAGATTTTGGCAACTTACACATAAGTAATGCGTTTGATTTTTATTACCTTAACCTATCCTAAAATTTGGTCCGTATGCTCAACGACACCCATTGTGTGAATGAAAATTTAAAAAATAACTAAATTGCCCATTTTTTTGCATTAAAAGATCTCAATAATCTTAAAGGTGTAGTACAATCTTTTTGTTTGACATAATTTTTTTATTAAATTAGATAAAGTATAATATACATTTCACGCTTTTTAGAGAAAGTAAAAATAATAAAATCCAAAACGCTCCATCCGTATCTAATTGTCTAAACTTTAAAGTAGGTATATGTAATTTACCAATATATTTTCGACAACTAATACTTAGTTTTTTTGTATAGTAACAACACTGTTCAAGTTTCATTAAAGGCAGCGCCTTTGTGTGCTCGATATACTCAACTTTTGCAATTGCAACACACTGTTCAAGTTTCATCCAAGCAGGAATCCTACTAGTGATTTTAACTCTCTACTCTTTTATGATGTTTGTTTCTTGTCTTTGCCTGGTTTAAAAAAACATATCATCAAAGCATACCTTACTTGAGTGTTAAGTTTCATCAAAAGCATACCTTATTTAAAATCTATTTAAAAGCATGCCTTGTATTAATCTATGCTGAAAATGATTAAGTTTCATTTAAAATCTATTTGTTAAATCGAAGAGTTTATTCTTTTGATGCAGTAGATATGATTCACACTTGAATTTTTCACTACATTAAATGGATATTATTTAAAGTTGGCCTCATAGGACCGAGCCAGAATTTCATCTTAGGGGCATAATGTACTTAGATTAAAAAATAAACTTCAAAAATCATGACAAATATAAATTTATTTTGAAAGGAAAAATGATACCCTTAAAACCGACATATATAAAAATATGATGCACGTATTCTAAAATTTCATCTTAAATAAATATTATTGCTACAATTGTTTGTTTCTATAAAATCCGTCCATTTAATTATATATAGGAGATGCAATCTGAGGTATCTCAAGAGTCTCTTATAGATGGAAAAAATTTAGTTACTCTCTCGTTGGATGTTGTCCAGTGAGTATCTAACGGTGGTTATTAACTCCCCAATATATTCTTGTATACAATGCTTTATACAATAGAGTATACTGTGTATATTATTATACCATTCAATTTACCTTTTGAATGAAATTAAAATACTTTTTTTTACTTATTATAGTATTTTTACTTATTATTCTTTACATCAGGAAAGAAATCGTTCTAACTCTAGTAAGTTTTATTTATTATTTTGTTCTTCCCTCTAACTGGTACCCCAAATCTTATTACAAGATGAAGGATTTTCCGTATCAAATAAAAAGATTCACAAATTTACCTTTTGATGGAAATAAGAATTCATTTTTTCAATCGTTCTTCTTTATCTGCATCGTTTTTGTAGTAGTTTTTTTTTAATATATTTTATATATATATTTTTACGAAAGTTGTATGTATATATTAGAAACTTGGTAAATATGAATTTAACTCAACTATTCAGTCAGTTTTCTACCCCCTCACCGGACTAATCCAGTGAGAGAGTGACTGGAGAGGATTTTTTTCACTTATGGAGATGCAATATATATATATATATATATATATATATATAAACAAATATACAATATACACGGTAATTGAAACTTTAATAGATAACAAAGATACTAGATTAAGATGAAACCTAAAAAAAAGACTATAACTTTTCAAATAGTTAATTACCTTCTATTTTAAAATGGGAAAGTATTACAATAAATGTAATTAAGAAGAGAATAAAAAAAAAGGTTGCATAAATCATACATGAATATATAATTGCAAACAAATAAAGAAAAATGAGAGAATTTTGAAGGTAAAAAAATTAGGATTTGAAAAATAGGAATGTAACTTTTTTTTTTTAAAAGGATATTAAAGGAATATAAAGAGTAAAAGGAGGAAAAAATAAAAAGAAATAAGAGATAATTTTAGTAATTAAAAATTTTAGCGGGACATACTATAATTTTTTTCATACATATATGGAAAAAAAAAAATAATAATAACAAAAAGTTTTTTTTTTTTTTTGTACATATATGGAGAATAAGGGAAGGGGGGGGGACATGTACCGTCACATGTGACATCCTTGGGCATGCATTGGTTTCTCCCTGCACACCAGACAGATTTTACAACCAACGAAGCATATTTTACCATCCCTGGGTTTTGGCAATTCATCTAAACAAATGATCTAAATCTTGGATTTTTTTCTTTTTTTTTTTTTTTGAAAGTTTAAAAAAAACCATTTTGATATAATGAAAATGAAAAAAAAGGAAAAGAACGGGAGACGATAAATTGTGTTTGATATGAAACAACATAAAAAAACATTGAAAAAAAAATAATAATAATGTATGAATAATAATTTTTATTATCCCCTAAAAATGAGAGAAATAAAAGAAAAGACTAGTATATTTATAGGAAAATATAGATGCTTGGATGGTTCAGTGGGTTAGTGCCTCCGGTAAATTTTGGATTGTCAAGTTTGAACTACCTACTAATCTAACTTCTAATACTTTTTTTTTTTTTTTTAAAAAAAAAAAAAAAAATTATTTATTGGAAAATGATAATCTTTAAGGACAGTACACAGTACACATTGATAATTTTTTTTTTTTTTTTACTTTCAACGTAGCAATAAATTAATCATCCTCCTAGATTTGACATAGCATATTAAATATGCTAACTAATTTTAGATAAAACATAGCATATTAAATGTGCTAACTAATTTTAGTTAGAACTATCATTTTCTGTCAAACTTCTTTAGATATTAATTATTGCTCTATATAGTACGTGTTTTTATGACAATTCTTCTTTCTGTAAAATACTTTTCTCTTTACAACTCTGTTGTAGTGAATGAACTTTTTTTCCTTTCTATGTCGTTTTCAATGAATATTATGTATGGTTAATCTTTCAAATAAAAAAGGCAAAAGTTATTAAAAAAAATATGGTTGTAAATTTACTAAAATAGTTTTCTTTCTATTATATTTTCCAAACACCATTATTATTCTTTGCTTTATTTTCCTTCCATAATCAAGGATAAATAATTAATACTGTCATTTTATTATCAAACATATTCTAAAATGAAAGAATATAGTTCATTGACTAGTACTCTATTTTCCCTATAAAATGTGTTATATTTGGAGGATAGCGAGGCACCACAACCTCCAAATATAATACTTTTTATGAGCACGATTTTTTAAATTTGATATTTTTTTTTAAATATGATACTTTTTAACATGACATTTTTTTTATGAAAAGATGGGAATAGTGTATACGGAAAATCATAAAGAATTGACAATGAAAAACGATGCAAGAACAAAAGTGCAAAACAGTTCATCTTTTATGGACATATGGGACCCCAAATGGATACTCCGATCAAAATAAAAAGTATATAAGATTTCCACGGCCCAAATAAAAAGGTCCAAACAACGTGCACACCCATAAACCATTGGGGTCTAAAAAAGCGTACAATCCATGCATCATATTTATTATGTCCACACAAGTGGTTCATTCTCATTGCTTTTTTAAACTTTCAATCTTCACACGCTACTCTCTCTATTGGAAATCGATATTTACACGCTTTTTCAACCATCACTTTCCACTATTGTCCCTACTTCTTTTTTGACATTAATCCCATAGCATATGGTTTTTTCGTCAACCAAAAATAATAGCATCAAATTTGTTCGTCTTCTTCATCCATTCTGACATTCACCAATTTTAAAACCAAGCACGTGCTTCATTCATACATATCTGACAACTCTCGGTGTTTCTCCACAGCCACTGCCGCTACTACCGCCACTACTCCCGAGAACGTGTCGTGTGTTTGTGTTTGTGTGTGTGTGTATATATATATATATGATCTAAGCATTTCTCTAAGTTGTTGATTTTGAAATCGACCTTTTCCTTCCTTCAAAACACTTGTATTTATATCACTCTACTTACCGTGCCTGGCAATTCAACCTTTGGCTTTCCGTACATGTCCTTGAGATTCCTCAGTTTTACGGCCACTGGCGACTCCATTTCCGGTAATAAACTTGAACTCCGTCGCTGTTTTTTTACATATATGTGAATATATACTTTTTGGCGCTAAACTAATTTCCTTTAAACAAAATACTACCAGAGATTTCGATTTCAAATTTTTTTTTTTTTTTTTTTTTGGAGCAAAAATAGTCGTACAACAGTATATATTCTTTACGTGTGTCTATATGTGTATATATAGTATGTTTGTGTTGCATATACACCACTGGACAGCTTTTAGTAAAATACTAGTTAAGAAAGGGTTCTGGTTTAGACCGTTTAGTAAACAATCAGTTTCCTTTTAGGATTTTTTCCACGATGACTATTTTCCGAGAAAAGTGGCTTTCTCGGAAAATTTGGAAAGTGCAGATTTTATTTGCGTGTCCTCCGGTTCATGCTGGTGTTTATTTTGTGAATAGATTGAAAGGTCTTGAAAACACAGATTTGATTCGTGTTTTATGTGCTAGGATTTTGATTTATGCCGAAGAGGTTCTTGTGACGGCACGATGGACGATAAGAAAACAACTACAGGTGAAGTGGTTGTGCAAATATCCGGGGAAGATTCAAAAGCTCGAAATACTATGGATTCACCTAAAATCGTATCTGCAGATTCAAGTCCCCGACTCGCGAAATCGGCGGCACCAATGAGCTGTCCTTCGCCTGAGATTGCTCGGTTCAGTCCAAGCCCCAACAAGCCTCCGAAAATCCCCACCAATGAAACCCTAACTCGAAGAGAATCGCTCGCGAGAGTGTATTCCAAACCCAAGTCAAGATTTGGTGAACAATCTGTAATTCTTGATTCAAAAATGTTTGAAGAAAATGGTTCATCTGTGCAAGAACAATTAGACCGGAGTGGAACTTCACCTCATAGAAATTTATCTAATCGGGCATCACCTAATAACAAGTCGGCATCCCCTACTACTACTACTCTTAAGGAGACTCTTAGGACAGTATCAGTTACTCCGAAAACGCCATTGATGACCTCACCTGGAGGTGTGCGAGGACTGGATGAGGAAGAAGAGATCTATAAGAAAGTGAGTACTAAAAATAGGTTGAAGTATAGGAGAGTGAAGATGAAGGTATTAGTTGAATGGGCCTTTTTCTTTTGCATTTTGGGTGCTTTGGTAGCTAGCTTGACTGTCTACAGAATGCAAAAAGCTAAGGTTTGGGGTTTGCAGATTTGGAAATGGTTTGTGCTTGTAATGGTGACCTTTTCTGGTATGTTGGTTACTAAATGGTTTATCCGTGTTCTCGTTTTCTTGATTGAACTGAACTTTTTGTTCAAAAAGAAGGTGATGTATTTCGTTCATGGGTTGAAGAAGAGTGTTCAGGTATGTATTTGGTTGTGTCTGGTTCTTGTTACTTGGGTTTTGTTGTTCAGACATAGTGTCGAGCGGTCAGACACTGGCAATAAAATTGTAGATTATGTTACTTGGACCATCGCCTCTTTGCTCATTGGTACATTTTTGTGGGTTATTAAGACTTTTCTGCTTAAGATTTTGGCATCATCTTTCCATGTCAATACATTCTTTGATAGGATTCAAACATCAATTTTCCATCAGTATATTCTCCAGACCCTTTCAGGACCTCCAGTTATGGAGTCAGCTGAAATGTTAGGGAGGACAAACAGCCCTATTCACTTGAGTTTCCGAAGAACAAAGGACGGAAAGGATGGGAAGAAGGAGAAGGAGAAGGAGGTGATTGATATAAATAAGCTTCATAAGATGAAGCAAGAAAAAGTTTCTGCTTGGACCATGAAGCAGTTGGTTGATGTGATATCGACTTCAGGGCTGTCTACTATTTCCAATGCACTCGATGAAAGTGTTTATGATGGAGAGGGTGAACAGGCAGATAAGGAAATTACTAACGAAATGGAAGCCATTGCAGCTGCCTATCACATTTTCATTAATGTTGCTCAACCTGGTAGCAAGTGAGAAAATCAACCATTCAAAGATAATTGTCTATGTCCTGATGTTTTTTCTTCACTCCATTCTCTTCAGTCTTCCTCTGAACATCATATCTTTATGCACAGGTACATTGATGAGATTGACCTCAGTAGATTCATGATGAAGGAGGAGGTGGATATTGTGTTTCCACTTATGGCAGGTCCCGATACTGGACAAATTGACAGAAAAGCCTTGACAGACTGGGTGGTAAGAATATTTTTTCTCCCTCAAATGGGATTTGGGATAGTTGTTTAATGCCACTTTAAATTGCAATTCCTAACTCATATTTGATCTCTTAGGTACACCTTATTTGATGCTCTTAGATTGAGAAATAACTATGGAACTGATTCGGAAAATATATAGATAGTCATGTATTGATTTGTCGTGTTAGCAAAGAGCCAGGGGAAGAGGAAGTAGGATAAAAAAATTACTTTTATTTTCGGCTTGAATTATTGTTGTACAATTCCTGATTTACTTTTCTTTCCCACTGTCTTTTTGGCAACCATAGGGTAGAAGAGAATTTTAAGTTTGTTGTACATATGAGTAACTCAACCCACGTAAGACAATGTTACTGTAGCTTAAGAAAAACACCACATCTTATCACATTATGGCTATACTAGTTAGGAACTTAGGACAATTGCAATGTAAGCGCATTTGACTTGAACTAATATGTTTCAAAATGACCTGGATTTTAAAATAGGAAGAGTAGCTGATAAATTACACCTTATTCATATGGTTTGCATATGAAAGGTCGTTTCTCAACATTCATATCCTTGTTATTTTTGCAGGTGAAGGTTTATAATGGCCGAAAAGCACTAGCACATGCTTTAAATGATACAAGAACAGCCGTAAAACAATTGAACAAAGTTATCTCAGGGATCCTTACTGTTGTGATGGTTATTGTGTGGCTTCTTTTGACGGAAATTGCAAATACCAAAATACTCCTGCTCCTGTCATCACAGTTTGTGGCAGCAGCTTTTATGTTTGGAAGCACTTGCAAGACTATATTTGAATCTATTATATTTGTATTTGTGATGCATCCATTTGATGTTGGTGATCGTTGTGTCATTGGGGGTGTTCAGGTAACTACTGCAGGTTACCTTTTTCTTTGGTTGTTTAAGAAGTACTTTATTAATTACCAAAAAAAGTGTATATATATATAGTATCCGTATATAACATATTGTTATTTGACAGATGATAGTTGAGGAGATGAATATCTTGACAACAGTCTTCTTGAGATATGATAACGAAAAAATATACTATCCAAATTCAGTTTTGGCGACCAAACCTATCAGCAATTTCTACAGAAGCCCAGATATGGGTGATAATGTAGAGTTCTCTATTGATTTTATGACACCACTGGAGAAGATCGGGGCTCTCAAAGAAAAAATAAAGAAGTAAGTTGAGTTCAGCATTATTCTTCATCTTTTTTACTTGGTGGTATAATTTCTAGGAACTCGTTATTTTGATTGCTTCAAGATAAAAAGCTTTGTATTTCTGGCCTGTGTGTTAAGAATTTGGAAGTTTCAACTCGTGTTGGAATTCTCCTGGACATTTATGATACATCTGTACATGTATAAGGTATTAGAGTTCACCTATATATTAAAAATTTCAATAGCACAAATATTTGTTTTACAGATCTAAGTAATAATAAAAAGAAACTTAATCAACATATAATAGAAATTCAAACAAAGATATTATTTAACAATAAAGAATTTCTATCAATCAACACATAAAATAAACTCAGTCAACATCTAATAGAAATTCAAACAAAGATGTATTTAAAAATAAAGAATTTCTATCAATCAACACATAAAACATGCAATTTAAATATTCGATTAAAGGAGAATACAACGACCGCATGGTGATATGTATGAGTTCATCATGACCCTTGCATGTGCGGCTGCATGGACGAATTAGATCAAAGGTTTTGCTACAGATTCAGAGAATTCCTTCAAAGGCCTTTGTTTGGATTGCTACAGAGGGTTGTACAATAGTGCCATGAGTCCAGCTGAATTAGGGGTGTACCAAAGGGGGGCTCAAGATGTTATTCATTATTAAATGTACTGTTCATTTCTTTCCTTTCCTCCTATATGCATCCTTGCTAAAAATTCTTGTGTTTTCAAGTGCTACTTTTAAGAGTTAAAAGTAATTCTTTTTGTCAAGTCAAATTATATAAAAAGGTACCAATGGGGGGCACAAGGTATTAGAACACTAATTGCCCCAAAAGTTCTAGCTATTAGTGAATTGGTGCAACAATGTAATATACCCTTCATCACGTACAATTTCGTCGTGTGTGTAGCGAGACAAACTGATCAAACTAACAAAGTGCACATACCAACCAGAGAACAAATGTAAAGATAGAAACTTGAACCCAAGACCTCCCAGAATCAGAGTCCTGATACCATTTTAGACTCTCCATTGCTACAAAAACATAAGCTTTTAAGGAATGAGCCCAACAGCATATATCAAGCTCTCTAAAACCTTCCTCATGTGTCACCAGTCTTGCATGTGAAGGGTCTTGCTGGCCTACCAAACTGAACAGAGTGTAAAAATGTATTTGAATCTGTTAGACCAAGGCTTTTATCAATTGCATTGAGTTGAGTTCGAATGTCCATGTGAGTTTTGTTGAAAATTTCTATTGCATTGACTCCTGTTCATATCGTCCATGGGACTTATGTAGAAATTCTCAGCTTACTTTGATTAATTACCCTCTAGATTGGTGTATTTGCTACTGTTAGTCTCGTGGTTTTTTCATTCTTTTATATCGTCAGGTATTTGGAGAAAAATCCGCAACACTGGCATCCTAACCACAGTGTGGTGGTTAAGGAGATTGAGAATGTGAACAAGATAAAGATGGTCATATTTTTTAATCATACAATGAACTTTCAAGAATATGGGGAGAAGAACAATCGAAGATCTGAATTCGTCTTAGAGTTGAAGAAAATCTTCGAAGAGCTGGGTATCAAATATAATCTCCTGCCTCAGGAAGTTCATCTTGTTGAGTCATCAACCCCAGCTGGCTCCACCAGATGATTATTGCCGGAGGTTCAATTCATCACTTTGATTGCTTGTACGTGCTCTTTCTTCCTCACTCATATAACATGATGAAATAACCTGTCTGACATAGAATTTTATGTACCTGACTTTCTTTTGGTTGGGAAATTTGGTAGGCATGTCTGCGTCGGAAGCTGCGTGGACAGGTGAATGTACTCACCAATCCGACCTAGTCACTGAATTGTACATAAATCAAGAGTAGCGTACAACACCCCATACAAACCAAACGGGAATAATTAACACACCATGCTTTGTTCAAAATAATTATCCCAGTTCCTTTGCAATGATGCAGTCGTTAAAATTCAACACTCGATTAACAATCAGTATGCAAAAAAAAATTTTGGTAAGCCCCAAAATTCGTACACACGCTCTGATTTCAAATGCGTTGTGTTAAACATTAACCTTGTCCGTATTAGACCAGAGATGCATCAATCCGGGCCCTTCATCTGTCTATGATTAGGCCAGCTTGATACGAGAGTATACCAAAGAAAGGTATTGTTACCATACCCATCTCGATTTCAGTAAAGCTTTGAGCAATAGGTCTCAACTTTAAGATATATTCCTTCTTGTGCATGAGCAATCCAATAGGACAGGGATACTCCATGAAATTCTGTCTTTTATCAATTAAGATTCTGTCTTGCTAATAGCCCACTAACGCCTTGGCATGGTACACCTATTTCAGACCTATAGTCTTTCATTGCCAACTTGCCAAGATCCTCCTTGGTCCTTTCTTAGTTGTACAAACTGCTCTCTGGTGGTCTTCTGCTCCAGTAAGTTTTTAAGGCCTGGACCAGTCCAGAAATAGGCTATGAACACTTCTCCAATGTTAGTGAGTACTCTCTTGGGAAGTATAAAGATACCACACCAATATACCTGGATGCTATATGGATTTGATTTGATCATTTGTAACCTAACTGCATTCAGCAACATCCAGGTATACTTGGTCTTAGTAATACAATGGGAGTCAAATCTTAAAAAGTTTCGAGCAGGATCCAATGGATGTATTTGGGTTTGTGTGCAACCTTCAAGATCTTATATAACTCAAAGGTTTAATATGTAATGGAATTTACAATGAAAGAGAAACAAAAATATTACTATTTTAATAGAGTTGGGTTCTACAAAATTTCACTAATTTGTCTAATATGGTTTTTGACGGTAGGTGCTATGATGAAGTCATGAGGATCTTTCTCTGTTGAAGGAAAGTGAGTGGTTGCCTCAAGGATGGCGCTGGAGCTGTCTGTTAACCTGGTAGAGGGAAAAAAAACCGCCTTGTTTTCTAATAGATATTTTCATTGTTATCAATTATGCAGTCAAGATTTCCATCGAGATGTTCATTTTGTTTTGACTTCCAATTTGTATGATATAATTTGATAATTTTACCTAATATACATGCATTGCCTGGGTGCTTGTCGTAATGGTGCAATTAGATAGCTCAGTGTTAACTGCTTATACAATCTGACTATATTCTTGTGAGTGAAATTAATGTTATTTAAGTGAAAAATTCATTTGCGCACACTCACCAGAATGGGGTCTGGCCCAGATACTTCCTGATCATTTTTGTTGCTTAATGCATTTGGAGGCCGCTACTTTACACGAAAATTACTGTTCAGATTCCGGGAGAGAGAGAGAGAGAGAGAGAGAGAGAGAGAGAGAGAGAGAGAGAGTTGCAGTCAAGCCTGCGCTCTTATGCATATATGTTCAGGGAGGGAGAGACTAGAGAGTTGCAATAATGCCTTCTCTATTATAGATTCGCCTTATACTCTAACTGGCATTAAGATATTCAGGTTTGGTTTTTATTATTATTATTATCATTATTATTATTTTATTTAATAATTAACTCCGGCTTTGTTCCGACTAATCCCATGAAGGGAGCCTCCCCACCAGTTGGGTAATATTATAGATTTGTCTTGAACTGTATCGGACATTAGGATCTTGAGAGACTCTTTTTGTCCTCCCCAGCCAAATTCCCATTTTGTTGAAGAGTACACTACTGAACTTCTGTAAGCCTCTTGTCTTCATATTTTCTTTAGCATCTTGCTGGAAGTTGCTATAATTTTCCGGACATCCTCCTTTTTGTGGAAATTTTATTTACTTTTTCATTATATGCCGATGGCAGAGTGAAACAAATAAAAAAATGGGCTTAAATCATAGAACTCCTACTACATTTATTTTTTGATCATAAAATTCTAATCTGTTTTAAAAAATATGAACACTTTTAAAATTCCAATCTGTTCTAAAAAATATGAACACTTTTAAAAAGTGTTCATATTGTCCCAATATCCATATAATTGGACTGTGAAATGTCAAATTTAACCTTATCATTTAATATTAAATTAAAAACTGAAAATTATTTTTTAAAATTACAAAAATACCCTTCACTACTCCTCTCTCTCTCTCTCTCTTAAACTCTCACCCCTCTCTCTCAAACAGACCTTCAAAGAAAATGATATTATTGACTGCTTTAGTACGAACTTAAAACGGACATATATAAAAATATAACGTAGTTATTCTAAAATTTCAACTTAAATAGGTACTCAAATATAATAATTTGATTTGTATAAAATTTAAAACAAAAATTGCAATGTTTTATAATTTTTCAATGATTTGCAATATTTTTTAGAAAATTTATCTTCTTATTTTTGTTTTGTTTTTGGTATCAAATAGATTATAACAATTAACAAATGCCTATCAAAGTAATAGATGGATATTAATGATCAAAGACACAATCTATGAAGGGATACACAACCTAATTATATATAGAAATGCAATAATATCTCAAATATGATGTATATATAAAACAAATATATAATTTGATATACATAGTGATTGAAACTTTAATAGACAACAAATATACTAAATTAAGAAAGAACCTAAAAAGGTGAGTTACTTTCCAAATAGTTATTTACTTTCTATTTTTAAATGAATTACATATAATAGCCACATAAACTTAATAAGGTAGTATGTTTGTATTTGGCGGAGCAAATAGCAAGACTCTTCCATGAAATTAAACACATTTGACTTCATAAAAGTATTACAATAAATGTAATTAAGAAGAGAAAAAAAAAAGGTTGCATAAATTATATATGACTATATAAGTGCAAAAACAGAAAGAAAAATGAGAGACCTTTGAAGGGAAAAAAAAATTAGGATTTGATTGATGAAAGGAAAATAGGTATGTGACTTTTAAAAAAAAAACAGGAAATTAAAGGAATATAAAGAGTAAAAGGAGGAAAAAATAAAATGAAATAAGAGATAATTTTAGTAATTAAAAATTTTAGGGAGGCATACTATAATTTTTTTCATGTAAGCGGAGGGGACATTTGCCACCCTAGGGCATGAATTCGTTCCGCGGGTGCATTCTAGGCATATTTTACAACCAACGGAGCATATTTTACCATCCCTAGGTTTTGACAATTCATCTAAACAAATTATATAAATCTTGGAATTTTTTTTTTTAAAGTTTCAAAAAAAATAAAATGCATGCATGTCTGTTAGTTAAAATCTTCAAAGGCCTGTTAGGTATAATGAAATTGGAAGAAAAGGAAAAGATTGGTAATGGACGGAGACAGATGATAAATTGTGTTTGAATTGAAACATTGGAAAGAAAATGAAGGATTTGGAGAGACACAATACATGAATAATAATTTTTATTCTCCCCTAAAAATGAGGAATGAAAAAAACGACTAGTATATATTTAAGGGAAAATGATAAACTTGAGGATAGTACACACTGATTAAAAAATTGACTTTTAACATGGCTAGAAATTAAACGTCCTCCTAGATTTGACAATGACATAGCATATTAAATCGTGCTTAACTAATTTCAGACAAAACTATCATTTTATCCGCATCTCCTATTACACTTCTTTATATATCAATTATTCCTCTATATAGTAGCATCGTTTTTTATGACAATTCTTCTTTCTATAAAATACTTTTCTCTATATAACTCTCTTGTAGTGAATGAACTTTTTTTTCCTTTCTTAGTCGTTTTCAATTAATATTATATATGGTTAATCTTTCAAATAAAAAAGGCAAAATTTATGAAAAAAAATATGATTGTAAATTTACTAAAATAATTTTTCTTTTACTATATTTTCTAAACACTATTATTTATTTTTTTCATAATTAACTAAACACAATAAATAATTAATATTACCATCGTATCAAGCATACTCTAAACAGAGATGTATTATGAAATGGAGGAATATGGTTTACGTAACGCCATAAAGAATTGATAATGGAAAACAATGCAATACAAAAATGTGCAAAACAGTTCATCTTTTATGGACATTGGGACCCAAAGAAATATTTTTTAAAGTAAAAAGTACGGATTATAAAAGATTTCCACAGCCCAAATAAAAGGGCCCAAATTTATGTCCACACAAGTGGTTCACACACTACTCTCTAGTCTCTATTTGGAAATCGATATTTCCACGCTTATTCAACCATCACTTTTCACTATTGCCCCTCGTTCATTTTTGGCATGAAGCCCATGGCATATGGTTTTTCGTCAGCCAAAAATAATAGCATCAAATTTGTTTGTCGTCTTCATTCTCACCATTCACCGATTTTAAAACCAAGCACGTGCTTCATTCATACATATCTGACAATTCTCTGTGTTTCTCCACAGCCACTACGGCCACTACCACCCTCACTCTCGAGAACGTGTTCCTGTGTGTATATATATGTGATCTAAGCCCTAAACATTTCTCGAAGTTGTTGATTTTGAAATCGACCTTTTCCTTCCTCCAAAACACTTAAATTTATATCACTCTACCTACCGTGACTGTCAGTTGACCATTTCGCTTTCCGTACATGTCCTTGAGATTCCTTAGTTTTACGGTCACTGGCGACTCCATTTCCGGTAATAAACTTGAACTCCGTCGCTGTTTGTTTACATATATGTGAATATTTACTTTTTGGCGCTAAACTACTTTCCTTTAAACAAAATATTACCAGAGATTTCGATTTCAATTTTTTTTTTTGGAGCTAAAATAGTCGTACAACAGTATATATTCTTTACGTGTGTCTATATGTGTATATATAATGTGTTTGTGTTGCATATACACCACTGGACAGCTTTTAGTAAAATACTAGTTAAGAAAGGGTTCTGGTTTAGACCGTTTAGTAAACAATCAGTTTCCTTTTAGGATTTTTTCCACGATGACTATTTTCCGAGAAAAGTGGCTTTCTCGGAAAATTTGGAAAGTGCAGATTTTATTGCTGTCATCTGGTTCATGTTGGTCTTTATTTTGTGAATAGATTTAAAGGTCTTGAAAATACAGATTTGATTTGTGTTTTATGTGCTAGGATTTTGATTTATGCCGAAGAGGTTCTTGTGACGGCACGATGGACGATAAGAAAACAACTGCAGGTGAAGTGGTTGTGCAAATATCCGGGGAAGATTCAAAAGCTCGAAATACTATGGATTCACCTAAAATGGCATCTGCAGATTCGAGTCCGGGACTCGCGAAATCGGCGGCACCACTGAGCTGTCCTTCGCCTGAGATTGCTCGGTTCAGTCCAAGCCCCAAAAAGGCTCCGAAAATCCCCACCAATGAAACCCTAACTCGTCGAAAATCGCTCGCGAGAGTGTATTCCAACAAACCCAAGTCAAGATTTGGTGAACAATCTGTAATTCTTGATTCAAATATGTTTGAAGAAAATGGTTCATCTCTGCAAGAACAATTTGACCGGAGTGGAACTTCACCTCATAGAAATTTATCTAATCGGGCATCACCTAATAACAAATCGGCATCCCCTACTACTACTACTCTTAAGGAGACTCTTAGGACAGTATCAGTTACTCCGAAAACTCCATTGATGGCATCACCTGGAGGTGTGCGAGGACTGGATGAGGAAGAAGAGATCTATAAGAAAGTGAGTACTAAAAATAGGTTGAAGTATAGGAGAGTGAAGATGAAGGTGTTAGTTGAATGGGTCTTTTTCTTTTGCATTTTGGGTACTTTGGTAGCTAGCTTGACTGTCTACAAAATGCAACACACTAATATTTCGGGTTTGCGGATTTGGAAATGGTGTGTGCTTGTAATGGTGACCTTTTCTGGCATGTTGGTTACTAAATGGTTTATCCGTGTTCTCGTTTTCTTGATTGAACTGAACTTTTTGTTCAAAAAGAAGGTGATGTATTTCGTTCATGGGTTGAAGAAGAGTGTTCAGGTCTGTATTTGGTTGTGTCTGGTTCTTGTTACTTGGGTTTTGTTGTTCAGACATAGTGTCGAGCGGTCAGACATTGGCAATAAAATTTTAGATTATGTTACTTGGACCATCGTCTCTTTGCTCATTGGTACATTTTTGTGGGTTATTAAGACTTTTCTACTTAAGGTTTTGGCATCATCTTTCCATGTCAATACATTCTTTGATAGGATTCAAACGTCAATTTTCCATCAGTATATTCTCCAGACCCTTTCAGGACCTCCAGTTATGGAGTCAGCTGAAATGTTAGGGAGGACAAACAGCACTGGTCGCTTGAGTTTCCGAAGAACAAAGGACGGAAAGGATGGGAAGAAGGAGAAGGAGAAGGAGGTTATTGATATAAATAAGCTTCATAAGATGAAGCAAGAAAAAGTTTCTGCTTGGACCATGAAGCAGTTGGTTGATGTGATATCGACTTCAGGGCTGTCTACTATTTCCAATGCACTCGATGAAAGTGTTTATGATGGAGAGGGTGAACAGGCAGATAAGGAAATTACTAACGAAATGGAAGCCATTGCAGCTGCCTATCACATTTTCAGGAATGTTGCTCAACCTGGTAGCAAGTGAGAAAAACTACCTTCCAAAGATAATTGTCTATGTCCTGATGCTTTTTCTTCACTCCATTCTCTTCAGTCTTCCTCTGAACATCATATCTTTATGCACAGGTACATTGATGAGATCGACCTCAGTAGATTCATGATGAAGGAGGAGGTGGATATTGTGTTTCCACTTATGGCAGGTCCAGATACTGGACAAATTGACAGAAAAGCCTTGACAGACTGGGTGGTAAGAATATTTTTTCTCCCTCAAATGGGATTTGGGATAGTTGTTTAATGCCACTTTAAATTGCAATTCCTAACTCATATTTGATCTCTTAGGTACACCTTATTTGATGCTCTTAGATTGAGAAATAACTATGGAACTGATTCGTAAAATATATAGATAATCTTGTATTGATTTGTCCTGTTAGCGAAGAGCCAGGGGAAGAAGTAGGATAAAAAAATTACTTTTATTTGCAGCTTGAATTATTGTTGTACAATTCCTGATTTACTTTTCTTTCCCACTGTCTTTTTGGCAACCATAGATGTGGAGGGAAAAAAACTCCTTCTAATAAAAAGCGCACACGTCATCACTACACATATTTACACTCCAAAGACATATAAGGCCCATCATACTCAAGCCCAAATTGAGGGTATTTTTAGCCCAAGACCATTGTTATTTGTCCTCCAGCCTCCATCAAGGCCGAATCAAGAGGTCATCGGCTCAACTTGTTAATATTTAACATCCGGTCCGTTACTCAAGCCCAGCCAGATCAAAGTATGTTCAGTCCAGTTATTCAAGAATGCACAAGTCCTATCAGTTGAAGGATTTACCGTAGAAGGAAAATTCTGAGATAGGAAATTCTGTACAAGGCAAGTTCTATGTATGGAAAATTAGACAACGGAAAGAACTCTATTAGTAAAGAATGTTTATATAGAAAGAATTAGAGGGCAAGCAACGCGAGTCCTACCATAATTTTACAATCTTTTGTATATAAATAGAGGCTTAGACCTCCAATAAAGGGATCAAGCAATTCTACGCTTTGAGATATATTGTTCTTGTTTATTTTTACTATTGATTGAGTGAGTTGTTTTATTTTTCTTAATCATTATTGGTTGAGCGAAATTTTGCACCTACACTTTGGCGCCGTCTGTGGGAATCGTATAAAAATATACTCCTACTTGTTCTTCAAATCAAATCCTTAGTCGTATCTGGAACGTCAAACGGAGAGTCAGCAATGAATCAACAGATAGAATTGATGCAAAAGATGCGAGAGGAGTTCTTGCACCAATTTGAGACACTCCGGCAAGCAAACGATATGAGTGTCGCCCAGATAGTTGCGCTTCAGCAGCAGACTCATACGCTGCACACGGCAATGGCCAGGCTAACGCCATAACCACCACCAGGCGATGCTGTAGCACCACCCCCCACCCAAAATTTACCTCCAGTTCACAAGCCTCCGGCCAACGGGACACCACCCAACGGGGCTCGACCTAATGAGGTTCAGCAAAAGCAAGGGACGAGGTCCGAGGCGGTTGCTTTGGATAATCTCCCGTGTCGCACACAGGACGAACAGGCCGAGTCCAGCCATAGGCTTACGGTATGGTCCAATGGCGTTCTAGATGGCGCACGCGTACAAGATGCTTTCAACGAAAAGAAGCTATTAAGAGTTCAGACACCAGCCGAGATGGCTAGAGAGCACAAGAACTCCTTGGTCAAGACCCCTTTTACTGACGATGTGTACCTTGTGGAGAGACCAAAGAAGTTCACTATGCCATCCTTCACCCAGTTCGATGGGGCAGGAGACCCCTCTCGGCATTTCGATCATTATGCGCAAAAGATGGCACTGGACGATTATAACGATCCGTGGATGTGTAAGGTTTTTCCTACCAGTTTAACCGGAGCAGCGTTAGAATGGTTCAGGAATAGGCCACATAAGTCTATCCCTGATTATGAGACCTTGTGCACTATGTTCTTAGCCCAGTATTGCGGAAATAAGAAGCAGAAGAAAAGTATTGCCAGCCTTTTCACCATAAGGCAAAGGAAGGGAGAAACTCTGCAAGATTTCTTATCCAGGTTTAACATGGAGGCCTCGAAGATAGCATATTGCCACCCTGCCACGGCAATCGAAACATTTAAGTTGGCAATGATCCAGGGAATCAAGTTTCACACATCCTTGATCAAATATTCCCCCCCGGATATGCAGACTTTGAACGCTAGGGCACAAATCTACATTCGGTTGGAGGAAAACGTAGCCCACTGTGCACAGCATGCTACCCTCGTCACAGTGGAAAACAAGTCTCGAAAGAAAGCTGCAAGCACAAGGATGCAGAAGGTTCCTCATACCGCCACACAAGTCACCCAAGCGCCTGAGAAGAGGCGAAGGACAGAGGACAGGCTTACCCCTCTCCGTACTACCTTAGCGCGCCTATTCCAAGAGAATAAGACGAGGTTCGCAACTCCTTAGCCCATGAAACAACCCTTGGAGCAGAGGGACAAAAGCAAACATTGTGCCTACTATAGAGACTATGGGCATACCACCAATGATTGCAGGTCCCTTCAGCGACAGGTAGAAAGCATGATAGCGAGAGGAGAGTTGGTGGAGTATCTCGCCACGAAGGAGTACGTAAAACCTCGGGAGGTTAACCCTCGACGGGTAGAGGGCGGTCAGGTAAAGGTTATCCATGCCATACACGGAAGGTCAGAGGATGATGAAGAGTCTGAAGAGTTGTACAGATCCAGGCTGAGAGAGGCTCATAAGTTACGAAGATTGTCTTCGGTAAACACGGTTGCACCAGGCAGCATCAACATTGGATTCGGTAACAATGATCTGTCTAGAGTCCAGCGCCCGCATGAGGACCCCTTGGTCATTAGCCTCCTAGTTGCGAATTATATGATCAGGAGGGTGCTGATAAATCCGGGAAGTAGCGCCAACATCATTACAAAAGCAGCTTTTGATCAGTTGGGGGTTTCACCATCGTCCATCAGGCCAACTTCCAGCCCCCTAATGGGATTTGATGGTACTAAGGTGAATCCGCTTGGGGTGATCGATCTATCCGTTACTGCAGCAAAGAGGACTCTGAAGGAGAACTTTGTCGTGACGGAGATTCATCCATCTTATGACCTCATTATGGGGAGAGGTTGGATCCATCGTATGAACGGAGTCCCCTCTACCCTTCATCAAATAATGAGGTGTTTATCCCCAGATGGCAGGGAGGTCATCGACCTCTGGGGAGACCAGGTGGCTGTAAAAGAATGTTACATGCTAACGCTACATAAAGCAAAGAAGGCGTCGAAATCACCTCAGTTAGAGGCGAATCCCAAAGATGCAATCAAATAGCAGTTACAGTATCCTCTGTCCAAGTATCTCAAGGCAGAGGAAGAAGCCGAGGCTGAAGCACCTACCGAGGAGTCCCTCGAAGCTATAGAGGTAGTCCTCGGAGACCCTCAGAAGGTCACCTACATTGGCTCATCTTGCACAGCCGAAGAGAAGGAAGCATTGATCAGGGTCATTCGGTGCAATTCGGATGTCTTTGCCTGGGATCACTCGGACATGGTAGGGATCGATCCTACGGTTTCATGCCATAGTTTGAGGGTTAACCCAGAATTCAGGCCAGTCAAGCAGAGGCACCGACGGTTCGCACCTGAACGGAATCGCATAATAGTCGAGGAAGTAAATAAACTATTACAAGCAGGATTCATTCGAGAGGTGCAATACCCACAATGGCTCTCAAATGTAGTAGTCGTTCAAAAGAAGAATGGAAAATGGAGGGTATGCGTAGAGTATACCAACCTTAACAAAGCTTGCCCAAAAGATAGCTTCCCTCTGCCCAAGATTGATCAAATGGTGGATGCTACGACAGGTTATGAGAGGCTCACATTTCTCGATGTATACTCCGGCTATAATCAGATTCCCATGAATCCTGAAGATGAGGAGAAAACCGCTTTCATCACAGAGACGGGCACTTACTGCTACAGAGTGATGCCCTTTGGTCTAAAGAATGCCGGAGCCACCTACCAGCGACTTGTCAATAAAATTTTCAATAATCTACTGGGGAATACAGTTGAAGCCTATATCGATGACATAGTGGTCAAAAGTATACGGAAAGAAGACCACCCGAAGCACCTCCAGGAGGTCTTTGATACTCTCAAGAGGTACAATATGAAGCTGAATCCCACCAAGTGCTCCTTCGTCGTCTCGTCAGGACAGTTCCTCGGGCACATTGTAAATAAAAGAGGAATAGAAGTAAGCCCAGCTCAGGCAAAGGCACTCATACAGAACCAAGAGTCAAAAACCCGCAGGGAAGTGCAAGTTCTAACCGGCCGAATTGCGGCTCTCAGTCGGTTCATATCCCGATTATCTGATAAGTATAAACCTTTCTTTGATGCTATTCGATCCAAAAACAAAGATATGTGGGGACCTCAGCAGCAGGAAGCTCTCAATCAATTGAAAAGCTACATGACAAAACCCCCAATCCTTTCTGCTCCAACGCCCGGAGACACTCTCATCCTGTACTTGGCAGTATCAGCTGTAGCAACAAGTGCAGTGTTGATCAAAGAAGGAGGCAAGGTTCAGCACTCAATCTTTTACACAAGCAAATGATGACGGATGCCGAGACACGGTACAGCAAGACGGAAAAGGTAATCCTGGCGTTAATTTATGGTAAGAGGAAACTTCGACATTACTTCGAATCTCACAGCATAGTGGTACTTACAAATCACCCTATACGGGCTATCCTAGCTAAACCACACTTGTCTGGTCGAATTACAAAATGGGCTATTGAACTTAGCTCTTTTGATATCACCTATGCACCGAAGGTATCTCACAAGGGGCAGTCAGTAGCGGATTTCCTACTAGAGTATGAAGATCAATCTGAGGAACCGACACTTCAAGAGCCGTACTTGGAGTTACGGGTTGATGGCTCTTTCAACCAGAAAAGGGCATGGGCCGGGATTGACATCACAACACCCGAGGGTACCAAGCTGCAGCAGTCAATTTTGCTAGATTTCCCAGCTACTAATAACGAGGCCGAGTATGAGGCGTTGCTTGCCGGACTTCGGCTAGCTAAACAGCTACAGGTACGATGTTTAAAAGTTTTTAGTGACTCACAGCTTGTGATCAATCAAGTGACAGGGCACTATTATCCCAAGGAGGAACGTATGAAGTCATACAAAGATGCTGTAGAGAGTGCTATCCGGGAGTTCGATCAAATCGAATTCCATCAGGTACCACGAGATGAAAATGCCGAAGCAGATCGATTGGCCGCAGCCGCATCATCTTCAGACGAAGAGTTGATTCGGCTTGTTCCAATCGATGTTCTCGAAGAACCCAGCATTAATCCCCGGCAAGAGGTGATGGTGATCCCGGAAGTTCCACGCGAGCCATGCTGGATTGATCCAATCGAGGCCTACCTCAAGGAGGGAGTTCTCCCAAATCAAAAAGCTGAGGCAAGGAAGCTTAGGCTTACCGCGGCTAAGTACTCAATCATCAATAACCAGTTGTACCGAAGGTCATTCTCCGGTCCTTATCTCAAGTGTTTAACCCCTACTGAGGCCCTCACAATTCTAAAACAAATTCATGAAGGAGATTGTGGAAATCACTCGGGAGGAAGATCCCTTGCACACAAAATTCTAACCCAAGGTTATTTTTGGCCATACTTGGCTCGGAATGCCGAAGAATACTCAAGAAGATGTGACAAGTGTCAGTGCCATGGTCCAATAAAGCATCAACCTGCCGAAGGTTTGCACGCCATGGCTAATCCATGGCCGTTCGCCCAATGGGGGATTGATGTAGTAGGACCGTTACCCAAAACCATGGAAAAAAAGGAGCATGTGCTTCTGGCTACGGATTACTTCACCAAGTGGGTGGAAGCTGAAGCCTTCTCTAGCGTCACCCACGAAGAAGTAAAGCATTTCATTTGGAGCAATATTATTTGCCGGTTTGGGATACCAAAAGTCATCGTAATGGACAATGGTAAGAACCTCGATAACAGAAGTACAAGAAAGTTCTTTAGCGAACATGGAATCCTGCAAAAATTGGCTGCAGTTAGTCATCCACAAGGCAATGGGCAAGCTGAAATAACTAATCGCACGATATTTGGGTGCTTAAAGAAAAAATTGGAGAAATTGAAGACAAAATGGTACGAGAATCTCCCTTAAGTGCTCTGGGCCTATCGAATCACTCCAAGACGACCCACGGGAGAAAGCCCATTTGCTATGGCATATGGATCCGAAGCTGTCATTCCTACCGAGTCCATAATCCCAACCCTTCGGACATCCTTGGTACTGGAAGGGAACAATGAGCAACAACTCGAACATAGCCTTGATCTTGTGGACGAAAGGAGAGATGCAGCAGCAATTCGGCTCGCGGCATACCAACAGCAGGTGTGTAACAGTTATAACAAACGCGTCAGATTCAGGAGCTTTGTGGTAGGCGATTGGGTTTTGAAGCAAGAGACAGCTCATGTAAAGAAACTGGAACCTAATTGGACCGGACCCTACAGGGTTACCGAAGTAGTGGGGAAAGGAGCATATCGTTTGGCCGAAGCTGGCGGACGTCCCATTGCGCGTCCTTGGAACGCAATACACCTTAAAAGGTATTTCCATTAGTTAAGTTTGTCAATTTTGCTGCAAATTCTTCACAAATAAGGCTGAGTATGTCCACAGTCAGCCAAACTTTTCTTTATTTTGCTTCTATATTCAGTACAACTCTACTCTATTTATTTCTTTCTATAAAAATGGGGGCCATACTACTCTATGATCAACTTTTATGCATGCGTCGCGTTAGGCAATTTTTATGCATGCCAAGTCGCACTATGTAATTTTTATGCAATTAGAAGCAAGCTGCTAAAAAGCATTCGTCACAATGATTTTTAAGGAAAAAAAAAAAAAAAAAAAAAACACGAGTTATGGCCTATGCTTAAAACTTTCCATCCCACATCGACAAAAAAGTATGTGCTACATTCTGTTATATATGGGAATATTCAAATAGTTAATTACGGTGTAAGGAGGGCCCACTGGTATTTAAGGCTGTCAAGCTCGATACCAGAGGCATTCCTTACACCGACCTTTTTGACAAAATTTAGTCTATATCCCACATCGGATAGAAATAGAAAAGAAATGCGGTTCATATATGCGTGGTCTACAACATTTGGTTGCCAAGAAGGGAGTATCAGTGGAGGAGGAAAGTCTCCAAAGTCAACAAATAGGAAACTTTACAGCCACTGTTACTCGCTTTCTTGGCCTCTTATCATTTTTGAATCCTCGGCCTCATGATAAGTTGTTTGAGAAAAAATATAAACAAACTTCCCCTCAGGCTCAGCGCCGGGGAGTAGTTCATTCGCCTCGGACCTTGAGTGTCCGGCTCGGCAAAACCTCCCCTCTGGCTCAGCGCCGGGGAGCAATTCATTTAAACCTCCCCTCAGGCTCAGCGTCGTGGAGTAGTTCATTCGCCTCGGACCTTGAGTGTCCGGCTCGGCAAAACCTCCCCTCTGGCTCAGCGCTGGGGACTAATTCATTTAAACCTCCCCTTAGGCTTAGCGCCGGGGAGTAGGTCATTCGCCTCGGACCCTAGGTGTCTGGCTCCGCAAAAATCTCGCTTCGGACCCTAAGTGTTCGGCTCGGCAAAAATCTCGCCTCGGACCTTAAGTGTTCGGCTCGGTAAAACCTCCCCTTTGGCTCAGCGCAGGGGAGTAATTCATTTAAACCTCCCCTCAAGCTCAGCGCCGGGGAGTAGGTCATTCGCCTCGGACCCTAGGTGTCTGGCTCCGTAAAAATCTCGCCTCGGACCCTAAGTGTCCGGCTCGGCAAAACCTCCCCTCCGGCTCCGCGCCAGGGAGTGTTTAATTCGCCTCGGATCCTAAGTGTCCGAGACAGCTTCGGACCCTAAGTGTCCTATTCAGCAATATTCCTCCACACTCGGTGCCGAGGAATAATTCGCTTCAGACCTCTGG
The DNA here is from genome assembly GCF_030987335.1 of Cornus florida. Classification (NCBI taxonomy): domain Eukaryota; kingdom Viridiplantae; phylum Streptophyta; class Magnoliopsida; order Cornales; family Cornaceae; genus Cornus; species Cornus florida. The sequence goes on along the minus strand of NW_026775581.1, from coordinate 104,520,581 downwards.
TGCCCGGATCAGAACTCTTTCCTCCGGACTCCAAGTGTTTAATACCCTGTGGATGTGGATATATCATAAGTTCATCATGATCCACCCCACATCAGGAACACACGAGAAGGAAAGAGTATGTATACGTTTACTGCAGGCAAGTCAAAGGCAAGGAGAGTTCACTTAACAGTTAAATCATTGTCCATATGAATCATCCTGAGATATCAACTAAACTGTTAAAAGGATCTCCTTCTTCCCACTATCCTTGCTTTTTCTCGGATAGCATAAATCCGAAGCATAAAGACAATGTGTTTTGTTTGTCATAAAAACATTACCAGTCAGAAAAATATGAACAGTATCGAAAGCATACAGCAAAAACAAATCAGGTATTGAAAGCCTAAAACAAAAAATTATATTCATTATCCCAAACATACTGTCAATAAAAACAAAATACATGGTTCTACTTCCTCTTCGGATCGAAGGGAGTAGATTCAAAAGCATCCACTACAGTAGGACTTGGGGTAGGAGGAATTGAAGCCGCAGGGGCAGAAGAGCTAGGAGTACCCTTCAGGTGCGCCTTCACCATCTCGGCAAAGCGGATTTCAGCTTCCAAAGCCTCTGGCCCTTCATCATATGGGAAGTGCACCCCCACCTGCTTGTCAAAAGCGTCCGGATCCATCGTCCTAGGGCCTGAGCCCTGATTATAGCCAGACCGGAACGCTTTAGCACTAGCCAGGTGTGCCAGACAGGAGTAGCGCCCCTGCATTTGCTTCCCCGCCTTGAAGCAAGTAGTAAGAGCCTCGGTCAGGCGTTGAACTTCGGCCTGAAGAGAATCCACCTTAGCCTCAGAGGCAGCCAACTGCCTCTTATACGCATCCTTGGCTTCAGAAGCTATTTTCAGATTGGTAGAGGCAGTGGTGGCTCTCTTCTCTGCATTGTCAAGATCCTTTTCCAGCTTCTTGATGGAGAGGGATTGGGCTTCAGCAGTGGCGCAGAGGGCCATGGTGTGGTATAGACTCTGTATAACAGAGGAACAAATATGAGCATAAATGGAAACATAAGCAAGCAAGAGTAACATAATTCTGAAGGAGCAATGCGAACCTCTATGGCCCGAACCGGGGCAGAGGGGAGTAGTTGTTCCAACCCCATTTGGCTGATGGCTTCCTCGTCCTTTGGGAGCCACATCCCTCGAGCCACCGCCAGTGCAGCTGAAGGGTCTGTGATCACAGAATCCCTTGAGTGCAGGACTGACTTGTCAGCCCTGGTGAAGGAAGGAGTCCAAGGAGCCCCAGTCTCAGCCAGAACAAATGCCCTGACTTCATCTTCAGGTTCGGCCTCTCCAGCCTTTTTCCCTCTGCTTTTAGAAGGGACTTTGCCCTTGCCAGAGGATGGGGGGTTGAGGCGAGATTTCTTCATTGGTGGTTCCTCAGCCTCCACCTCACCCTCAGTAGATCTAATAACGACCAAGGGTTGGGCATCTTCGGTTTTCTTTTTTAAAGCCTCAGCCCTCCGTATCTCCTCCTCAGTCATAGGGAAACTGTCAAAAGATGGTAGAGACAGATCCATGAGGTCTGCACCAACAGCACTGGAGGCAATATCCTTGAGGTTTGAAGAAGTTAGCAGGTCCTCGATAGGCGAGGGGTCACTCCAGACTCGTTCCTCAAGAAAAGAAAATCTGTTCCTTGCTGCGGAGGATGGGAATGTAGCTGAAAAAACACCAAGAAACTCATAAGTACGGCGAAACATTAAGACTTGGCAAGGAAAACAGCCAGAACACTTGGTATGAAGGGAGGTTAAGTATTCTATACCTAATTTCCCGAACTTACGCGGGATGGGGAGCGTAATTGATTGGGGCACGAACCATTTTCCTTTAACTATAACCATCCTTTCTTTCCACTTCTTTTCGGATGAAGGAAGGTTCGTGCATATCCTCTGATGAAGGGGAGAGGTAAAAAAGAAGCGACCAGGCTCGGTCCCATGCTTAGATATATTGTAAGTAAGCAGAAGGTCGGCAAAAGTCAAATCCAGAGCCTCTAATTTCCGGCGCACCAACAGTGCCGAAAGGATGCGAAAGAAATTAGGATTTACCTGAAGGGGGGCAAGACCTAACTTGTTGAAAACTAAATGATAGAAGGGATGAAGAGGGAACCGGAGGGCGTTAAGATGCCCTACCGAAAGAAGCAATTCACTTTCTTCAATTCCCTCGCCGGAGGTAAAATCGGCACCCTCGGGATATTCTGCAATTTCTACTCCCTCAGGAATATCAAATTCTTCCATTACCGAAGCAATAGAGAACTTGATGCGGTGAATAGAGATGATTGCTTTCCTCTCTTCATGAGTAAGAACATTATCAGAGCCTGAGGTGGATGTCTTGGCTGGAAGGGGGGAAGTACCTAATTGATTCAACGAAAGACGATCTGTAGAAACCCTGGGAGGGGGAGCCCTAATGCGAACGGGGGAAGTTGAAGGTGTGGATTCAGAATCCCCAATGTCTATACATTCGGGAGTAGATGAAGTACTCATAATGAAAGATTGAAGAGAAAGATGCGAAAAAAAACTAACCTGACAAGGCGATGGAATGAAGAACGCAGGAGTGCAGCAAGGGCGAATGTAACTCTTGCAGAATCTTGTATGACGGAGTAATAATGAAAGACCTCGAACCGTTTCTGAAGCAAAGTAAAAAACCGGTTTCAATTCCCTCTTTAATGGGAGCCGTCACTCAATTAAAAATGAAATTTGGGGCAAAGTGTGGAGGGAAAAAAACTCCCTCCAATAAAAAGCGCACACGTCATCACTACACATATCTACACTCCAAGGACATATAAGGCCCATCATGCTCAAGCCCAAATTGAGGGTATTTTTAGCCCAAGACCATTGTTATTTGTCCTCCAGCCTCCATCAAGGCCGAATCAAGAGGTCATCGGCCCAACTTGTTAATATTTAACATCCGGTCCGTTATTCAAGCCCAGCCAGATCAAAGTATGTTCAGCCCAGTTATTCAAGAATGCACAAGTCCTATCAGTTGAAGGATTTACCGTAGAAGGAAAATTCTGAGATAGGAAGTTCTGTACAAGGCAAGTTCTATGTATGGAAAATTAGACAACGGAAAGAACTCTATTAGTAAAGAATGTTTATATAGAAAGAATTGGAGAGCAAGCAACGCTATCTTTTTACAATCTTTACAATCTATTAGTAAAGAATTGGAGAGCAAGAATTGGAGAGCAAGCAACTCTATTAGTAAAGAATTGGAGTCCTACCATAATTTTACAATCTTTTGTATATAAATAGAGGCTTAGACCTCCAATAAAGGGATTAAGCAATTCTACGCTTCGAGATATATTGTTCTTGTTTATTTTTATTATTGATTGAGTGAGTTGTTTTATTTTTCTTAATCATTATTGGTTGAGCGAAATTTTGCACTTACAATAGAGTAGAAGAGAATTTTAAGTTTGTTATACATATGAGTCAACCCACATAAGATACTGGTACTGTAGCATAAGATAAACACCACATCTTATCAGTTATCACATAATAGCTATAATAGTTAGGAACTTGGGACAATTGCAACCTAAGTGCATTTGACTTGCACTAATATGTTTCAAAATGATCTGGATTTTAATATAGGAAGAGTAGCTGATAAATTACTGCTTATTCATATGGTTTGCGTATGAAAGGTCATTTCTCAACATTCATATCCTTGTTATTTTTGTAGGTGAAGGTTTACAACGGCCGAAAAGCACTAGCACATGCTTTAAGTGATACAAAAACAGCCGTAAAACAATTGAACAAAGTTATCTCAGGGATCCTTACTGTTGTGATGGTTATTGTGTGGCTTCTTTTGACAGAAATTGCAAATACCAAAATACTCCTGCTCCTCTCATCACAGTTTGTGGCGGCAGCTTTTATGTTTGGAAGCACTTGCAAGACTATATTCGAATCTATTATATTTGTATTTGTGATGCATCCATTTGATGTTGGTGATCGTTGTGTCATTGAGGGTGTTCAGGTAACTACTGCAGGTTACATTTTATTTGGTTGTTTAAGAATTACTTTATTAATTACCAAAAAAAGTATACATATATATATATATATATAGTATCTTTATATAACATATTGTTATTTGACAGATGATAGTTGAGGAGATGAATATCTTGACCACAGTCTTCTTGAGATATGATAACGAAAAAATATACTATCCAAATTCAGTTTTGGCGACCAAACCTATCAGCAATTTCTACAGAAGCCCAGATATGGGTGATAATGTAGAGTTCTCTATTGATTTTATGACACCACTGGAGAAGATCGGGGCTCTCAAAGAAAAAATAAAGAAGTAAGTTGAGTTCAGCATTATTCTTCATCTTTTTTACTTGGTGGTATAATTACAAGGAACTCATTATTTTGATTGCTTCAAGATAAAAAGCTTTGTATTTCTGGCCTGTGTGTTAAGAATATGGAAGCTTCAACTTGTGTTGGAATTCTCCTGGACATTTATGATACATCTGTACATGTATAAGGTATTATAGTTCACCTATATATTAAGAATTTTGATAGCACAAATATTTGTTTTACAGATCTAAGTAATAATAAAAAGAAACTTAATCAACATATAATAGATATTCAAACAAATATATTATTTAACAATAAAGAATTTCTATCAATCAACACATAAAAGAAACTCAGTCAACATATAATAGAAATTCAATCAAAGATGTATTTAACAATAAAGAGTTTCTATCAATCAACACATAAAACATGCAATTTAAATATTCTATTGAAGGAGAATACAATGACCCCATGGTGATATGTAGACTTTCATCATGACCCCTACATGGGCGAATTATATCATAGGTTTTGCTACAGATTCAGAGAATTTCCTTCAACGGCCTTTGTTTGGATTGCTACTGTGCAATAGTGCCGTGAGTCCAGGTGAATTTGGGGTGTACCAAAGGGGGGCTCAAGATGTTATTCACTATTAAATGTTTTGTTCCTTTCTTTCCTTTCCTCCTATATGCATCCTTGCTAAAAATTCTTGTGTTTTCAAGTGCTACTTTTAAGATTTAAAAGTGATTCTTTTTGTCAAGTCAAATTATATAAAAAGGTGCCAATGGGGGGCACAAGATATTAGAACACTGATTGCCCCAAAAGTTCTAGCTATTAGTGAATTGGTCCAACAATGTAATATACCCTTCATCGCTTACAATTTTGTTGTGTATGTAGCGAGACAAACAGATCAAAACCAACAAAGTGCAAGTACCAAACCAGAGAACAAATGTAAAGATAGAAACTTGAACCCAAGACCTCCCAGAATTAGAGTCCTGATAGCATTGTAGACTCTCCATTGCTACAAAAACATAAGCTTTTAAGGAATGAGCCCAACAATGTATATCAAGCTCTCTAAAACCCTTCCTCACGTGTCACCGGCCTTGCACGTGGCCTACCAAACTGAACAGAGTGTAAATATGTATTTGAATTTGTTAGACCAAGGCTTTTTTCAATTGCATTGAGTTGAGTTCGAATGTCCACGTGAGTTTTGTTGAAAATTTCAATTGCATTGCTTCTGTTCACATCGTCCATGGGAGTTATGTAGAAATTCTCAACTTACTTTGATTAATTACCCTCTAGATTGGTGTATTTGCTACTGTTAGTCTTGTTGTTTTTTCATTCTTTTATATCGTCAGGTATTTGGAGAAAAATCCGCAACACTGGCATCCTAACCACAGTGTGGTGGTTAAGGAGATTGAGAATGTGAACAAGATAAAGATGGTCATCTTTTTTAATCATACAATGAACTTTCAAGAATTTGGGGAGAAGAACAATCGAAGATCTGAATTCGTCTTAGAGTTGAAGAAAATCTTCGAAGAGCTGGGTATCAAATATAATCTCCTGCCTCAGGAAGTTCATCTTGTTGAGTCATCAACCCCAGCTGGTTCCACCAGATGATTATTGCCGGAGGTTCAATTCATCACTTTGATTGCTAGTATGTGCTCTTTCTTCCTAACTCATATAACATGATGAAATAACCTGTCTGACAGAATTTTATGTACCTGACTTTCTTTTGGTTGGGAAATTTGGAAGAGGCATGTCTGTGTCGGAAGCTGCGTGGACAGGTGAATGTACTGACCAATCCGACCTTGTCACTGAATTGTACATAAATCAAGAGTAGCATACAACACCCTATACAAACCAAATGGGAATAATTAACACACCATGCTTTGTTCAAAATAATTATCCCAGTTCCTTTGCAATGATGCAATCATGAAAATTCAACACTCAATTAAAAATCAGTATGCAAAAATAAAATTTGGTAAGCCCCAAAATTCATACTCCGCTCTAATTTCAATTGCGTTGTGTTAAACATTAACCTTGTCCATATTAGACCAGAGATCATCAATCTGGGCCCTTCATTTGTCTATGATTGGGCCAGCTTGATACGAGAGTGTACCAAAGAAAGGTATTGTTACCATACCCATCTTGATTTCAATAAAGCTTTGAGCAATAGGTCTCAACTTTAAGATATATTCCTTCTTGTGCATAAGCTATCTAATGGGACATGGATACTCTATGAAATTGTGTCTTATATCAACTAAGTATGGCCTAGATTACCTCAAAGATTATTTTTTGCTAATAGCCCACTAATGCCTTAGCATAGTACACCTATTTCAGACCTCTAGTCTTTCACTGCCAACTTGCCAAGACCCTCTTTAGTCCTTTCTTAGTTGTACAAACTGCTCTCTGGTTGTCTTCCGCTCCAGTAAGTTTTCAAGGCCTGGACCAGAAATAGGCTATGAACACTTCTCCAATGTTAGTGAGTACTTTCAAGGGAAGTATAAAAATGCCACACCAACATACCTGGATGCTATATGAATTGGATTTGATCATTTGTAGCCTAACTGCATTTAGCAACATCCAGGTAAACTTGGTCTTAGTAATACAATGGGAATCAAATCTTAATAACTTTTGAGCAGGATCCTATGGATGTATTTGGGTTTGCTGCATCCTTCAAGATCTTATAACTCACAGGGTTTAATATGTAATGGAATTTACGATGAAAGAGAAACAAAAATATTACTATTTTAATAGAGTTAGGTTCTACAAAATTTCACTAATTTGTATATATGGTTTTTTTGACGGTAGGTGCTATGATGAAGTCCTGAGGATCTCTCTGTGTTGAAGGAAAGTGAGTGGGTTGCCTCTAGGATGGTGCTGGAGCTGTCTGTTAACCTGGTAGAGGGATAAAAAACCGCCTTGTTTTCTAATAGATGTTTCATTGTTATCAATTATGCAGTCAAGATGTGCATTGTGGTGTTCATCTTGTTTTAACTTCCAATTTGTATGATATAATTTGATAATTTTACCTAATATACATCCATTGCCTGGGTTTTAGTCGTAATGGTGCAAGTAGATAGCTCAGTGTTAACTGCGTATACAATCTGACTCCGTTCTTGTGAGTGAAATTAATGTTATTTAAGTGAAAAATTCATTTGCGCACGCTCACCAGAATGGGGTCTTGCCCAGATACTTCCTGATCATTTTTGTTGCTTAATGCATTTGGCGGCTGCTACTTTACATGAAAATTACTGTTAAGATTCTTAGAGAGAGAGAGTTGCAATCAAGTCTGCTCTGTTATGCATATATGTTTAGGGCCTGTTTGGAGGATGTTCTACCATGTTCTATTCTCTTCCCTACAGTGCAAATGGACACTGTTGAGGCCATGAACTTGTTTGGCATGGGCTGTATTGTTTTAAACAGTGGTGGAGCATTTTGGAAAAATGGCCCAAAAGTTGGAACAAAATATCCTTGTTCCAACTTGTTCCCAAAATAAGGCCAGCCCACTAATAACTGTAGCGGGTGGAACAACGGCCCAAACTTGTTCCATTCTCAGAACAAGTATAAAGAGAAGAGGTGGAACATTTCTAGGGTTTTTTGCAAGGCTCAACAACAGAGGCGATACAGAAGAGGTTGTGCTGTACTTGACACAAACGCGGCGTTGAAGCTTTCCGAGAGTCGTCTTCTTCTCACCGGTGAGTTCCTCTGCTTCATCTTCATCAGAATTCATTGCGCTCTGTATAAAATAGGTATTGTTCTTTGAAGATCGGGCTTCAAATCGCTGAGCTGTGTATGCAGATCTGAAGAGAGGAACCCTATGTCTCACCTCTGCTCTGCTTTTTCCGGCGAACCCAGTTGTCATTGTCATTGTCCATGGTGTTGATTTGGGTGTGCTTTTTGGATAAGCCCTTGCAGACCCCAGCTGGGTATTTTATGGCATTAAGCCCCAGCTTGCGAAGAGCAGCTTTACCAAGATCAACACCACATATGTCAGAGAGCCTGATCAGATACAGCAACACATCTGACAGCTCCTCACCCAAGTGTTGCTTCTCTTCTTCTTCCCAACCTGGCAGCCCTCTTGGGACCTCTCCTTTCCACCGGAAGATCTCAGACAACCCTCCCACTTCTCCAACCTAAAAACACACAAACAGACATATTTATATGTATCAAAAAAAAAAAAAAAACAAACAGACAGTGGCTTTACCAAAAAAGGGCTTTATTTTATCACTTTTTGTGTACAGAAATATACAACATACATATTAAGATTTATATACTTCGATATAGCACATTAAGGCTGGAAGCAGTGGCTTAACCAAAGAAAAACAAGTGGGTTTTCATTGTCAAGGACTAACAGTTTTAGTTTGTTGGGTCTTTAATTTTGACCTCTTTATTATGATCACAGTACTGAAGAGATCTAAAAATTCACAAATGTGAAATAACCCACGGTTTGCTGGCCAAAATTCATTAATAAATTGAAACGTGAATGTGAATCTCATTATTATATAAACTATGTAATATATTAAAATTCATGAAATGTATAATATATTGAAACTTTATTTCAGTTCTATATTGAAATAATGTATGGGACAATTGTCAAAATAATATGCAGCATTAATAGGTTTTGCAATTTATAATTTATTTTAATGATTTTTATAATAAACTAAAATAAATGGAGGAACAATATATATATATATATTAAAAGTTATATCAATTGTATATTAAAATTATACAATAATTAAATTTAACTTTATACTTGATAAAGTTAGAAAAAATGTATAGAAGAAAACATTATTTAATAACATTCTTAATCTAACATATTTAATTATTTTATTTTTCTACTGATTTTGGTTACACTTTCAGTCTTCCAAACATATTTTGTTCTCATATTTCTTAGAACAATATACATTACCAAGCATGTTCTACCATGTTTTTGTTTCAAAATTCTCAGAGCAAATTTGAAACACCAAACATATTTTGTTCTCATTTTAGAATATCACATTACAAAATACTTGTTCTGTTCTACACTAGAGCAATACACTACTTCACACTACACTTCCCAAACAGGCCCTTAGGGTAGAGAGTTGCACCAATGCCTTCTCTATTGTAGATTCTTCTTGTACTATAACAGGCATTAAGATATTCAGGTTTGGTCTTTATTATTATTATTATTATTATATAATGATTAACTCCGGGCTTCGTCCCGACTAATTCCATGGACCCGAGCCTCCCCACCAACTGGGTAATATTATAGATTGGTATTGAACTGTATCGGACATTAGGATCTTGAGAGACTCCTTTTGTCCTCCCCAGCCAAATTCCCATTTTGTTAAAGAGTACACTAATGAACTCGTGTAAACCTCTTGTCTACATATTTTCTTTAGCATCTTGCTGGAAGTTGCTATAATTCTCCTGTCCCTTCCTCTTTGTGAAACAAATAAAAAAATTACACTCATGTACCATGGAATTCTTGGCCCAAGTTTATTCCATCTCCGGTGAACAAACTAAAATAGCATATCATCATTCCGATTCCCTTCCCCTCGCATCCCATTCGCACGAATAAATTATATATTATTGGTGGTTAATATAGTAGTTCTTTTGTCTTAATTTAATTATCACTTATGGGAAGTAATCATTTTTAATGGGACATGTGAGACCTACATCATCTCATTGAAAAGTTACCAACTTGTCCTTTTAAGTTTTAAAAATTCAAGTTTGAATTTTAAACTAAAATGACATATGTGGAAAGATACGATATATTCAAAAGGAAAGTGGATACTTATCTTGGGACCGACAAAAAAAAGAAAGTATGACACTTATTTTAGGACAGACAAAATATCACATTAAAAAGTTTACCAAGGTGTCATTTATGATATCCTTAATTTCTTTGGAGGGGGAAAAAATTCATTCTTTATGTTAATTTAAGGGCCATCATCCTTGCCCACCTCCTCCTATTTTTTATTTTTATTTATTTATTATTATTTTTTTAATGGATGGAGTGGGTCATACGACTCATATCTCTTCTAAGATTTAATAGTTTAAATTTATTTTTAATTACTTTATTTTATTTTAGTAATTTTATATTTTAAATTTATTAATTCCATGTTAATTTTGACCATTTTCTTATCTTCTATGCAAACTATGCTCTCCTAATATAAACAAATCATGTTTAAAACACACGTGTTATTCCAACAATAATCACCTTATCACGCTTTTGTTCTTAATATCGTTTCAAAGTTAAGTTAGAAAGAGTTTGGATTAAAATTTTCTCCATTGCGACCTACAATATAAGTATACATGAGTATCCCTCTCAATTATTTTTCTTTCTCACTATTTAATTGACTTTTTTTTTTTTTTTTTGACTCATTCCAAAAAGGATTTGGTTGGATTTTAAGCACCCGGTCGCTTGAATTATAACCATTGAAAGTTTTTGTTAAAAGGTTCAACCCAAGCCTATGGTTTTAGGGGCTTGGCTGATCTTTGATTCTTTACGATTTTGACCATTCATAGGATTATTTCAGGTGGCATGGAATCTATGACTCATTTATTCCAAAATTAATTTTTATTTTTTTGGATGTTTCAAAACAAATCCTCGTTTTTTTTTTTTCAAGATTTAAAAAGTTAAAACCTTGAAAGAAAACCTTCAATTGGGATTATTATTATTATTATTTTGAAGGATAAGGATTATTAGTTGTTCCTACTGCACATGTTCAGATCAATCTCAGAAGATAACCTTATCCTTGGATTCCAGGTGAAAAAATTTCCACGTCGGACACATTTGAAGTGACACGTCAGCAGCAAATCATCTCCATTTTCCACCTCTCATTACCTATCTATCCCACTTCACTTCTCAACCAACACCACAAAAACTCAGACACACAAAACACAACCTTCATATAATAGAGAGAAGAATGAAAGAAAAAGGAAAAATAAATAGAAGAAAATGGCTTCAGTGACAATAATGTCCACGCCATTAAATTTTGCAACCCAGAGGAGAATTAGGGTAAACCAGCCAAGCTCTGAGGCCTTTTTCAGTCCATTGCCAGTGAAGAAGAATAATAAGGGTGTGTTTGGGCAGTCAAAGCCCAGAAAATGCAGGCTTATTCAGGTTGATGCCTCTTTGAAGGAGAAGGCTGTGACAGGCCTAACAGCAGCTGCATTGACAGCTTCCATGGTGATTCCTCAGGTGGCCGAGGCTGCTGACTCTGGTTTGTCTCCCTCTCTCAAGAACTTCTTGCTCAGTATTGCTGCCGGCGGTGTCGTGCTCGTAGTCATTCTCGGAGTTGTTGTCGGTGTCTCCAACTTTGATCCGGTCAAGCGAACTTGAGAGAGTTGTTGATATTGACAATTCTGTGAACTTTCTTGTTCTGTCTCAACAAGTTCATTTTGTTTTTTGTTTATGTATTTGATGTTATATGCTACTCTGTCATTAACCATTTATATATTATATTGATTTGAAGAATTTGAACTCCAAATTCGGTTGTGTTGGAATTTAAGTTACAGTCAGAGTCTACGTATTTAGACTAAACAATTGAAGGAAAGCCAACATTAAAACAGAGGACTCTGTTTTCAAGCTACCTACATTTGTTAGACTAATAGACTTTGATTTCAGTAATGCTGCAATTGCAAGCATCAAATCGATTACTAGCAAATTCAGAAGATTTCAGTTTAGTTAATTTAATTTAAAGTTTTAATTAAATTTCTCCCAATATCAAATTCAATACTATCAAATACTAGCAACTCACAAGAATAAAACCCAATTGGAGAAACAAAGTTTAAAGTTCAATTATGTTGACATTCTCAAGATTTTGGTGCCATGTGATTAAAGGCAATATTATTATTACACATGAATTGCCTTTTTGCATAATACAAATTGTTGATGGGTATTTTTTTTTTTTTTCCACTTTTCTGGGTAGAAGGGAAAAACTCATTGGAATAACCTAGGAAATAATAGTGTCAACAGTGAAAAAAGAAAAAGATTAAAAGCACAGGCAAGAAACAGAAACGTACCAAAACAATATATAGGGTGTGTTTGAATGGAATTGGAGCTTTAAATTTAAAATTTATGAAATTTGAGAAAAGCAATTAAGAAAATTGAACTTGAATTTTTTAAAATTTTACCAATTTCAATTCCATACTGTGAAAAATATCCTTGGAATCAGTTTGGAAGGATTTAGATGGAAAATGAGGAAGCTCCTCAGGCAATGATTTTCTAATCCCTTCAATGGAGGACGCACGAGGATGGAATGGTTAAGAATCAGTAATTGCATCTTATCTTTTAATGTTATCCTTATCACTCACAAAATAAAACAATCAGTATTTTTTTTTTCTCTCGAAAAGACACATTCACTTTGTCCCTCCAAACCCTTGGTCAGCTTTCATGTTTTTTACTCCACTATTGTTTTTTCTTAAGCGGGACTTAAAGTTAATACAATCATCCTTTTCTTTTTTACTTCATGATTCAACCAAACACCCTCGGTGGTCGGTTTCTTGGTTTTTTCACTCCACTACTTTGTTGATTAAGAAGGAATTAACCTTTTCTTTTTACTACATGACTCAACCTAGCATGATAATTAATCAACACTGTCACCTCTTTCTTATTTTCGTTTTTTTAATCTCATAAGTAAAAGAAATCAAACATTATAACGACGGATCAACACTATTCGCAATGGCCAATGTGATGCTATTTTTCACAGATATCTTTTTCCACCTACACCAGATTTGACGTGGCACGTCAAACAAATTTTATTACACGTATGAAGTTAATTTCTTTTTCTCTTTCTTCCTTTTCGTTTCCCTTACGTTCTTCATCCATTCTTCTTATCTAACCGAAATTTAGTGATCAAATTTCTCTTTTATAATGAACCCCAAGAGATTAATTCTTGTCTGAAACTAGGTTCAAACGTTTGCATGAAACGTATACACGTATCCAAAATATTCTAGAGAGAAGACCCAAATTTCATGTAAGATTATACCCTCCAAACTAAGGAATGAATATAAAAAATCTTCTTATCCTCACTCTTTTTTAAAGATCACCTACTATTGCCTTCTTGGCATTTAAAATTTTGATTCATAAATTTTTTAAGAAAAAATCTTTCCACTCCCAAATGAAAAATATGCAAAAAAGTTTTTTTCGGTAAGTAAATATTCACAAGAGTTGCCATTACAAAACACATTAATCTTTTACTGAATAAAAATATATTTAGAGAAAAAAAAAAATGATAGAGAAGAGAAACCGAGAATTAGAGAAAACGAGGAAAGAGAAACGAAGAGGTAGTAGCATTTTAAACATTTATAGTAGAAAATAATCTGACATAACCGTGCCACATTAAATTCGGCCTCTCATTTGGTTATTTGGTTGAATTCCTCTTGTCCTTTTCCTTTTCATTTTCAATCTGTCTTTAAATTCTTTGTCAAACAGGGTCATAGTTTATAATTCAACAGTAGCTTTTGACTATTAGAAATCCTAGACATTATCAGTGCCCAACTCCCCCAAGCAGATATGCCCAACATTAATTAGTTAAGTGCTCAACTCCCAACCACAAACAAACAATGTTATTCTAACCAACCGATAATTCAAACCCAAACCTACAACATTAGTCCAAGGGCTATTATCCCCTAAGGTACATTTTAAGTGACCGCCATACATCCCACTTGAAACAACTGAACCAATTTATTTATTATTTATTATTATTAGTTTTAAAATAAAGAAGAAGAAGAAAGTCAGAAAGCGAGGAATAGCTTGCCAGTTACCAATTTTGTCCTTCAACCTCTTTGGTCCCAACAAACTATATAGCTATTATTATTATTAAATTTTTTTTATCAAATGCCACTACAATGTTCCCTAGTCTATGACAACTTGACAATTATGTCATTTGATTTGGATGTTGGGCATTACAAAATAACCTTGATTTTCTCCTTGACTCTTTAATACTGAATCCCATCCCCAAAAGGCCATGCTTCCTAGGATTTGTTGTTGTCTGTGCTGCTTTTGCCCTGGCATGGACATGGTCTTGTAGTCTAGGGTTTGGCGGTTGCGTTTGCTTTACCCAAAAAACAAAAATGATTATATGTTCCTCATAAGAGCATGATATAAGAATAATCATCAAAATAAAACTACATTTCAAGCCCAAACAAAGTCTGATAGTGGTACTTGGTAATTGAAATGGCCTCCGGAAGCCAATTTGCAGAATCCTTGGCCTTAACCTGCCACTTCTAATATTCATCAAAATAAAACTACATTTCAAGCCCAAACAAAGTCTGATAGTGGTACTTGGTAATTGAAATGGCCTCGGAAGCCAATTTGCAGAATCCTTGGCCTTAACATGCCACTTCTAATATCTTCAATATTGAAAAAACCACGTCCACATAACGTAAGAATTCTAACAAGTAGTCATCAACATGTGTGGTACAAGAAAGCAACATTTATGCAAATCTCTGTCAACTCCCATCTTTCTTGGGGGGTGAGACACAGACTTCCATTCTCAGATTAAATTATTTCCTTCACATTCATTCTAAACTTTGTAATTGGACAAGTTTAGTGGCACTAATAGTGGATCATTTCCGTCTCGGATGCCAAGCATGGTTTCTCATTCAGAGTGGCCATTCTACATTTTATCATGTACACTCACATTCACAATGGGCATGCCAAAGCCTTATTCCAAAAAAAAAAAAAAAGATTGGTATTCTCATACTTCAAGTGACAGATCCCTCCCTCAAAAACACACACACACTACATATGCCACCAAACACAATCCACTTGGGCATGCCAAAGCCTTATTGGAGAAGCATATAAAATGTGTCATTATTCTTTATTTTCATGTACGTTTTCATAAGCTGAAGCACAACATACCAATCCACAAGCTACTCAACTCGGGTTGAACGTGACAGGCACAAACCAATAACAATTTCCAGGTTAGGTTGTGCTCGGCTGCATCGAATTGGAATTGGAGAAAATTTTGGTTCAATTTTTTGACTTGTTTTTTTCCAATTCTAAAACTTCAATTCCATGCAACCGAACACGGCCTTATAGTTCTCTTTTTTCAAATAAGTGTAGAACCAACAGACTAACCAAGTCAGGGAGTTCAGAAACCAATTTAATTTTATCAGTACTTGCTGTGTAGCACATCTGTTCAACCCATCTAAAAGATTGGTCTCTTCGATGCCAGGAATTCAATAATGCTAATTATGCTATATAATCATTCAATGTCCCTAAACAATTGTCAACTATCAACAACGTAAGTCATCGAACCCAAACGAAACAAAAATAAAGGCATAATATTAAAATAAGTAAACATAGTCATGCATCCATCGAAAAAGATTGTTTAAATGAACATAAATTAACATCCGCAACTCCAGGGAAAAAATTAAAAAGAGATATCTAGTATTATTCTGATCTGGATGAAAGAACAAAAAAACAAAAGCAAAATTACTGAAATGGCAAAAACAGTACGTACTGCATGTGATGATAGTTCAATCACCACCCAACTCAGGCTAACGCAACCGGTACCTCAATAACAGGTGCCGCCACCATTTGAGGAATAGGCTCTTCATCCTTGGGAGGGTGAATAGTTACCAGATCAGGCAACGGTGTTGCAGGCCCCTGCTTGCCTTTGGGATCCCAGTCGAGCATGATTTTGACCTTGATACCAAGCACACCCTGTAACAATAGAGAACACCATCATATGATGATTAATTGAAATCCAAGAGTTAAAGATTCAAAAATATGAAATCCAACAATATATAAGTGAACCAAATGTTAAAATTCCAGGACAAGCAAAATATGAAAAAAAAAAAAAAAAGCTGACCTGTCTGAGGAGGACGTGTCTCACAGCTGAGTCAATATATTCATTGACAGGTTGACCAGAAGATATCATGTACCCATCCTTAAATTTCATGGACTTGGCACGCTGAGCACGGAGCTTTCCGCTCACAATGACCTAAATAAATAAAAAGACCAATATTAGGTTGCCCAGATTGAAGAGTGAAGATACAGAAGGAAGAGGAAGAATTTTTAAACAAACCTCGCATCCCTTAGCCCCACTCTCCATGATAAATCTCAGAACACCGTAACAAGCCCTAAAATATGATAAAAACATAAGTCCTTAAAACCTAATATATAGGTAAAAAGAAAGATATGCATATATAACTAGTTTATTCTAACATGAAATACCAATCAATAGATGAAAAATGCACGGAGACATAAACAGTAATCCTAAAAAATGCATAGGCAGACTGAATGTGGATTCTGCCTTATATTTGGTATATGAAATGAGTATCTGATAAATGACAGAATTTGTGCAGAAGGAAAGCTAATGTCGGGAGGCATTATGGGCCGACTACAAGAAACAAAGCTTCATAGACTCGACAAGTCACTTATAGAATGCTGACTACTAAGTGTTTACACCAAATGACAAAGAAATCAGAACAGAACTACATTAATATAATGCTCCATCAAAAAGGGAAAACAATAAACAGAATACAACCAGCTAAACTAAGTTGCTCTAACATAAATGATCGGTACTGAAATTGAAATTTCCCATCTAAAATACATCACAAGGAAGCAGAAAGTCTTTCCTTGAACAATGAGATCGATGGGATAGCCAACTATAGTCATCCTCAGACACGAGATTGGCATGAGCAAGTAACCAATTCGCTGTATAGATGACTGGAATGGGTAAATTTCGCAATGCCAATGAAAACATAGGTTGAAGATAGAGTAGAGATTAGCTATTGAGTTAAAAAAAAATGTATGTATGAGTCAAAACATTGTAAAACACATAAGTAACACATCAAAGAGGAGAAGCAATGAACACTTAAGTGAATTGCCATAACAAGGAAAAATAAATTGATCTAACATAGATGATCAGTATTGGAAGTACAGATATTTTCTATGTCAAAATTCATCAAAACAAAAAATAACTAATGTTCCTTGGGCTACAAGACAGATGGGATGGCAAAATACAGTCATCATGTGCAAACCTACTCAATGTACACATGACTAGAACATGTAAAAAATTTGATGCCAAGGTAACCACAGGATGATGGTAGAACCTTATGGTAGTTATGGAGCACAAGGTAATTTGAAAAGGAGAGTAACTATGAACATAATGCCCTTGCAGGAAAAAATATATAGATTTTTATGAATCAAGATGGACACAAGACACACACCACGCAGACCAACCTCCTAAAATGAAAATGCAAAATAAAATTTACAGCCTTGAGTTTATTTACATATTATTCAAACGTCTTACACACCAATGAATCTGCATAAAAGATTTTTTAAGATAAAATGTAAAATTACTACTAGAGAACAAGGCATGGTTAGTAGAGATGAGTCGTAATAGTAACTCAGAGGAGGTTTATTTAATTACATACCTACGAACAGCAAGGCCTCCAAGAAGCTTGTAACGGAGTGACTCCGCCTGAGCAATGGCACAGAGACCTCTGTTATTAACTTTCTCGGCATAAAGCTCCACACTGTTCTCTGGAAACTTAAAGCGCTTTTGAACAACTGAAGTCAGCTCCCTAATCCTCCTACCCTTCTCACCTGATAATTGAAAAGGAAATGAATAAACAAACCCTTATACACAAATATTAAAACTGGATGATCCTCCCAATATTTAAGAAACCGATTACAAACAAGGTAAAGGAGAACTGAGCTATCAATTGCCATAGCCAAGAATGCCCGGACACTCAGCAAGGACTTTAATTATTGCTCTATCTCTCTCCCTCCCTCTCTCTCTCTCTCCATGAAATAATTAAATCCATATATTAATTGATTGGAATACAAGGTTTTTTCCTTCAATAAATTATGTTTTTGTGTTTAGTAAATCAAAAGTTATGATGGCGTCCCTGGATGATGATGGGCGGTAACATATGACTTGTTTAAAATGCGTTACACAGAGATAATCCTCCTCATTATGCGATTAGGACAGGGTTAGTGTATTCTCCAACAAGGCAGAGTCAGGATCAGGTGGCTAAACTTGCACCTGCCCTGATTGCCATTCCTAGCTGAAAATACAGAATTTAAGCCATTTATTCTAAGATAATTATTTTAACAAGACTTGAAGGATAGTAAAATTTTTAAATGCCCTCATATTCTAAACAAAAAAAGAAATATAAAATAAGTATCTCTGTTCATGTATCATTTGGTGCATTTTACTATTTGTCAAATTGAGTTGAGAATAATGCTCTACTTAGCAATGGAGGCAATTGCCATGTATAATTTAGTGTACAATTAGAGATCAGCCTCTGTTATATTGTTTTCCATCATTTAAATAGCAAGAAATCCAAGATGAAGAATTGCAATTCCTTTTTTCCTCAGCAACAAACCGATGCAGAAAAATATAAATGCCTCTAGCTTATTTTTCTCTCAATTTTCAAGGATAAATAGAGCCTAAGTCCAAAAAATATAAAAATTAATGAATAAATATATATACCAAGAACGTTCTGGGTACGAGTGGCTCTGATGATGATCTCAGTGCGCATCGGAGTAACCCTAACCTCGACGCCAGAGTATCCATCCTCGGCCAGCTCTCTGGTCAGAACTTCGTTGAGCTCCGCAAAAAAGACTCCATCAGCAACAAACTGTTGAGAACAGAGGACCAAAGAGAACAAATCAGTGCAGGAGATTTACGAAAACATAATACTTTGTTTGGTTGCCGAGAAATAGTAGAGAGTGAACAGAAATTATAAGATGAAAAATAGATTTTTTTTCGTATATTTTCTGAGAAGCCAAACGGAGGGAAATAGAAGGAGTGACCTTTCGCTTTTTGCTCATCTGAGTCGCCATGTTTGCGGTTGTGGATAGGTGATTGCGAATCGCTCGCTCAACGCTTCGGCTCTCCAGTCTCGTCCGCAAAATGCAGAATGAAACCCTAATGTTTTAGATAAATGAAATTATGACATGAAAACGACGTCGTTCTTTGGAAAATGAAAGAATTATTCAGAACAAAAAGATTACGGACGCCGTTGCCGGGGATCGAACCCGGGTCACCCGCGTGACAGGCGGGAATACTTACCACTATACTACAACGACTTGTTGATGAAGGTTGTATTGTTTTATTTAATTAAATAAAAATAAAGAGTACTCACACACTATTTTTCAGGTTATGTTTGGTATGAAAAACGATTTAAACAAAATCAAAAGTATACTAGTATAATTTTAGTTCTACTATTAAAATCAAATTTTAAATAAAGACATTCATATAAATTAGTATAATACTATGGTTTTTCATGATTCCAAAAATAGAAGGAAATGGAAGAAAATGCTAATTTTTAATGAAACTTTGTTAGTACCAAAATTACCCTTATTTTAATAAAAACAAAATCTATGAAAAATGAACACGATATTAAATTTATTAAAATAATTTTCTTTTCTTTCTTTTTCTTTATTAATCAACCTTTATTTTCCTTTATTAATCAACAAGTGATTCACAATATCTTTTTTTTTTTCCTAACAAAGGGCCTCTTTGATCACTTCTTCTCCTAACTAATTTATACCTGCTTTTCTTTTTTTACTGTACAACAAGCCAACAACACAATCGATCCAACTAAATAATAAGAGTATTATCACTTTTGAAAGTTGTGAAAAAATGGATTTAAAAAAGAAAAAAAATTATACAGTTTTTATTATTATTATTATTATTTTATTTTTTATTTTAAATTATAGCCCATAGATGTTTAAATCTCCATTTGGCCTTTGCCTTTGGACTATATGATAGCATTCCTCTGGTGGAAAAGGCCATTTGCCTTATCTCCTTTAACAAAACTAAACCAATAATCAAAATGGGGGACATACACATACCAACAGAAAACGGTCACTGAGTAGCAAATGGCTGTGACTTCCACTACAGCATCTGCCTACATTTCCCGACGAATTTTTTCACCACCACCGTCGTCGCCGCTAAAAGCTTCCTCATTCTCAGATTCCATTACTTTCGCAACAAACCCACGCAGCAGCAGACTCTGTATTAGAAGCTCAAGCAGTGATGCATCGGCCGATGGTACTGCCACGGAGATGGAAACAGAGCCGGAAAGTCCGGTTGAAGTTTCACAAGGGCCACCGTCCCTAATCTCTGCTCTTAATGTTGAAAAAGCTCTTCGCGGCATTGGTAATGTTTAAAGATGACTTTGTTGAATCGCATTGGGTTTGGATCCGATGTTAGAGCATTTAAGTGATGGTGTTTTTGTTTAGAATGCAGCAATTACAGATGCAGATCACTACGGCAGACTTGGAATTCAAAAAGGATGCTCATATGATCAGGTCATAAGAATCAAAAGTTGTGTTTTACCTTTTTGGGTTATGCTTAATTACTCCAATTTCTGCAATATATCATACATATACACACATATATGTGTGCTTCATTTGGGTTGGTATTTTTGTTAATGATGATCAGGTTACAGTTGCTTATAAGAAGAAGGTAGATGAATTGACGAATCAGGGATTAGAGGAAGAGGAACTCAGCAAGAAGCTTGAGCTTTTGAAGGTTAGTTGCAATTTGCATTCCTCATTACTAAATGCCAATTGACCCCATTACAAAATGTCACATATGTAGTTTGGTTCGTTTATCTTATTAGTACTTGATGATGCTTAGCTACTCATTTTTGAGTAGTTTCACCTACTCATTCCCTACGTGTTCCAATAATAAAATAACAAGTCAGTTTCAATATAATAAAAAAGCTTTGTACGTTTATTCAATGGTTAATTCGAGAAAACAGAGAATCGCGTGGGTTATTTTGTTATTAAAGCGGATGTGTTATTTTGTTATTGAAACACATAAGGGGTGAGTAGGATGAAGCTACTCACCGGTAACTAGCTAAATATTTAATAATAAAATAATTCACACATTTCTCTATTTTTTCAGATCAATCATTAAATAAACGTATATTGTGTTTTTAAGTATGAATTATTTTATTATAAAATATGATGTTTTATTTTATTATTGAATCAAATAAGGATGAGTAGCTTCACCCTACTCACCAATGAGTAGTTAAGCATCATTCATTATAACTATGACGAGGTGAGTAACTAAGCATCATTCATTATAACTATGTCTCGTCATTCCTTGTGTAACTATCCATTATATTATTCTAACATACACAACTAAATTTAAACAAAAGTGAAAACACAACATGTTCATTAACTTTAGACAATGGCTTGGAGATGAACCAGCTTGGAGAGGATGAAAAAACACAATAATAATAATAATACAAAAATAAATAAAATGTTTTACAAGCTTTAGTGATAGAAGATGGAAGAGACATATTTTTTTTTTTTTTTTTTTTTTTTTTTAAAGTTAAAGATGATTGTTGTCTTGTTTCCAAAGTTTGAACAGTTGTGTTGTGTTATGTTTGGTGATCCCCAGGAATCACACTCAATATTGTCCTCAGTAGAAGAAAGAAGACTGTATGATTGGAGCGTGGCTAGGAGTGGGAAGCCAGACCGCTACTTATGGCCTTTCGAGGTAGACATTACACAAACCCCCCCAACTGGCGATATTCCTCCCCAACAGGTAAATGGTATATATATATATGCATATAAATTATACTCGTATAATAATGCACTTTCTCATTCTCCTTTTCTAACTCGTCTGCTATTGACACCATTTCTCGATCAAAAAGTTTCAAATCACTTGCAAAGTAAAAAAAATGGAAACAACAAGAAACCAATGTTGGCTTCTTCTTTACCAAAGTGGTAATTGATAGTAACAGAAGGAAATTAACTGAATGGGAATGGCAGGAACCGGAGGACGTTGGGCCCACAAGATTGGTGGGATACTTCATACTGGCCTGGTTGATACTAGGCTTCACATTATCAATTGCCCTCAATCGATGATACCACATTGAATCTTTTGTACCTTAAAACCTTTTGTTCACAAAGTGTTGCCATCACATTCACATGTGAAATTGTGTTCATTACTTTTGTTGAAGTTGAAATCAACATTTTGCTCCCATTATTTCCTACAAGTAGGGTTGAATTTAATAGAATAAAATAGAGACACTATATATGGCCTCCATTAACCGCGTACACAAATATATATATGTGGGGCGCGCATATATACAAAGAGAAAATTATGAAATCTGCCATGCATGATCAATTAATTATAATGGAAATAGAGGGATGCTAGCGACCGCCGCTTGCAGTGGCCTGAGGTGTCAGCAGCCAATACTTTTTACTACTTTTTATTTTTTGTTTGTTGTGCCTCACGCATTTTAATTTATTTTTTTAATTACTTTTTCTGTTTTTTTGTCGGTGGTTCTACTATCTCCCCTACTCTCTCTCTCTCTCTACGTCTAACTCGCTGGAGGCGAAGAAGACGAGTGATTCAGCTTCTGTTGGGGGAAGCCGCCGTTACAAAGAGGAGAGGAACGGAGGCCGGACCAGTGCTGGGTTGTTGAATGGCCGGACCGTTACGAAGAGGAGATGATAGGATCGAGGAAGCCGCCTCCAATCTTCAAGGATGATTCGCTTCAGATGGACGTCGGAGACTTCTCTCGCTTGGCCGAGTCCAACCGCTCCCGCAATCTGATGATTCGCTTCAGATGGTGTCTGTATATATATATTTTTTTTTCCGGTTCAGATGGTGTCTGTAATTTGGGGAAAGAGAGGGGCAAGAGAGATGACGTGGAGGGGGGTTCAAGGTTTGATTTAATGAGGAAGGTTGCTGTTGGTGAGGTGATGAATTTGGGTGGTAGCACGGCTGGGCATAGATGTGTGGAGAGAGAGAGAGTGTTTTTGGGTCTGCAAATAGGAAGAGGGGAAGATGAACCCATATTTCTCTCTCTAACATAACCTTTCTCTCCACGAACCCATTTTCATTCCTCTCCCGCACCTTCATCACCACCCCCTTGCAGCAACCACCCCCACCATTTCTTACAAATCTTAAGTTTTAGGGAGAGAAAATATGGTAATTAAACTTTAGAGAGAGAAAACATTGTGGTTTTGGAGAGAGAATCAGTGGGTTCGTTGGTACTGGGTGTGTGGGTGATGATGTAGGAGGTGAAGAAATAGGAGACAGAAAAATAGATAACCTATCTGAAGATGTGATTTTTAATTTGTCCTCCATGTTTGCTCTGTACAAGTCTCATCCTCACATAGAATCTGCTATTTTTTCTGTACAAGTTCTTCACCTCGGGCGAGTTAGACGTAGAGAGAGAGAGAGAGAGGAGAATCGACAAAGAAACAGAAAAAGTAATAAAAAAATAAATTAAAATGCGTGAGGCACAACAAACAAAAAATAAAAAGTAATAAAAGTCAGCAGCCTATGCCTCCAATATGCTGCTGACTCTTCACGCGACTGCAAGGGACGTTCGCTAGCAGGGTGACGATCGCTAGCATCCCACATGAAAATATTCCTAAGTTGTCAACTAATTCCACATCAAATTGTACACATACATCTGCATATCAGAGGAATTTGTTTTTAATGGAGGATTTTTCTTTCTTAAATAGCTCCGGTCTTGAGATTATAAACTGATATAAAAAACTGAGGGTCTATTTGATTCTCTCAAAAACAAAGTTTCTCTTTTCAAATAATTGAAAATCAGAATATTATACAAAATTGTGTTTGGTTATTTTTTTGAAAACGATTTTTTAAAATATCAGTTATATTTCATTAGATTGTATAAAAAATAATAATAATCTTGAGAATTATTTTCAAAATTACAAACCAAATAGACCCTAAACAATTCCATAATTCTTATAATAAAAAAATATGTCCCTCTTAAGTTTGCCCATGGTGTGTGAACACATGCAAAACAGCAAATCCCATAATTTGTTGTATTAATATTGATCTTCTTGTGTTTTATTTTTATTATTTCTCTGTTTTTCTGTACAAACATATATACTTATTGTTGAGGGTGACATCTGCACGGTCCGATATGACACCGTTTACCTACAAGGAAAAGAGGAAAAAATTGATGAACTTTGACAGCACCGGTGTTGTGCTTACCAAGAACTCTCCGACGATCAAGTTAGTCATCAGAGGTCTAAAAAGGAAGGCAGGGATTTAATTATAATTTTTTCGTCGTACCTTATTTCTGAATCGTCGTCCTATTTATCGTCGTTTCCTTTATTCTTGATAAGGGAACTTCATCAACCTTATCCCATGGAAATCTTATTCTTGATAAGATTTGTCATCATTTTTATCCATGGATATACAAATCTTATCCTTGTCATCATTTTTATCCATGGAAATCGTTACCTCCAATAATAAAAGAGGTCTGGCGGCTGGTCAAAGTAGGTTAGGCTTATTTTTCCCTATGAGTTGCCTCCCATTCCCAAGCTTGCTCGTCTAGCTTTGGGAATGTAATAATAATAATAATATATATATATTTTTAACCCTGGAACAGTACCTGCGGGTACTATTCCTGAGGGTGCTATTCACGTGAATAGTACTGGAATTTTTTTTTTTTGCCCTAGAATAGTACCCGCGTGTAGTATTCACTTGAACAGTACATTTTTTTTTTTTTTTTTTTTTTTCCTATTGCCCTGGAACAGTACCCGCGGGTACTATTCCCATGAACAGTACAATTTTTTTTTTTTTTTGCCTCCGGCACTATTCCCGGGAACAATGCTGCGAGTACCCTTCCCTTGGGTATTCTGCCCATGGGTACTATTTTTGGTACTCTTGGGTAGTCTGCTACTGGGTACTATTTTTGGTAGCTCTGGGTACTATTTTTGGTACCCCTGGGTACTCTGCCCTGGGGTACTATTTTTAATACCCCTGAATAATCTTCTCCTAAATTGTACGAGTTTCACTCTGGTCATCACTACTTTAATAAGGGAATTAAACTTTACGAGTTTTACTCGTCCCTTTAATAAGGGATTTTTATTTATTATCGCTTATAGTACGGGGATATAGATTACGGGATTTATTCAGCCTAGTCCTGGTAATACAGGACACTCATTTACTATCCCTTATAGTACGGAGATATGGATTACGGGATTCATTCAGCCCGAATCCTTTTAATACAGGACTTTATTTACTATCCCTTATAGTATGGGGTATTGATTACGGGATTCATTCAGCCCGGGTCCTGGTAATACATGACACTCATTTACTATCCCTTATAGTACAGGGATATGGATTACGGGACTCATTCAGCCCGGATCCTTTTAATACAGGACTTTAGGTACTATCCATTGTAATACGGGAAGTAGTCATCTCGTCCCTTTAGTAAATGAAGAAAGCTTTAATTATCTCACCCTTATGTATATAAGGAGTAGTCGGCTTCTTGTCCCTTTAATAAGGGAAGAATGTATAGTTGGCCCTTTAAGGACATAAATAGATTATTATGGGCTTAATATTACCATATAAGTAGTAGGGAACTGAAAATATAATATTTTATTGCGTAGAAATTGAGGGTCATCCACCTAATTGATGATGGTGACTTTATTGGAAAATAAAATAACATGTGAAATGATGAACTGAGATGGCCCCAGTCTTTATTTTGAATGACTTGATGATAAGGCTAATTCTAGCTATGAGGCAATTGTTAATCGGTATACTTATCTGAGTCTTCCTCACTATATGTCCTATCGCTTTGGTTGGAGAATGATCCTTTATAACTGGTATCCTTCTCATCCCTGGTGAGAGGGGTTGACCTCTTCTTGTCTTATCCTTCCTTTCTCTTCCGTGCATTCATAGCGTCTTCAGCGTTCACGTGTTTCTGTGCTCTGACCAACAATTCTGCCATGCTGGTGAGAGGTTCTTTGGATAGGGCAAACAAGAATCTGGAGGTTTGGAGTCCTCTTATGAAAGCGGTCAAGGCCACCTTGTCGTCCACCTCTTCTGCCTGCAACATATCTGTGTTGAATCGGGTGATGTATTCCTAGATCGACTCGCCCTCCTGTTGCTTCATGGTAAGCAGGTAGGTGGCTAGCCTCCTATGCCTCTGACCTGCAATGAAGTGGCTCACAAATTGCTTACTCAGTTCTTCGAAGGTGTTGATGGTTCCTAGCTTCAGCTTGTTGAATCAAACTCTTGCTGATCCCTTAAGTGTAGTGGGAAAAGCTCGGCACATAATTTCATCTGGTACGGCGTATAAATGCATAAGAGCTTGAAAGATTTCCAGGTGATCGAGGGGATCTTTGGTCCCATTGAAGCTTTCGAATGAGGGCATCTTGAACTTGCTAGGCAGTGGACATTTCATAACGGCAGGGCTGAACGGCAAGTGGGTCCTTTATACCAGGTCATTTACGGCTGCAGGACCTTTCCCTTTCATAGCCTGCATTACACCCTCCATTTTCCCCTTGAGATCCTTGACCTGCAGGTCGAAATAGGTAACTTTCTTTGTCTTTTCTTTAAGACAGAAAGCTGTGCTTTCCTGAGGTCGGGAATTCCGTGGGAGAAATGGGTGTACCACCTCTCTATGTCGGTTTCCCACCTGACTTTGTTCCACTTCGGTCTCATTTTGGAAGGGATGATTATCCTGCTTTACAAGATTCCCATTCCCTCCGTTTGGATTGGATTTTAGAGATCTTGTCGTGGCAAGTTTTGTTGAACCAATGGAATAAGATGTTGTAGGAGCGTTGCATTTTGCTGGATCAACTGGTCCATTCTCTGACTCAGAGTTTGGACCTGCAGTTCCAACGCTGCAAGCCGTGTCTGATTGTTTGGGACGTCTAGGTTTTCACCCGACTCTACCCTTTGACCAGATCCCTGCGACGGTGTTCCTTTGGTAACCATACCGGACCGCAAACATATATACCCAACCGAGTAATTAATTGATTCAAGGGAATCGTCGTTCCCACAGACGGCGCCAACTGCTGAGGGTGAAATCGGCACGGTCTGATACGACACCGTTTACTTGCAAGGGAAAGAGGAGAAAATCGTTGAACCTTGACAGCACCAGTGTGGTGCCTGTCAAGAGCTCTCCGATAATTAAGTTAGTCACCAGAGGTCTAAAAAGGAAGGCAGGGATTTAATCATAGTTTTTTCGTCGTACCTTATTCCCGAGTCGTCGTCCTATTTATCGTCATTTCCTTTATTCTTGATAAGGGAACTTCATCAACCTTATCCCATGGAACTTATCCCATGCAAATCTTATCCATAAGATTTGTTATCATTTTTATCCATAGAAATACAAATCTTATCACTGATAAGATTTGTCATCATTTTTATCCATGGAAATCGTTACCTCCAATAATCAAATATTATCATTGATCACCGAAGAGGTCTGGCGGCTGGTCAAAGTGGGTTAGGTTTATTTTTCCCTATCACTTATAAATACATACATACATACATATCTATATTATATATATATATTGTACATTTGCATAAGATTGGAGGTTCAAATGCAATTTAATTAAACATAAACATGGATTAATGGGATGAGGAGTGGTTAATTCCCAACACCAAAAACATAAACTTGAGTAACCTGCATGATTAGGAGTGGTGAAGGCAGCAACTCCTGGGCAGAATTTCAATTCTCCAGCCAGCTGCATTCTTAATTAACAATGCTCAAAACCAAAACCACCACATGTCCATTTCTGTTACCCTATATGATCCCTCATCCAATCTGTATCTTCATTATATTTTTAGAAATCATAAAATTATATAGCATATTTTTAACATTAGTGTTCGGTTTTCCTCTTTACAATGGTTTTAAAATAATAATAATAAGGGTTGTAAACATTTCTATGATATGCAAATAGGGTATATAACTCCTTTATGAGTTCTTAGAAGTTCATAATCTTTATTTTTTTGTACAAACAAAGGTCTGTTTGTTAGTAAAGCAATTAACAGACTAAAATGCCCTTATGTATTTGAAAAAAAAGAAGGAAAATGACCAAAGTACCCTAACCAAAAGAGAGAGAAAGGTATAAGGGCATTTTGGGGAGACTAAAAGGCAGTTTAGGGAATTTGTTACTTAAAATAGGTATGTGTAACACACGTGATCACTTAAATGTGATTTTCAAACATATTATACGAATTAAGTAATTATTTGTCCATTTTTTAAAAACTTTACAGACTTATATGCCCAAAATAAAAATTAGAAGTGTTATTTGCCCAAATTTTAAATATTAAGGGTGTTTTTCTTACTTTACCCTAATAATAATAAATGACAAGCTTGGCGTAATGGGTTCCAAACTAAAAATAAATATAAATTAATTATTTTATTTTATTTTATTTTATTTTTGATACGTATAGAATAAGTATAAACTATTTTCAATCTGAATGTGACAAATCACCGAAGTTTTGTTTCTTGCGATTTCTGATATCCTTACTCAAATGTGATTGCTTGTGTTTTAAAATATTTATATACAGGCATACAGCATATATTCAGATTATAGTATTGTATTGCTATTTGACTGAAATGACATGTACAGTACAATTAAATCTGGTTAATTTACCTAGAGGAATGAAGTTTGTACCATGTAAACCCCCGAGTCTTAGTGGTTCTAATATCATGTCAAGAAAGAATTGTTTGAACCAAATTGTTTAATTGAAAATGTAAGTAACATCTAGAAGAACTTCACCATATAGGCAAGGCATACATATTTTATTTAACGTTTACGTACTGTTTCTCCAAGTAAAATGTAATATAATTTCTAAGCACTTCAACATCATGAAGAATTTATTTTACATGTCAAGACAAGTGCAGTTTTATACTTTTATGCTCTTCCTCCAATGGGGGATACAAAGGAGTGTGTGTGTTTTCTATGTGTAAGAGTAAGTGAACATGTCTTTGTCATATCTGCCCTTCCATTATCTTTGTATCTATACTGATTAGCTGGAACGTTAGGTTGTTTGTATCTTGGTCAAGAATGATAATTAATTCATTTTGATTATTTGTTTGCAAGAGTGTCACACGTAATCTAGAAAGTACTTTGCCTAATTTTGATTATTGATCGGAGGCGAAACACTAACACACCTTGTTTACTTTAATATTTAATAATCTAGTATAATAAGGATCATTTGTCTCACATCAAATTCAGATAGAAAAATGATTGGATATAAATAAATGGGTATATAACACTATCCAATAATTTGAACTTTTGGGTAAATGGACAAGCATTCACCCATTACAGTTGGTATCAAAATCAGATCCAATCCTTGATCAAATGTCACGCCAAGCGCCGGCCCAGAAAGCGTCCGGATGAACACCCTGGGTAGGCAGGGTTGTTTGAGCTGCAATTAGGGCGTTGCGAGTTTGGGTAAGAGAGAATTAACAAGGATTATTTATCCCACATCGGATCTGAATGAAAAAGTGATTAAGTATAAATAGATCGATATGCAGCACCACCCAACATGTTGAAATTTTAAATAAATAGACAAATGCTCACCCATTACATGATAAATTTATAAGTTTTTTTTTTTTTTTTTTGTTCCGTCAACTTTAAGATTTCTTAGTTAATTTTTTGAGAGTTGTTATTTAATATTGCGATTGTCGCATTTTAACTGTTGAATAGTATTGGTAGAAAAACTGGACCCAAACTTAGATGTAATAGACACTCTCTAAGTAACTGTCACCAGCATTAATCAATTTGATTACCAAGTCGTCTAAGGCTAAAACTAACACATGCAATTCAATAATGGAGATGTTGTTTAGTTTACAAACCCAAATTGATCGACTTGCTATTTGCCAGTCATTTCTCACGACATATTTTATCAAGCATTTATTATGAAATAGTGGAGCATATTGCTAATAGTACGACAAAGGAGTGTGTGTGTTTTCTGTGTGTAAGAGTAAGTGAACATGTCTTTGTCATATCTGCCCTTCCATTTCCTTTGTATCTATACTGATTAGCTGGAACGTTAGGTTGTTTGTATCTTGGTCAAGAATGATAATTAATTCATTTTGATTACTTGTTTGCAAGAGTGTCACACGTAATCTAGAACGTACTTCGCCTAATTTTGATTATTGTTCGGACGCGATACACTAACACACCCTATTTACTTTAATATTTAATAATTTAGTATAATAAGAGTTATTTGTTTCACATTAAATTCAAATGAAAAGTGATCGAGTATAAACGAATGGATATGTAATACTATCTAATAATTTAAACTTTTGGATAAATAGACAAGCACTCACCCGTTATAGTTGGTATCAGAATCAGACCTAATCCTTGATCCGATGTCATGCCAAGCGCGGACCCAGAAGGCGTTTGGGTGAACACCCCAGGCAAGCAGGATGCCTGAGCTGCAATGAGGGCGTTGCGAGTTTGGATAGGGGAGAATTAACGAGGGTCATTTGTCCCTCATAGGATCCGAATCGAAAAGTGATTAGGTATAAATAGATTGGTATTCAGTATTACCCAATATGTTAAAATTTTAAATAAATAGACAAACGCCCACTTATTACATTATAAATTTATAAGTTGAATTTTTTTTTTTTTTTAGTCAATTTTAAGATTTCTTAGTTAATTTTTTGAGAGTAGTTATTTAATATTGCGATTGTCGCATTTTAACTGTTAAATAGTACTGGTAGAAAAACTGGACCCAAACTTAGATGTAATAGACACTCTATAAGTAACTGTCACTGGCATTAATCAATTTGATTACTAAATCGTCTAAGGCTAAAACTAACACATGCAATTCAATAATGGAGATGTCGTTTAGTTTACAAACCCAAATTGATCGACTTGCTATTTGCCAGTCATATCTCACGACATATTTAATCAAGCATTTATTAAGAAATAGTGGAGCATATTGCTAATAGTACGATAATTTGTAATCCATTTGCTGTCCAACTGTTTTACATTATATTCTACCATATTCTTCTGTAAGAGTATTGAATTTCATTCATTTTCAATTAATTTTTGTAGATGTATATAATTCTGCCTATTGTTTCTCCAAAGAAATCATCTTTAGATACTAACAATAAAATTAAAAAATATATAAATGTTTTTAAATACTCCATAATCGTTTCTTATAGTTCTTTGAAAATTGGTTTTAAAAAAAAAATCTCATAAATATAAATTTAGAAAACTGAATCAACTTTGTTTGACAATGAGAATGGTAATCAATCTCTTTATTAGACATGAAATTTTTTGAGAATGGCAGTCATATTGTCAAATATTGTTGGAACTATAACTTATAATAATTTTTTTTTTTTCCCCTCTTAGAATACATATATCGACCCCACAACACACGCACCATTTAAGTCAGGAGTGCAGTTTAAAAGCGAGACGTCAAAAACTTACCTCTTGAATCTCTGCCAACGCTACCGCTATGCCCTTGGGTAACTTATAATAATGTTATGCCTAATAATTTTAAATTGAAACATATTACATTTAAATAACAATCCTATATACACTCCCAAAAAATTGTGTATTTTCAAAATTAACAAAAAATGATTTTATTTTTCCAACATATATATATATCACATCTTTTAGGTATGTAGTACATATATATATTTATATGAATTATTTGAAAACAAATCTTGTCACTATATATATCAAATCTCAACAAGATCGTCATGCCACAAATCTTGAAAAATCTACGTGGTCCCATGTTAATGTGGCTCAAAGTTGATATGTCCATTCTATAGAATATTGTTCAATATTAATTCGACTTCTCTTTGTCATTCAAGCTAGCTAGGCACGGCAAATACCATAGAATATGCCTCTTTTTCTCTCTATATATACATATAAGGTGGGAAAGGATTGCTAAGATTCCGTGTAGATAAAGTAAGCAAAATGTGTTTATGTTTCTTGATTTGAAGTTTGAACTTATATATGTATATGACCTTCCAATACAGTATAATATATATATGTGTGTGTGTGTGTGTATTGTCGCGGGTCAAAAGTCTAGCAACCTGTAGGTGTAAGGGCCAAACAAGGTCAAATTATCTAATTTTGTGGTTATGTTTGGTTGTCTCCTTCCTCCCCGATATGTTTAGGTCAGTAGGTGTCTGTTGCTTTTAATGAAGCAGTACTGCAAGTTAAAGTACTACAAAGAAGGAGAAACATAAAAAAATAAAAAAAAAATATGACTTGAGTGCTAGCTGCTTTGCAATTGCATGCATCAGAATTAAATTATTTATATATTTGTGTTGTATGAGTTATTATTTGTATAATGACAGATATTTGAATTCAAAACATATGAATTTGAATCTCACAACAATCAATTTGAAGTTTAAACAAAATATAGCAGATCGAAGTGTCTCTTTGATTTAGTTTTTTAAGAACAGTTCTCAAAATCTCATTAGACTGTTTCAGAAATTGTCAAAAAATCAAACATTTGTAATTTTATTTTTATTTTCAAATCTCAAAAAACAGAAAATTGTTATAAGAAAACTGAACCAAAAAACACCAATACGTCTCTAATCTTCTCTCTCAACTGACGTGCAGCTAGAAAAAGTCATGATGCATGTATATTGGATTTTAGCTGGGGCACGCAATTCTCAAAATTGAAATGCCAACCACCAAGTAAAAGACATTCTTTAAAATAATAGCAATGACATGTTGACTTATGATTATGATTATCATTGATACTGCATAAGTCACTAATTATATATTTAACTATATATCACAATAACCATAAACAAATAAACCAAAGTTAATTACCTTCAAATCTAAAAGTTGCTTTTAACATTACAATAGTGATTCATGAAAAGTGATGGCATGTTTGTATTATTATATGTAAATTAATATACACTTTAAGGCCATGACTCCAACAGCAAGGCTTCAAAGATTTAACTACACAAAGTCAGGTAGTACCTTCATATATATACACATTTATAAATACTTTAATTTGTAAATATATGCTCAAAGAGCTAGTGATGTCCTTCTCATGGCCAACCCTCACAATCAAGCAAGGATGACAAGAACCCTAGATCTACAGTAACATTGTTGTCGAGACAATCATCCGTGACCCATTCCTTGAATATTGGTTCATCAAAAGGCAACGAATAGTTCCAATCCATGGCCAAACCATTAGTAGCACTGCTTGCTCGAAGCTCATCTAAGCCGGTATCCAAGAAATTATTCGAGTTGCATGAATGGGGAAAGTGCAGGCCTTCGGTTCCATAATCGT
This sequence comes from Cornus florida, assembly GCF_030987335.1. NCBI lineage: Eukaryota > Viridiplantae > Streptophyta > Magnoliopsida > Cornales > Cornaceae > Cornus > Cornus florida. Next base: position 104,487,291 of record NW_026775581.1, on the reverse strand, counting down.
TGTTTAAACTGTTTGCAGTGTGGCTAATTTGATGACCGTGAAGCTCTGATGAATTTATGGCAGCTGAGTTTATGGAGTAGTTGTCATTTGGACTTGGGATTGCTGGGATAAGGACTTTGGTGCACCTTGTGGCCTTGGTTCGGATTGCTTGTGCTTGAGTGGCGGTTGGTGACTTGATCATGGTACACTGTTTGGATGGTTGCGAAGATGTTTGAGCTCCAACTTTTTTTCCTAGAGTTGTGTTCCAGTAGTTTTTGATTTCATTGTCTGTTCGGCCCGGAAGCCTTCCAGCTATTAAAGACCATCTGTATAACATAAAAATGAATAAATACGTAAAAGTCTACGTAAAATATGCACACACTCACAATATTGTCCCCTAAACGTACTCGAATGCTAATGATGATCGAGACATTCGTGAAAGGTCGTGTTTTCAAGTTGTGAAGGGTACCAACCTGTTACCAAGAAGCTTGTGGAGTCTGATAATGAGCTCCTCTTCATCATGAGATATGTTTCCTCTCTTGATGTCTGGTCTAAGATAATTCAACCATCTAAGTCTACAACTCTTACCACATCGCTTCAGACCTGTAAAATTATATATTTCAAAGCTCATATATTTCATCAATCCATGTCTTATCAACATACGTCAAGAGAACACTTAATTAAAATGCCTCCTTCTATTATGGGTTTTTCAGTAAACAGACAAAAAGACACAGTAGAACTGCTAAAGAGAATGGGAAATAATCAAAACATATATATATATATATATATATATATGTTGGTCAAAGTATATATATATATATATATAATGCTAAGATTGATGTACCAGCTCTCTTGGGGAGGTTTCTCCAATTTCCCTCTCCATGGGCTTTGATGTAAGCTGTAAGTATTTTATCTTCTATGGCAGTCCAGGCTCCTCTGTTGAGGCCTTCCTTGGAGCAACATGGACTCCTCCCCATCTCTCTCTCTCTCTCTCTCTCTCTCTCTCTCTCTGTGTGTGTGTGTGTGTGTGTGTGTGAGATATTGAAATGGTGTCAATGACCCTTTATAGCAACACAATCAAGAATTAATGGAGGTGAAATAGAAATTCAAATGAACTAAAACTCTGGATTTTTTTAGTTAGGCCGGCAATGATTAATAAAGAAAATAAAGTCAAACAAAACATCTATTATTTCAAAAAATGTAGATGGACTTGTATTTTATGCTTTGAAAAAGTAACACCATTGATGTAGCTTTCATATGATCTAATAATGTAGTACAACTGGGGAATTACACTGTTAAGTAATTTAAAAGTGGTCAGTATATATTTTAAACCCTGATGTAATGTACCATTACATATGCGTGATTATAGGTGACATTGACAATCTAGCTAGCTTATTAGTAATTTTAACTTATAATTCGTGCGACTAAAATGTGTTTCTCATCGGGAATATGTTTGCTCCCGGTAATTATGGCTTTTTGGAAGATACCGATGACCTCATCTTTGATGCACGACTAGTCTAGTACATTTGAGATGAGAAATTAATCGCGGTGCACTCAATAATAATAATAGAGCTTTAATACAGTGCAAAGGCTGTTTTATTGTAATTTGGAGGTTACGAGTTCAAAATAAAAATATATTTGCATAAAAAAACCGCATATATATGATATTTCTTAAACAGTAATGAAAGTCTCCTGCATTCCACTATGTCAAACCACTCGGATTGGTTGAGCATCTTCACATGAAATTGTAATTCATTTTGTTTAGTACTTGCCGTGTGCGTGTATTTTTATCGGATACTCACTTGAGATTCAAAATTTTCAAGTAGAAAATTCAACTTCTACGAATCAATGACCAGAAGGGTTTAAATTATAATTAAATCTTTGGTCACTCTCTAAGCACATAGTCCGAACTTTTAGCAACAAAGTAAATATTATAATTATGGTCTATGAGATATACCTAATCTTTATTTTATTGGTAAATTGTCCAATCACTAGATCATAAAAGTTCATACTGTACTTCTGGGAATACTTGGAAGATAATTTTATTTTATCATGGATTCCCATTATAGTACTATTCATATTCTGTTATTATAATGACCTGTCTCTCTCTCTCTCCACACACACACACACACACACACACGTAGTTCTAAATCAAAATATTTTGCTTCCCTATATGCGTATCACAGTATCATAATAATGGCATTATTGCTCTCCAAGTTGATCTATGCCGTTGCTCTTCAAGCTATTTATTTAAAAATAAAAGAAGAATTATGTTGAATGAGTCCAATATATAACTTACAGCATGGTTAAGACTAGATTCAGATTCACTTTTTAATTTGGTGTCACGATAAGATAGTTTATGTTTGTGTGCGAAGGCGTATCACAAATTCAGGTGAAAATAGTAATGGTGTATATATGAATTGAATGTTAGCATCATTTAATAACTTAAACTTTTGTTTTTAGGGACATAACGGTGTAGACAGAGATTCGGAAGATAAGTCTTTGACGTTTTACTTTTAAACCATTCCTAACTTGAATGGTGCATATATTGTGGGGTGCTTTAAGAAAAAAATAATAATAATAATAAAATAACTTAACACGTTGCAGTCATGAGTTGTGATTAAAAATAAAAAATAAAATTGAAAGGGTTCTACTTCACTAAAAAAAAAAAAAAAAAAAAAAGAAAAAAAAGAAAGAAGAGTAATGCTATGATAGATTTTTGTAGTTATACCAATACTGACCTATTTTTATATCAAATCCGTTATGTATTGTGTTGTGCGTGCATATTTTTTAAGAATTTTAAATAAAAACGGAACCAATTTTCTTTAGTATACTCTGTACCATTCTCTAACCTGAAAAACTTCATTTTGACGGAGGAATCACCATATTAAGAAAATCTTTAAAAACAGAGTAACCGTGTTATGAAATATTTTTTTATTTTTATTTGAGCAAGTATATCGACCATATATAAATAAGACAAAGTATATATATTCATCATATTATGAATAGGAGTAAGACCCATAAATAAGAATGAATGAGTACAAAAAGACTCGGAAGACAGACTTTTGATTCCCAAAAGACCTAGTAGACTCCGGACAAAGACAAAACGAGGGCAACTATTAGCTGGTGGGATTGCCCTCTTTTTATATACTAAAGAATTCAAATATGATTTTCTTTGTCAACTTTCAAGTCCTTTTCAGTCTTTTCTTAAAGGGGACTGTGTGTGTGTGTGTATATATAACTGAATGGACTGTATAATTTTTTAATTTGGAAATGGCCACAAAGGCAGGCAATCTAAACATTAGTGATTGGTGTTATGAGCAGGGATGGCAATAGGGCAGGGTGGGAGTAGGGGCGGGATCTCCTTTTTCATCTTTATCCTCGGCCAATTTTTTATTCCTATTCTTGCTCCCGTACTTGTTTAATTTTCAACTCCCTCCCCCATTCCCGTCCCCGCCCCGCCCCGCCCCGTCCCGCCTCAGTCCCCGCCCAGCATAACATTTTTTAAATTCCAATTCACCTTCAACAAAATCAACACAACCATAATATTTTTCAACCTAATAATTTAATAAAGATTCAACACAACTATAACAATTTAAAACATGATCAGATGTTTGATGCACAACAACTATGTTTTTTTTTTTATACTGCGAGGGAATAGTTCTAGGGTTTAACTTTCAGAAGTAAATATATTATATATATAGTTATATAGTTTAGTAATATTTTATAACTTGTAAAGGCAATTTTGTAAAAATGCACTATAAACAGGGCGGGGCAGGATTATCCTCCCTCCGCCCCCTGTCAGGGTTTCAAATACAATCTCCATCCCTTCCCCATTTACATAAAATGGGTCCCCAAATCCTCCATAAACAGGGCGGGGTGGGGCGGGGACTCACCGGGTATAGGGATTTTGTCATCCCTAATTATGAGACAAAATTTTAGAATGCATGCCTATTTTTTTTTTTTTTTTTTTTTAATCCGTGAGATGAGATTCTCCACCTAATATATTACTATATTCAATAGTAATTCATATATTGTAATCCTTTTCCTGTATTTATACCTATTATTATTAGCTTATCTATCTTCATCTTAAATTTATTTTTAAGAGCATTGTAGATTTTGGAGTTCAATTTATTCTTTTTCTTTAAAAGAATAACTTTTATTGGATTTGAATTTTAGTCCATCCTTTGTAATTAGAAAGATATTCTATTTAAATTTAATTTCTTTCTCACTATTTACAACATGCTAGTTCATTAAAAACTTCACTTTCTTTTTTTTTTTCGAAAAAGTTGAAGCAAACACTCGCCCCACTACATTATTTTTGCCCCCAACTCGTACCAAAACACTCAACCAGTAATATTAAGTCAACCAATCTCTAATTTGAATATATTTTTATGGGGTTCGATGCTCTCACACCTCATCAGGTTTGATTTTATTGCTCTTATATTAAACTTCAGTCAAAATTGCCCTGACACCCTTTTTCATAGTATAAGAAAGTAATTTTACTATTATACCCTTAACTTTATTTTACTCTTAAATTTTGTCAATATTACCCCTAGACTCTTGAGCGCTCTCTCTCCGTCGACTGTAACCCCACACCATCACCACCACTGCTACCACTAACACCACCGAAACCATTAGATCCCATGAGCATTAACACCACAACTGCCATGGGTTCAGACACCTCCACCCTATCCATTAACACAACAAAAATCCCCAAACCATCAATGACCTAATACTCTATATAAACTCAAAACCATCTTCCATCCAAACCAACTATCTTCCCCACCGACGAGCTTCATTTAGATCCACCATTTCCGGCGAATACAGAGAGCTTCACTTTGATCAACAACTCCGGCGAGCCTTGTGCAGATCCAACGCCAGCGACGACCCACCATATATCGTGGCCGCGGAGTGCCGCACCACCATCGCGATCGTATCGTGACAGTGGAGCGTATTGCCGTTGTGAATCTATCTTCCCTCACCACCACGTCGTTGCGACCGTGGCTGTGGCGAGCCTCGTCCAGACCCAAAATGTGTTGCTGTGTCCAGAACCGAGACTTCAAATACGTCAGCTATGGAAGATTCCAGTGGGTTTGACGGCGAAATGGGTTTCGTTTCACTGGTGAGAATTCTGGTGTGGTCAGCAAAGAGATGGCGTGGGACATCAATTTTATTAGTTTTCGTTGTGGTTATGGTGGTTGTCATGACCGTTCCATATTACCCAGCACCGAAACCAACACTCTCTTCACCACCACCGGCGAATGCAAACAGCTTCAGTCCGGGGAGCTTTACTCTCTCTCAGATCGCTCTCGACTCTAACCCCTCTGTAAGGGTATATTGGGACGCTTGGTTCTGTTGTGCTTTTAATCAACTACGTATATATAAATAAACAATCACAAAAACACCCATTTTCATTTCTAAAATAAATTGATTTAGTAATTAATTTATCATGTTCATTGCCATACTCTCTCTCTCAATTGTGTATGTTATTAGGCATTTTGCTTCCAATTAATTTTTACTACCATTATTGGTCATTGATACCAAAACATAGTGAGAGAAACATAACCGAAAAAGAACACAGTAAGAACAAGACCCATTCTCGGCAACTATAGTGAACGGAAAAAACTAAATTGATAATGCTCAAATGACATGCTCAGACAACGTGGCTTCCGTCCTCGGCGCTGCGAGAGGAATGTGGTCGAGCTCGGAACAATGGGTCTTTAGACTGTCATCCTTCCTTGCCGCAACAGGTTTTAGTCGGCAATTTTCATGGTGAAGGTTGAGCTTTAGAATGCAACAAGCTCTTGCCGAAACTGGATTAGTGATGGTCGCCGGAACTGAGAACAATGATGGTCTTGAAGGTTAGAGAAGCGTAAAACATGTGAGGTGTATAAAAGTCTTAACATTATAAGGGCAAAAATGTCATTAAAATAATGAAGGTTAATTTAAGTATTTTATTTTATTAATTTAAATAAGGGGCGTCAAAGCAAGTTAAACCAAACCTCATAAAGGTGTGATAGCAATTTTGACGGAGGTTTAATCTGACAGCAATCAACTGAAATCTCATGTGTCCGAGCATTTCACCTATTTTTATAAGTCCGAGTAAAACAGAAATCTAGAATATTTAAGTTATAAATTATAATTCCATATATTTTCTCTTCATGTTACCTGAAGCCAATTGGCCTAAAGAAACCATACTGTCAAATTGTTTCATTCTACTTATAGAAACCTATGATTTCTATATATATTGAATTGTGTGTGTCTATATATATATATATATATATATATTATTATGTTATTGCATCTCCAAAGCATGCCATGCCATCAATAGGAAGTCAGGACTTCAAACGAGAATTTGGCTCCGTAAAATATATTTTTCTTCAAAATATTTTTATTTATAGGTAAAATATTTTTTTATTTTTACTTTTTTTGTATTTGGCAAAAATTTACGTCGAGATTGAAGTCGAGTTCATCAGGGCAAGCCACGTAAAATAACTTGTCGAAAATTAATAAATAAATTATTTTTGTTAAATTTTAATTTTTTTTTACTTCGTAAAATTTTAGGACAACCAAACATCAAAACAATAAAAAAAATATTTTACATCTAAACAAACAAAATCTCCTCAATTTTAACTTTAAACGAATAACAGGTTTTGTGGACAGCTCCTATTAAAATTATTTATTTGCTTTCCTAAGTCCTAACTATAAATTAAGGACATCTCATTATTCATTAAGGACAAAAATCCACTCCAATTGAAACCAACTAATTAACATTGGCCAGAAAAATAGGTGGTCTTTTTTAAAATAGCCACAACTTCTTAAACCATGAATAAACATGTGTGCCCAACGAAGTGAGATATTTTTATTTGGACAAAATTTGTCTATTCAGTAGTGAGTAAGCAAGTTATACTCACCACGTATGTAGCGCAATATTAAATTGATAAGTATTTTTATATTTAAAATAATTAAAAATAAATAATTTGATAACTATTAAGTTAAACCTAAATGGATCCGAATCAAATTCTAATTTTCTTTCCTCTCCCTCTTTCTCATGCTTCTATCACGTGGAAGCCCTATTTTTATCCATTCTGTTCCTCTCCCATTCTCTCTTGCTCATAGAGTTGGAGGATATGCAAAATCTGCAAATTGAAGTCCGGTAAACAGCAGTGGAATAGTAAGAGATTGAATAATACCATCATCAGAAAATCGGACACGATACGCAATCAAGAGAAGATTATATTTATTTACAGAAGTGTATACCCAACCATCAACATATTCAGCCTTCCCATCCAAGTGGTAATATACATCATCCTCGTTGTCCTTTTTGGCGAGTTGCCACTCCTCCATTGAATTCGTACTCCTAACTTTATAACAATATAATTAAGTTTTGCGATCAGGTAGACTTTGATTTATATCTTCAACTGAAATGAGAATACAGTCCTTGACGATCGCATAACCAAGAACAGTCATAGGTAATTTTTCCTCAGGTAGTAAAGAAGAATCTCACTCTTGATCATCATCATAATTAATAGTAGTATGAGTGCGAGAGAGAAAGGGAGAGGAACATAATGGATGAGATTAGGGCTTCTACAGGATTGAAGCGTGAAAAAGAAAAAGAGGAAAGAGAATTGAAATTTGATTCGGATCCATTTGGGTTTAACCCATATAACTATCAAATTATTTAGTTTTAATTATTTTAAATATAAGAACACTTGTCAATTTAGTATTGCGTCATATACGTGGTGAGTATAAGTTTCCTACTCACCAGTGAGTGGGCAAGTATTATTTTTTTTAGTTTTTGAAACTTTTAGTAACTTACATATTCAAGAGACATATGTCCAATGAGCCTGCCCTTGTTAAGTGAGACTTGACCAAGCACCACTTGGCGCCACAGCAAAAAGGATAAGAGAAAAAAAAAAAAAAAATTACACCTTTAATATTTCGTTATTTATGTCATCAATTAATTATATCATGTCACATAAATATTATCCTCAGTAAATATTGTCTAGAGGTGAGAAGCCAGACCGCTATTGACAACATTTCTCAATCAAAAAGTTTCAAATCACTTTGCAAAGTAAAAAAACAATGGAAACAAGAAGAAACCAATGTTGGCTTCTTCTTTACCAAAGTTGTAATTGATAGTAACAGAAGGAAATTAACTCAATGACAATGGCAGGAACCGGAGGACATTGGGCCGATAAGATTGGTGGGATACTTCATACTGGCCTGGTTGATACTAGGCTTCACATTATCAATTGCCCTCAATCGATGATACCACTTGGAATCTTTTGTACCTTAAAACCTTTTGTTCACAAAGTGTTGCCATCACATTCACATATGAAATTGTGTTCATTACTTTTGTTGAAGTTGAAATCAACATTTTGCTCCCATTATTTCCTACAAGTAGGGTTGAATTGAATAAAATAAAATAGAGAGAGACTATACATGGCCTCCATTAACTGCGTACACAAATATATATGTGTGGCGCGCGTACATACATACAAAGAGAAAATTATGAAATCCGCTATGCATGATCAATTAATAATGGAAATATTCCCAAGTTCTCAACCTTGGGCTCACTAATTCCACATGAAAGTGTACGCATACATCTACATATCAGAGGAATTTGTTTTTAATGGAGGATTTTTCTTCATAAATAGCTCCGGTCAACAAGATAATAAACTGACAAGAAAAACTAAGGGTCTATTTGATTTGCCATTCTCAAAAACAAGTTTCTGTTTTCAAATAATGAAAAATTAGAAAATTGTACAAAAATTTTGCTTTTCTAAAAACTTCTGAAGATTCAGTAATAAAAAAGACATATTTTCACTAAACTTTATTAAAAAAATAAAAATTCTTGAGAACTATTTTCAAAGTTACAAACTAAGCCGACTCTAAATAGTTCCATTATTCTTCTAATAACGAATTTGTCTCTCTCGTAAATTTGTCTGTTGAGTGTGAACACGTGCGTAACAGCAAATCTCATAATTTGTTGTATTATTGATCTTCTTGTGTTTTATTTTTATTATTTCTCCATTTTCCTATACAAACATGCATACTTATAAATAAATAAATAAATATATATATATATATATATTGTACATTTGCATAAGATTGGAGGTTCTAATGTAATTTAATTAAACATAAACATGGATTGGGGTGAGGAGTGGTTAATTCCCAACACCAGAAACATACACTTGAGTAGCCTGCATGATTAGGAGTGGGGAAGGCAGCAACTCCTGGGGAGAATTTCAATTCTCCATCCAGCTGCATTCTTAATTAACAATGCTTATATCAAAACCAAAACCACCACACATGCCCATTTCTGTTACCCTCTAGGATCCTTCATCCAATCTATATCTTCATTATATTTTTAGAAATCATAAAATTATATAGCATATTTTAAAAATAAGTGTTAGGTTTTCCTCTTTAGAGTCTCCCCTGTAGGATCACTGTTTAGTACAATGTTTTTAAAATAATAATAATAAGGGTGGTCGTGAACATTCTTATGATATGCAAATAGGGTATATAATCCCCTATAGGTTTTTAAATTTCCTAATTTTTATTTTTTTGTACGAACAAAGGCCTGTTGTCAGTAGCGCGATTAAAAAACTAAAGTGTCCTTACGTATTTGAAAAAAATAAGAAAATGACCATAGTACCATAACAAAAAGAGAGAGAAATCGTGTTTATATGTAAAATGGTATAAGAACATTTTGGGGAGACCAAAAGGCAATTTAGGGAATTTGTTACTTAAAATAGGCATGTGTAACACACATGACCACTTAAATGTGATTTTCAGACATATTATACGAATTAAGTCCTTACTTGCTCATTTTTTAAAAACTTCGAGAACTTATATACAAAAAAAAATAAAGATTAGAGGTGTTATTTGCCCAACTTTTAAACATTAGGGATGCTTTTCTTACTTTGCCCTGATAATAATAAATGACAAGCTTGGCGTCATGGGTTCGAAACTAAAAATAAATATAAATTAATTGTTCTGTTTTATTTTGATAGGTGTACAATTAGTATAAACTATTTCACCTTGTTTGGTTTGTAACTATAGAAACAGTTTTCTTTAAATGAAGACATAAAATTGTTCAAAAAAATTTGTTTGGTTCAGTTTTCTGAAAACTTAGTTATAAAAATGCCTGTTGTTTTTAGAGAACAGTCTTTTATAGTTCTCTGAAAACTGTTATCTGTTTTCTGAGTTTCTGGAAAATGTTTTTAGAGTTACAAACCAAGCATGCCTTCTTTCTTGTTGTTCTTACTCAAATGTGATTGCTTGTGTTTTAAAATATTTATATACAGCATATATTCACAATATAGGATTGTTTTGCTATTTGACCGAAATGACATGTTTAGTATAATTAAATCTGGTTAATTTACTTCGAGGAATGTTAAGAAAGAATTTTTTGAACCAAATTTGTAGTAACTGAAAATTCTCTCTCTATTTTGGGAAAGATATTTTACAGTTTAAACAATTTTTCCAACCGTTTTTCCCTCTCTTTTCCCTCTATTTATAGAGATTTACAAGTATTCTATAACCTTCCTCTTTCACCCTCTATGTTGGGCCGATTCCTTGGGCCTTTCATTGGATATGGATTCATTTCATTTCCCTTCAGATTGGGCTTGGAGATCATCTTAATGAGGATTGGGTCGGCTGGGCTATCATCCGATCGGGCGAATAGCTCTATCTGGATTTGATTTTCAGTAGGGTAGGTCACACCCAGCCCAACTCATTTTTGGTATCTTCACCTGCCCTGTAATCTCTTTCTAATTGATTAGGGTGAGATTACCGAAGAGACATAATAATGATGTGACGGCAAAGGGGAAGTGAGCGATTGGTTCAGAGACCTATGCTTTGAAAATTGAAATCTCATCATTAACCTAATGCCTTGATCAATGAGACCGTCTCTCTTTAAAACCCTTAGTCTGTACTTTCAGGATTTCTTTCTGTCTTTCTCTTTTGATATTTCGTTATTTGTTCTTCTTCGTCAACAAAGTCTTCTCCGGTGAGCTTTTATTTATGGTTTCTCGCTCTTCAGTTTTCTGCGATGTACTCATCAAATCCATCCCCTAAGGTTAGTTTTAACCTTTGTTACTTCTCAAAAACTTTCTTCTCCTTCTTTTGCAAGACCAGAATTAACCATCTGAAGGAAAAGATACTGAATAACATTCCTTCTGCCTCCGATCTACTCACACCGGAAAACCTTTCCGACATATCAATTTTGGGTGCTAGTATAAAGGAAGTATAGATTCCTTCGTTCAGCAAGAGGAGGAACCCTTCGAGTGGCGTCCGTGCTGCTGCTCCTGCAGCTAATCCAAGCTCCGATCTTCCTAGATCTGACTCAACTGCTACTGCAATCTCCACTCCGAACGCCAATCCTCGCGTGGCTTCTCCGACCACTGTCCCTATCGTTGAGAACCCTTCTCTTGCCTGAACATTCATCTCGGAGAGGAGTTTAGGAAAAATGCAACAACCGGATGGGGGATCTGACCTGGATGAGGTTCCTCTATCATAAAGGGTTCGGACCTCTGAGGTTACAACCGCCAACCCTTCACAATGGGTGCCTCCCTCTGTCCGTGGAGCAAGTCGAACTTCAACTTCTCCTTCAATAGTGATTCCCTGAACTCCTGAGTTTAAACAGGCAGACGGATCAACTGTTTCCCTCACTGACATAATGTTCTTGGATGGTCCTACCGCTTTTACTTACTATCAGAATTTGTGGACTTCCAAGGATGTAAAAATTCAGAGGAGATGACCACCAAAGAGATATACAGCTGTTTCCCCATTGTTGCCATGGAGGTAAATCGTTTCCTGATCCTTGCTAAGAAATTTTCTTTATCTTTATCACGTTCTGACCATGTCTGGCTTACTTTGAGTGTAATAGATTTCTTGTATCTGTTTGTAGACCCTGTTCAGGATGGCTACCATGCAGAGACATCTTGAAGTGGCCAACAGGAGAGTGTGTGAACTTTCTGCTTGGCTTAACATTGCAACTAAGGAGATAAAGCTGACTAGTACCAAAAACGCAAAGCTGATGATCCAGTTGAATGCCACTAAAAAACAGAGAGGTGCTCTGAAAAATGTTATGCAGAGAGACTCCCTTCATGACGAGAAGGACGTTTTGCAAACTGAGAAAAATGTTATACAGATAGAACGAGACGCTTTAAGGGTCGAGAAGGAAAAACTTCAATGTTCCCTGGATACCGAACGAGTCAACTGTTCGGCTATTGAGAAAAAGTCTTCAGATGAACGCACGACCCTGCTTGGCATAATGAGCCGTGTTAATGGACGGATGAAGGCTCTGCACGCTCGTTTTTCCCGAGCTGGAGCTCTTAGGTATGTTGAAGGGTACAGGGATGGCTTTACGGACCGCCTCCCTCCTAAAGGCCACACGAGCTCCTACATGGCCCGGACGAGGTTGACCAGGACTTGAAAATGGATCCACCGAGCAATTACACTGATCTAATTCCTAATCATACTGAGCTTGTTTTCAAGGAATGCAAATACATCGTGACTTTTGGGATCATTCTTGCTATTCCTACCACCCAACCTTTGAAGACTTCTCCTGGTACTTTAGTCACTCCCCCTGCTATCGTGGTTGATGATCATGTTCATCCTACTGAGGAGATTATTCATGTTAATTCTCCAGCCAATGACGAAGAGGCAGTGAATAATGATCAGGAAAATACCAGATCAGCAAGGGGGAATGAAAGGACTGGATAGGATCTTGCAGTTCTTCATCTTTTGCTCCATTTTATTCTGATTATGATTTTGTAAAACTAAAACTGTCTTGTACCTTTTGAATGGAATGAAATTATATTTTTGCAAATTGCCTAAGTGTTTGTCGTTCGTTTTATATCCATTTACCTACCACATTTGCATAAGTATTTTGCGTTTGGCTCATTTGTTGTTTTGTGCATGTGTTTGGCTTATAGTGCCACTTGCCACTTATTTTATTAAGTGTTTGGCGTTTGGCTAAAATGCCACTTGCCACTGACTTTTATTCGTACAAGTGTTTGGCATTCGGCTCTGTGATACTCCCTAATTTTGGAACACGGGTTGATCAAGTCCGCGCACAAAATCAAGGGATATCAAAACAATTTAAGTATTTAACAAGCACAGAATACAAAGATGAATAATAAAGAATAAATAAACCGCTGAAGAAAACTAATGAATACATATTACTTAATGATTCTCCAACAATTACAATTCAGAAATCCCATAACTCAAGGACCCCTTAAAACATTATCCAATAATCCAATACTATTTAAAAGTACACAAGATGAATAAACGAATGACAGTCTCCCAGCTGCGAATCTTCAACCTCGAGACTGGAACCTCTAATAACCTGAAAAATAAATCGTGGGTTAAACCCTACGAGCAAGTTCACTCTACCAGGCCTCTGAAAACCAATAAGCAGATCATCTCTGATCAAAACCAAACCTAATAAAGTTTTAACTTTAATAAAGCACGATATACATGTCTATATATAATTATATATACTATACTAATCACATCCATTAATAGGTTTATTAAATTTCCATACCTATTAAATAATTATTAAAATAATATTCATACCTAGACCAATCTACCATTTCATTTTATAAAAACTTCTTTGACCTTAATCCCATCCTAGTCAGTTGTCTAATCATTTAAACAACAAATTATAATAAAAGAAATACTCTATTTAATCCCAATCCGATAATGATTTTAATTGTTTAAATCACATATCCAAAATCCAAGTTTTGACAAATCATCCACGTCTTCCCCAATATTATTTTATTAATGGAAAATAATACACTAACCAGTAAGTAATAAACTATTCTCATTTAAGAATATCTAACCCTAATCCAATCCATACATACAACAACCATAGATGATATTTTAATCATCTAACACATAACAACGTAATTATGCTTTGGCAAATCAACCATGCCATTGTAAATATTTTTATTTATATATTGGCAATTCAACCATGCCTCCATAAGTATATTTATTTATACATTGGCAATTCAACCATGCCTCCGTGTATGTATATTTATACATTGGCAATTCAACCATGCCTCCACAGGTATATTTATTCATACATTTAATTAGCAATTCATCCATGCTTTCCATATATGTATTCTATTCATACAAATATTTAGGTAATATATTTAATCATTTGACAATTCATCCATGTCCACACTTTAACCATGAATTAACTTTAAAATTAACAATACGCTAAATCATACATAGCCATCACATGCATATTATACGCATATCATTAATTTAACAACCAGCCTATTAAGATATGCCAAATAAGAATGATAATATTAATCATCTTAAATGATTTATATATATATATACCTACACATATGTTATTTAATGTATATATGTGTTTAACACCTTCTTTAATAATCCTTGATTATTTAAAATCAATATACATACATACATACATATATATATATATATATATATTCATCCTTCCATACAACTCATAGACAAATTAAACTATATATACACATATATAAATAATTATATATATATATATATATATATATATATATATATATACACTTCCTTCCATAACAAACTATTAATTTATTATATTTACACAAATTAGTGTAACTAAATATATCAGAAATAGTTTCCTTTAAATACTCCATATTGGTTTAAATAATTTTCCGACACCGTCTCACTAAAACGTAAATATCTCTTATTAGGATAAGAATCTGATAATGAAATTGGTACCATTGGAAAGAGGACGAAAAATCCTTGAATTTGAGCTCAAGAATGACCCAATTTCGATTTAAAATAATTAAGTTATGACCTTTTAAATTTTGAGTAACAAAACAAGAATAATAATAGGTTGAGCTCAATGGTTACTGTGAGCGCGCCCACACCGGATTATATCATTGAGCTCACACAAATGCACCACACCAGATTAGCTCACTTGAGCTCACATGTATGCATCCACACCTAATTATCTCACCGAAGCTCACATGTATACACCCACACCAGATTATCTCACATGAGCTCATATGTACCCATCTACACCACATCAACTACCCATTAATCAAGACCCATCAGAGGCCCAGATTCCATGTGCACCGTGATAGCATGCGCCGCATCACACCGAATTACTAACCTATTCTTTTTATGCCGCCGCTACAGAACCTCATACTTGTGTGTATATATATATATATATATATATATATATATATATATATTTGCCCAGAATATATATAAATAATTCTAAATAATTCCAGAAAAATATTAAACAACTCTACATTTTTTAAAAAAAATTACAGAAAATTCTCAAAAAATTCTATAAACCCTAAATAATTCTCTTGGGTCAAAGATCAAGCATAAACAGTTGATATTAAATATATACAACCTATATACATAATTAAAATCCTACAATTCCAAAAAATAAAAATAATAATCAATCATGCTTTTAATACTTCAATTTAATCATGATTTAACCAAATAAAATTAACTTAATATTTTTGTTATTAACCCCCTTCTAACCATGATTTAAATTAACAATTTAATTAAATTAAAGCCTTAATACTCAAGGTGAAATCCTTATGGGTTCTAAGAGGAAAGTTAGAGAAAACTCGCCTGAAGGTTTCGAAACGAAACCGACGCTTTAAGCTTAATTATCTCTTCCAATTCCGACGTCCTCCTTTTCAGATCCGACCTCCTCCTTGTCAGCCCTTCTTCTTCCTCTCTCTCTGTCTGTTTTATTTTTTCTAACGTGTAAAACCTTTAACCCTAAAGCCTTATGTGTATTTTTATACACCTTAAATTCCAAATCCTATTCCAACTAGTATTATGAATTAAAATAATAATCTTTAAATAATTTATATCTATAAACATATATATATAAATACATATTCCTTCCATAATTAACTCATTAGTTAATTAAATCATATATACTTATAAATATCAATAAATATATATCTATATATATATCTTTCCATAACAATTATTAATTAATTATATTTATATATAATTATATATATATATATATATATATATATATAATTGATACAAAAGTGATCATTTAAATAATTAAATAACCACGGACCTTCATTAATTAACCCAATAAGGTTTCATACAAGCCCAAGACCACATCTTTTGGTCCAACTTTCCTTAAGCCCAATCCAATTAATTTAAATAAATAAGATAATTAATTAAATACAGAAATTAAAATAACTAATTACATGAAGCACATAAACAAATAAGAATTTACAACTAAGTCATATAATACCAATAAAATCAACACACCAATAATTCAATCAATAATCAACCACACAAACAATCAATCATCATACATAATCACGAAATATAACTTAATTAAAATAAGATAATTAATCTAGCACTCAATAAAATAAAATAAATAATTGAAAAATAAAATAAAATAATTAATCCTAATTAATAAATCTTTTAAAATTATCACGGTATTACAGGCTCATAGTGCCATTTGCCACTTACTTGATTAAGTGCTTAGCGCTCTGATGTGTAAATAATAAATTACCACTCGCAATAGAATGAATCCTTGTAGGATAGGGCTATGTTGAGGGTGTCGAACCTCAAGGACTGTGGTGGTTTATCTAGTCTTCAATTAATTGCTATTTTAATTTATAAAGAATATTTGATTTGTTGTGGTGCAATAACATAAACAGAAAATAAATAAAGTAAAATAAAAGATGAAGGGTAGAGATGCTTAGGGATTGACTTCACCACGATCCTCCTACTATAGTCAACAGTTCAACCTTCGGATATGAACAATTTATATACCATATGAATTAAACTCAATAACATTCATTTAATTCGGTTTTAAAGAAAGATGTTTCATGAATTTCAATTAACTATAACCTATCTGTGGTTAGCATGGACTATCCACCTACCTACTTTTAACTAATTTTGCAGTATAATCTATCTTTCCTAAGCATAGCCTATGAAAATATTCATTCACAAAAAATGTTTGAACACCATTACATGATCTCCATTCTTATGTCCGGCAGGGCTCCGCCAGATACCGTCCAATGAGAATGGGTTGAGAACAGTTTATAAACAGTTATATCTAAAACAAGGTAATAACTATTCAAAAACAATTAATTCATTAAAACACCAATTGAGTTGGCTCAATTGCTCAAAATTATATAATCAAAGTATATAAATTATTAGATTCCCAAAGTATAAACAATCAAACCATAGTAATCGGATCGAGTTACATCAATGCCCTATGAAAGGAAGTAGCCACTCATGACGACGCTAGATATCATCTGTGTTGGTGTAGTCTTCATCGTCAAGGTCTGCACTTCTCTTTTGGGGATTTTCCTTCAAAACCCTAAAAGTCGCCATGAGAGAGAGAAATAATAACTAGAAAAGAGATTGATGGATGAGAGATATTTTATGTGGCCTTTTTCTTTTCTTTTATATTGGAGAACAAGTCCCAATCACCTTTGGATTGGTTTTCTAACTTTTGGTAACAATTGGGCTCTTAAGAAAATAAAGAAAGATGATTTTTGGTAATTTCCCCATGTATTTTTGACTTCCAGGACGTTCAGGCTCGAGTTTTGAGGTTCAGGCTCAAGCTTTTTGTACCTAAGGCTCGAGCTTTGGGTACAAGGCTCGAGCTTTTGGTATAGGGCCCGAGCTTTCAGGAATGGTGCTCGATCCCTACTTCTATACTTACCTAAGCGTCTTTTCCAATATTTTTGGGTTTTTCCCTTTTAATAGTGCTCGATCCCCCTTTCATGGTGCTCGATCCTTGATTTTTGGGTTAAGGCTCGAGCCTTTGGTACCTAAGGCTCGAGCTTTTGGTACAGGCTCGAGCTTTCAAGAACATACCTTGAGCCTAAGTGATTTTGACCCATTTAGAGTGCAAATTTAGAGATAACTATTAAAGACAAGAACATCGGGCTTCAAGTCTTCTTTCCAGAGCCACTAAGTTTGCTCAATTTGGAGTTTTGAGTGAAAAGTTATGCCCAAAATACTGAAGTAGGTCCAGAATTCTCATCATTTTTACTCCAAGCTTGCTTTGGATGACAGGCAACGGCCCTGCAAGCTTCAATATCAGTATTTTCATCATAAAATCACGGTTTTAACTTATTTTTAAGGAAAACACCTAAAAACATGAAATAAACATAAATCAATATAAAACAAGATAGATGTATCACTTTAGGTTTTAACATATGTATATTAAAGGGCTCGAATATGCAATATTTAGCGATCATCACACCCCCAAACTTACATATTAATAGTCCCTTAGTAATACAAAACTAAAAAGCCATTTTCTTGGGAATTACAGTTGTATTTAGCCTATGCAACAAGCCTTTAAACCCCTAAGTTACTCCTAGTGGACGAGTTGTAGTCTCGTGAGGGTTTTTAGTGAAGATACCCATAAACTTCGAATTAGTGCATTAATTGCATGATAAGCTCATTCAAACCTGTTTTCATGTCATAGTGTCCCAACAACACATCAATCAGTCAACTACAACAAGTATAAGGAACTATATTAAACAGGAAAAATCTCCAACTCTCAATATTATATCAGTAGTCATAGTTCTCATATGTCAGTTTGATCACATGTTTAACAACCTCGATCCCCAAAATAATTTTTAATAGTGAACTTACAATTTTAAATATGTGGCTTACTATCAATACTTATATCTAACTCATGCTCTCCCTCAATTCACAAGTAAACCTTTCAAATTCTGATCCCCAAGGTATTTTTCTTAATTTTCTACAAGTATGCATTTGTTTCATTCATCACTCAATTTTTTTTCAACTTTTTTTTTTCTTTTTTATTTTTTTAAAAGGGTACTGTGCAATGCTCAGGTCTATTAAGCTTTCTAAATCACTCTTGTAACGAGTTTTCAGCCAATGACACCCAAACCAGATGGCTTTAGGGCATTAGGTGTTAAAACACCCCTAAAGACCTAATTGCTCAAGTAATCTAGGCAACCTAAACTTCTTATGTAACGAACTTTCAGCCAACGACTCCCAAACCAGTTGCTTTAGGGTATTATGTATTGAAACACCCCTGAGGACTTAATTGTTCAAGCAATCTGGATATAGACTAGAACTTGACCATTTTTCTCTTTTTTCATTTGTTTCTTTCACATTGATGAAGAACTTTTTTTTTATTTATTGCATACATACCATTTTATTTCTTTCATTTTTTTTATACCTTGGTTCTCAAAATCATCAAACTCACCTACTTATTTCAGTTTAACACAAATCAGAATAAGATTTCAAGTTTATACCCCACAGAATGCATGTAAGTGTGAACATGTTCAAAGTGAAGATTCTAGGAATCAAAATCGTCAAATTGTAACTATCCTGACAAAGTGGACCACAGGCCACCAACTGATATAAAAAAAATTCAAAAATCCCTATTTAGCATGAATTCAGCATATAAGTCATCTTTAACCAATATTAGACTACATATGGATATCACAACATTCAACAAATTCAAAATAGGTCTAGTGACAAAATAGGAACCTTTGTACATTAAAAAGGTCTAGTGACAAAATAGGAACCTTGAATTAGCTAATTTTATTCGAAGATTCAATCCTTACTCATTAAAACACTCTTCGGGACGTGATAGGGAACTCGAATAAGTTTAACACAAAACTCTCATTTTCTTTCAAAGATTGAATCCTTATACATTCAAAAGGTCTAGTGATATAATAGGTACCTTGATTGCGGTATTTTCATTCAAAGATTCAATCTCTATTCACTAAAACACTCTTCGGGACGTCAAATAGAACTCGAATAAGTTTAACCCAAAACGCTCATTTTCTTTCGAAGATTCAATCTTTATACATTAAAAATGTCCAGCGACATAATAGGTACCTTTATTGAGGTATTTTCATTCAAAGATTCAATCTTTAGTCATTAAAATACTCTTCGCAACTTCGTTGGTAACTCGAATAAGTTAAACTCAAAACTCTCATTTTCTTTCAGAGATTCAATCTTTATACAGTAAAAAGGTCTAGCGACATAGTAGGTACTTTGATTAACTTAATTTCATTCAAACATTTAATCTTAACTCATTAACACACTCATCGTGACGTCAAAGGGATCTCGAATAAGTTTAACTCTCAATTCTCATTTTTGTTCAAAGATTCTTTTTTTATAGAAGGCAACATGTAAAAACGCACCCAAAGGTGGGCATGAATACCTAGACCTAACAGGGTACACCTCAACCTATTATAGCCAGCTACGCATCCATTGCATATACGCACCCTAACCAACGACTCTGAGGCTCAAGCTCATATCGTGGTACCATAATCATATATTTAGAGTCCGTCCAAAACTAGAGTATGTCATTCAATTCTTTGTTGATCTGACATAAGCTTTATAATCCAGTTAGTCACTCAACTTATGCAGTTGATCTGACTTAACCACAAACAACTAATCCAGGTAGTCATTCAACTTACTCAGTTGATCTGACTTACACATAATTATGATTCAATATTTTATAATCCACCCTTTATTCCAATAGGTTATGTCTTAGCGTTTTGAACTAAGCCATTCCTAGTATGCCGCCGTCTCATACCGGTGCATACAATCCACACTATCCAGATAATTGACAGAATTTAATATATTATTTCAGCAATTAAAATTCAACACATAAATCCATGTAATTGACAGAATATAAGCGATTAATTCCTCAATTAAAAATCCAAGTTAACTTCAATGTAAATTACAGAACCTACGTAACAGTTCAGCAATTTAAGTCCAAAACCATATAAACTACAGAATCAATAATAGCAATTCAGCAGCTAAAATCCCAAAACCATAATCCAGATAATTGCAGAACAGTGTATCATATCTCAACAATTAATTCCAATCCTTAACTCATGTAATTGCAGAAAAAAGACTAATATTTCAGTAATTTAAAATCAAGAGCATGCATAGGTTAAATCTGATAAATAAATGACCCTACTGTGCATCTAAAACAAGATTTAAACTCTTGCTATAATCAGTTAAATCGCCGAATTAAACTAAGCGATTAATTTCCCTCCAACCGTTTAACAGCATGCAAAGTGGTTTTATTTCATACTGTTCATTCAATTAATTTAACGGATAACTTATGCAATTAGAGGTTTTAATAACATCTGAAGTTAAATATTTCAAGCCTCTATAAAGTCCCAACACTGACCGGAAAGAACCAAACCCTCAAACAGTACTCGTTAAAAACTCCAGAACGCGCAAATATGAGAGAGTATGCTCTCAGCACTAGGGAGCAGGCTCCCTAAAGCATGGAGCCGACTCCATGCCTCTTAGAGCCGGCTCTAAAGGGGTGGGAGCCGGCTCCCTCTTCCATGGAGCATGCTCTCTCCCTCTCTGAGAGCCTCTGGTCTGTTTCTCTTTCGTTTCTGACCATCTGCTTCGTCTTCGACCTCTTCCAACCTTACTGTTCTTCATTAATACCGATCTAAACAGTCTAATATATATCCAGTATCATCCCCAGTCCTTCCTTTACAACAGTAGGAAAATAATACAACAATTAAAACAGTACCAATTTGTATGCTTTAAAAACAGATGGCAAACACCAAACTTGTAAGAATTATTTTAGACAACTTAAACACATACAGATGATCAGTTTGACCTATACTAAGCATGCAAGATTAAATTAATGTCCAATTAAACTCTTAGAGACTATCTAGGTATGCACAGAACATAGACCAATAGGAGAGAGAAGGAAAAAAACTTGCCTGTGATTTTAATTATGAAATCTCGGCGTCGTCTCTAAGTTTCCGACAATTACTGAATACCGTCAAGCCTCCTACTGCTCCAACTCTAATCCACAATCAACCTCGTTGGTCCTCTCTATTTTCCTCTTAAGCCTCTCTCTGTTTCTCTCTGCCTCCAGTACGTGAATAGGGTTCTAAAACCCTTGGCAGACTTAAACACATATTTATATAGGCAAATAAGTTTACCCTAATTGTAGACATAATAAGAGACGAAAAACTTAAAGAAAACTAAAACTAGTCGGCCCAACCTAATTACCTAAACAGAACTAAAACCGTAATTAATTAACAATACTAACTTAATTCAATTAATTCCATATATTCCATTTAAATTAACTATTAAAAAATTAACACAATTAAGACAAGTAACTTAATTAAAGAAAATAAAATAATTAAACAAACAACAATTCAGCTAAATAAAATAAATAAAACAATTAACAAATAATAATTCAACTAACTAAAATAAATAAAACAAGTAATCAATTAATCACAATAATCAGGCAAATAAACAACTAAACAACTAAAAATGCAGTAAAAATAATTATAAAAATGCCGAGACTATCCTTTTAAAATTAGGGGTATTACATAATTCCCGCATGTATTTTTGACTTCCAGGACGTTCAGGCTCTAGTTTTGAGGTTCAGGCTCGAGCTTTTTGTACCTGAGGCTTGAGCTTTGGGTACAAACTCGTGCTTTTGGTACAGGGCTCGAGTTTTCAGGAATGGTGCTCGATCCCTACTTCTATACTTAGCCAAATTTCTTCCAATATTTTCCGAAGCTTCTTTTCCATCAACACTTAGAATATTTTTGGGTTTTTCCCTTTTAATAGTGCTCGATCCCCCTTTCATGGTTCTCGATCCTTGATTTTTGGGTTAAAGCTCGAACGTTTGGTACCTAAGGCTCGAGCTTTCAAGAACATACCTCGATCCTAAGCGATTTTAACCCATTTAGAGTGTGAATTTGGAGATAGCTATTAGAGACAAAAACATCGGGCTTCAAGTCTTCTTTCCAGAGCCGCTGAGTTTGCCTAATTTGGAGTTTCGAGTGAAAAGTTATGCAGAATTCTCATCATTTTTACTGCAAGCTTGCTTTGGATGATAGGCAACGGCTCTGTAAGCTTCAATATCAGTCTTTTCATCATAAAATCACGGTTTTAACTTGTTCTTTGAGAAAACACCTAAAAACATGAAGAAAAAAAAAACATAAATCAGTATAAAATAGGATAGATGTATCACTTTAGGTCTTAACATACGCATATTTAGAGGCTCGATTATGCAATATTCAGCGCTCATCACGCTCGGTTAGAATGCCACTTGTCACTGACTTTTATTCGTGCAAGCATTTGGCATTTGGCTCATTGTGCCATTTGCCACTTACTTAATTAAGTGTTTGGCAATCGGCTAGAATGCCACTTACCACTGACTTTTATTCGTGCAAGTATTTGGCGTTCGGCTTATAGTACCATTTGCCACTTACTTGATTAAGTGTTTGGCGCTCGGTTAGAATGTTACTTGCCACTGACTTTTATTCGTACAAGTGTTTGGCGTTTGGCTCATAGTGTTATTTGCCACTAACTTGATTAGGTGTTTGGTGCTCGACTAAAATGCCACTTGCCACTGACTTTTATTCGTGCAAGTGTTTGTCGTTCAACTCATAGTGCCATTTGCCACTTACTTGATTAAGTGTTTGGCACTCGGCTAGAATGACACTTGCCACTAATATTTATTCGTACAAGTGTTTGGTGTTTGGCGTTCGGCTTATAGTGCCATTTGCCACTTACTTGATTAAGTGCTTGACGTTTAGCTAAAATGCCACTTGCCAGTGACTTTTATTCGTGCAAGTGTTTGGCGTTCGGCTCATAGTGCCATTTGCCACTTACTTAATTAAGTTGTGACAACCCTGATTTTTAGACCAGCGTATCCTGTGATGAACCGAAGATTGACCCGATAACCGATCCGATATGCGGAAGCGAAAACAGAAAATAAGACTCTAAGAAGTCAAAGTGACCTTCCATGAGGTCGTGGAACTCAACAAGAACTAATGCGGAAGCAAAAGATTGAAAATATGACAAATAAGCCCCCAGGGGTAAAATAGTCATTTCTGAAAACTGTAGATTCGGGTGCCACCGAGCACATCGCTGGAAGTACAACGAAAAACTAAACAAGATGGACTCAAGAATCGCATGATTCGGAGTCCGGACGAAGGAGAAATGGCATGATGACGAAAAACGGACACTTAAAGCTTTAAGGGCAAATTGGTAATTATTCAGAAATATCCGGGTGTAACCGAGCACACCGTTGGATAGACGACGAAAAATTAATCAAGTTCAAAAAAAATTTACTTCAATTAGAGTCCGGACGAAGGAGAAAAGCCCAAAAGAAGAATTAACGTTGCGGTAGCCCAACGAGGGGCCATGACAGGCCCATGCGTACGCCCATGTGCGCGCCCATGCATGCCGCGCGCACGCTGGGTGCACCATGGCTGGTAGCAGCCCATAAAGCTGTTGTGTGGTTTTTTTTTCTTCAGAAAAATCCAGAACAGAGCTTGAATTTGGAGGCCTAAATGAATTTTTTTGCAAAAATACAAAGAAGAAACCCCCCTCAAAATTGAGTTTTCTACGTGACTCGTGAGAGAATTAAAAAAAAAACTCTCTGTGAAATGGCCAAAATGCCCTCCTAAGAAATTTGGTCAAAAGAGCTAAAAAACTGCTAAAATGAAACTGGAAGCTGAAACTTCACGAGGGATTTCCGGTACTAAGACGATGTTTTCTTGAAAAAAATGAAGAAGAAACCCCCCCCCTAAAATCATGTTTTCTAATCGACCATGTCGAAAGAAGAAAATAAAACTGATGTGAAAAGTCTATAATGCCCCTAGAACAGATTATGCAACAAAATTGAAAAATGATTCCATAGAAGGCTCAAATCACAAAGGAAAGGGTTTTTCCCGGAAACGATCATGCACGCAAACGTAAATGGTGATTTTGAGCGCGCGGGAATGGTCCGCGGCTCTCAGAAATGGCCGAGTCAAAATCCGACCCCCCAACGGCCAAAAAGGCGAAAATAAACTTGAAATGGAAAATATGGAAACCAAAATTAGGAAATAGTTTCAAATGACTGTTTGGCCCTTGGCCACACTTCATACAAGATTAATGAGATCCTACGGAAGAATCAAAATAGAATTCCCACACCCAATGCAAACATGAGAAACAATAACTTACGATTTTTCAATATTTTCATAATATTTCAAGAAGTCAAGAGATACATAGAATACGATTTACATGTCATTGGCCTCCGACCTCTTCTCATACATATCAAATACATTGAAAAGAGTGTACTTGTGTACACTTTACATACATAGAATCAAGAATATAAGTTTTGTCAAAATAAACAAAAGCAAACATGATATGCTAACATGTGCATATTCAATGTCATAAAAAATACTTCAAGATTTCTAGCATGTCTAAGAGTGTTATGTATCCCACAACAAGTCTTTTTTACCTACAAAACACCCAGTAACTTCGGGGTGAATAAACAAGACTAACAAGTTTATTCGTAGGGAATGAGCATGCATGACTCGATTTCTTTAAGATTTTTAGACAACATGAATCATTTCAAAAGGGATCATGTCACCTAACGTCTATGTCAAAGTTAGACTTAGGGAGCATCCTAAGCTACCATGGAGCACTAACAATAAGAATCATGATATAAACACATATGAAACAAGTCAAGATTTGGGACAATCCAAGAACACGACAAGAAGCATACTCGGAATCTAGAACAAGGCATAATATCTATGCTAGCAAACAAGGATAGAATACGAGACATAAAGTATGCTTGAAATCAAGAACGAAGCATAATATCTATGCTAATGACAAGATTAGAACATTCTAATTTACACGATAGGAGTCATACAAGAAATCAAGATCAAGGCATAATATCTATGCAAATAACAAGGTTGGGATAATCCAATTAGCAAGACAAAAGTTATACACAAAATCAGGAACAAGGCATAATATATACGCAAATGAACAAGGATGGAACATTCCATAAAACACGAAAAGAGTCTTAAATCCTCAAGGAATTCAACACCTGAAATTTAAGGAATGAAATCACGAATGAAGCATAAAATCTATGCAATGAAACAAGATTGGAGCATTTCACATATACGACAAGTTTAAATCTTCAAGGAATAGCAACTTGAAATTTAAAGAGTGAAATCAAACAAAGTGGGAACTTGGATATCGCCCGGATTAAAACCATACTCTTGGGATCACTTTAGGGTTACCAACCCAAGGGTATCTTCCCCTAGTCTTGGGATCACTTTAGGGTTATCAACCCAAGGGTACCTTCCCCTGTTCTTGGGATCACTTTAGGGTTATCAACCCAAGGGTACCTTCCCCTTTCTTGATTGATATCCCAAGTCCCAAAATCAACAAGTTGTGCAAGTCAAGATTGTATCAAATACAAGAAATGCATTAACCACGTTTCATGCACAACCAAGATTTTGGAACATGCAAGTCATGCCCTAAGTACTCAACTATAATGGCATGTGAAATGTCAAGAAATCATAGTATGCAACTATATAGACAACAACCAAGATATATAGCGCATGGAGTTCATTGAAGTAAATATACCACAAGTATAAGATACATGATTTAATTACTTTCTAAGCAACACATGTGTAATAAATCATTCCAAGACAATTATGCATGTTCATTAAGTACATTAATGAAACCAAGATACTAGTGTTCACGATACTTGATAAAAGAATAAGGTTCATGGAATTCAAGTCAAGTTCACAAGTTTAACAAGAATTCATAACGAGGCATGATTAACACGATGGAAGCATATAAGGAAATGTAATCTACTTAAGAGATTAAATTGTCTTGATTACAATGCAAGTCCAATGCCAAGTTACAAGTTCATTCTAAGCAAGATACAACCATGTGAATTAAGTTCCATACAAAGGAATTAATTCAATATAAGTTTCAAAACTTGTCCGATTATTCTCGATTTGATACACGTAAAGGAACTTGTCAAGGAAAACACGAGTACAAGGTTAGAAACCTAATCAAGACCAAGGAACCAATGAATTGATTTTGATTAATTCTTTTAATTAAAATCCTTAGATTTTGAAACTCACCCAAATAGTCTCAATTTAATATATGTGAAACTACATGACATGCACGTCACAAATGTCCAGTCGGAAATCCAATGGTGTGAATAGTACACTCGGGATAATTTAATTAATCAAATTAATTAAATATTTCTAGATTTTAAAACAACTCTGATTACTCTCAATTTAATCTATGCTGATGAGCATGCTAGGGTCTAATGTAATATGCTAACACATATTGATTTCAAGCTAGTTAAGGCCATGTGAATTAATCTTTCACTTAAGATAAATATTAAATAAAACATTTAATACTTATTCAAATGTTCTAAATTTAATACACGACAATGAGCATATCAAGGGGCAATATAATATCATGCTACATGTTTAAACCAAGTCATGAGCAACCGGAAAAATCAGATCCCCGTACAAGAAAAATAAATAATAAAATCCCTAAATTTTATATTTAATGATGCAAATAAGTTGTATAAGCATCACAAGCATGCTATATAACAAGAAAATAAATTATAACACCCCCTACCTCGATTTGAGATTAAATCTCAAAAGCCCACCGAAATAAAAGTGCTCCGAATCCAACGATACCGGAGGGTTTTGTCGGGGACTACACCGGGAAAAAGAATCCGCAAGAAGCCCCATGAAAATCCAAACTTGACTCCAAACCCGAACTCAAAATTTGGTCAGAAACGGGTTCTAATAAGGGCAAAAGGTGTGCGTCGCCAAGAGAAGCATTAAACGTTAAGGCCGAAGACTTTTCCTTTAAGAAAAGTGAACCAAAAGAGGAGAGAGAAGATGGCAGCCATGGGAGGCTGTGGAATCTGGTCCAGAACGTGTGGAGAAGAAGAGGAAAATTATGTTTTAATTTTTCAAACCCCCTATTTATAGAAAATCTCAAAAAGTGCCCCGAAAGGGCTCCGCCGGGTCTGGAAAAGTGGATTTTGAGTAGACGCTCTCAAACGGCAAAACACCGTGAACAAAAAAGATTCAAAATGAGAAAATATGAACAACGGAAGAAACGACGTCAAAAACCAAGTCTCGTGCAGAGAGATATACCCCAAACAAGTTCGGCAGCAACCGGGGTCAAAAACTCTGAAACTGGAGAAAAACGACCAAAACAGAATTCTAAGAGTACACGACTCGACGAAATGTGAAAATGAATCCCACACGAGGATCCAGGCACCAGACGAGGTATTTTACAATAACTTTCATTAATTGCAAAATGGTCTCTACAAAAAGGGTTAACTGCAAAACTGCCCCAGAATGAAAATATCTTCCAAAAGATATTTTCTTAGATACCCCTGAAATAAAATATCTCCAAAATATATTTACGAAAAATACCCCAAGAAAAGAAAATAATTCTAAAGAATTGTGCATCCATGCTCCTATGGATACCGGGAGCAACCAGAGTACTTTCTTGAAAAAGTAAAGATACGTATTTCGTGGAAACCACCCAAGATCTAGATATGTGAAGTCAAAATCTAACTCCCAGCACGAAAAGTGTGGTTGTGCCAAAAACTGACAAACGGGGAAAAGACAGAATAGGGAAAATGACGAAATAGTGCATAGTGTCCGAAAAGTGAAAATGTGGAAATGACTCGGTCCTCAAAGGAAGTTGTCAATCCGAACGAAAGAGTCTCAGAAACCTTTTCCGAGCACTCGAGACGACACTATGAGATGAGAAACTGAACTCAGAACAGAAAATTAAACGGAAAAAATTTATCCGTAAAATTTCAGGAAAAAGGAAAGGGAGTCAAATAACCGGGTCATTACATAAGTGCTTGCCGCTCGGCTAGGATGCCACTAGCCACTGAATTTTATTCGTGCAAGTGTTTGGTGTTCGGCTGATAGTGTCATTTGCCACTTATTTGATTAAATGTTTGGCGCTCGGCTAAAATGCCACTTGCCACTGACTTTTATTCGTACAAGTGTTCGGCGTTCGGCTCATAGTGCTATTTGCCACTTATTTGATTAAGTGTTTGGCGCTCGGCTACAATGCCACTTGCCATTGACTTTTATTTGTGCAAGTGTCTGGCGTTCGGCTCATAGTGCTATTTGCCACTTACTTGATTAAGTGTTTAGCGCTCGACTAGAATACCATTTGTCACTGACTTTTATTCGTGCAAGTGTTTGGCGTTCGGCTCATAGTGTCATTTACCACTTACTTGATTAAGTGCTTGGAGCTCAGCTAGAATGCCACTTGCCACTGACTTTATTAAGTACTTAGCGCTCGTTTAAAATGCCACTTGCCGCTTACTCGATTAAGATTTTCTACTCAACAGTTCTTTCAACAAAAAAAACTTCTTTTATAGATCTTGCTTGACCATTAAACTGGCATTTACATCAGCACAATTCTAAATCTTACTTGAAGCGAAAATTAGAATTTAATCTTGCAATCTTATTCTATTGGTAGTACATTTTTAGGGACGTTGCATTCCATGGTTTGTTGACCAGCTTCCAGCCATCGTTTCCAAAATGTATGCCCCTTTTCCTATGGCTTCTGCGATTCTGTATGGCCCTTCCCAAGGTGGCATCATCTTCTTGATAATACCCACCTTCCTTTTCAGAACTAAATCACCTGGTGCAAAACCTCCATGTCTCACTTTCTTATTATGATTATTCATGAGTGTCTGCTGATAAGAAGCGAGCCTTACGCCGCTACATCTTTTTTCTTTTCTAATAGATCAAGGTTGAATTCCAACATACTGTTATTCCACTCTTAACCCATGTTAGACTTTAAACAGTTGGTACTATATGCTCAACAGGTATTACCGCTTCAGTGTTGTATGCCATAGCAAATGGGCTCTCACCGGTCAGTCCTCTAGGGGTTGTTTATAATACCCCTAATTCTCAAAAGGATATAACTGGAATTTATTTATTTATTTTATGTGCATTTTAATTGATTAATTGATTATTTGTTTTATGTGCACTTTGATGTAATTTTCTGGCTAGGTGTTTAATTGAAATTGTTATTTATTTTATTATTTGCATAATTGATTAATTGTGAATTATTTATTTGTTTTCCTTTAATTATTTAATTGTAATGGTTTATGTGTTTTAATTTAATTGGTGTATTTGTGATTTAATTATTTGATTATTAGTAACTTAATTGACGTGTATTTTTGGTAGCTTAGAATATTTAAGTGTGTTGTATTTATAATTAAGTTTAGGGTTTAATTTATATATAATAGGGTAGCTGACGTATTAATGGGCTGGGATTAGGATTAGGGTTTAGAAGGAACCTATATATATATATAAGACAGTATGGTCTGTTAGGTTACAAATCCTATTCACGACATATTATCTTGAGAAGAAAAATAGAGGAAAACTAGAGAAGAGAGAAACAGAGAGGTTTGAGGGGAAAATAGAGAGCTTTTAGCTATAGACTGTAGGTGTGCCATAGAGGAAGGAAGAGGTTGATGGTAGAATAGAACTGGAGCAGTAGGAAGGTTGCCGATAGTCGTCCGTTCGTCGGAAACTCCATAGACAGCGGTGAAGATTTGAAACCGGAATCTTAAAGCAAGTTTCATTCTATCTCCTTCCTGTAAACTTGTGTTCTGTGCATTCTATATAGTCTCCAGGAATTAATTAAATTTTTAAAACTGGTGTTTGATGCATATTTGCGGGACTGTAAACTGATTAACTTATAAATAACTGAGGTTTGCTTTCTTGGCATAAACTGTTTGGATTATGTTTTAAACTCTGGTAAATTAATTCATAAAGGAATGTAAGGAGTTTCTAGGACTGTTGGGACTTATCTTACACCTTAGGAACTTTAAGAAAACTTCTGGAATAGAAGATGGAACTTTACCGGAATCAAGGAAGACGAACAGAGAAACATAAACTGTTTTTGTTTTCAGTTTAGATTTTTGTCAATTAATTCATAATGGAATTGGAGAAGTTTCTAGGAGTATTTGGGCTTAAATTGAACCTTTAAAATCCTTAAGAAACTTAGAACAGACAGTTGGAATTTCCACCGGAAGCGAAGACGAAGAACAGAGGAAGCAGAGAGTGAAAAACGGAGGCTGGGGAAGTGGAGACGGCTCCACACTTCAATGGAAGCGGCTCCATTGAAGTGGAGCCGGCTCCACAAGATGTTGAGGCGGCTTCAATATGGGTGGACCCGGCTCAACCTAAAATTGGAGGCGGCTCCAATTTTATAAAGTGCCCAGTACGTGGATTTTTGTGATTTTTGTTACTCCAGGGGTTAAAAGGCAAGTCTAAACTTGGATGGGGGTTCTTAAATGATGTTTATAACACCTTAAAGACCTAGGATTATTGGTGTAGGCTATGGGAATGGACATCATGAAATATATAAAAATAATATGCATGCTGTTAAAGAGGGAGGAAGATTTAATTTGCTAGTTGTTTTAACAAATTAGGTAGACTGAATTGAAAGGTAATTATGGGATTTTATATCAATAACTTATATAACATTATTAAGTCCCAGGAATGTTGGTTCCTACTATAGTGATAGACATCATGAAATTTAGATACTAAATTATATGTTGTCAGGATGAGTGGAAGTTGTAATTGCTAGTTTCGCTTTAGAAAATTAAACGGACTAGTATAAAGATGGTTTTGGCATTCAAATGTAATGTGTTTAGTTTATACTTTTGTGTATCAATATAATATGCTCTGGAGTTATATTTGAGGATTAAATGACGTCATAAGATTTAAATATTAACATACATGCCGTCAAGGAGATAGGAGGGTGTGTTTACTAGCCTTTGTTTCAGTAATTCAAACGGGCTAGTATGGAAATATCGGTTGGGAATTTTAATATAATGTGGTCAGTTTAGAATTCTGAAAGTCATTATATCATGTTATGGATGTTAATTGCTGAACTAATATACTTCCTGTTCTGTCAATTATATGGGGAATGGATGGTTTAAATTGTTTATCATTACTGTAGCAATTTGAACGAATGTTCGTGATATTAATCATATACTAGATGTATAATAGAATCATGCAAATATCTGATTTCTATTTTGTTTATCTTTGGATGTATTTGATGTTCAATTGAGTGTGCATCATTTATGGATCATTTGCATTATATATACCGGTATGGGACGGTGACATATCAGGGATGGATTAGATCAAAAAGTTAAGTCATACCCCTTCATACATATGAAATGGATTAACTAAACAGTTAACTCCTACATGGATGCATGTTCTGTCAACTAAAACAGTTGAACGACATAATGGATGGTTATTTTATTTTTTTTTCTTGTATTAGGAAGGATTTAAATATATACTTATGGTGCCGTGATACGAGCTTGAGTCTCCTGATCACGGTTAGGGTGCGTATATCGCCTGGGATTGATAACCAGGCCTGATGATGTTTCCCTGGTTGTTCTACTCGGGTTGAGACGGATTATGTGGGCTGGTGAATGTCCTATAGTGTGAACTTATATCTATATGGACTACTTTAACTATTGTTGAGCTATCTAGGATGTATCTGCGTATCGGGTTTATGTATGGATTATAGTTGTATGGAACTTACATGTGGGCCTGACCCACCCTTATTTTTCAGGTGTTTGACAGTACCAGGTTTAGAGCTTGTTCGTGGGAATGCAGATACAGTTACTCACTCTTCTGACTAAATAGGATTTTCTTTCTGACTTTAATTTTGGATTTTAATTCTGTAAAGTTTTATCATTTGGGATTATTAGGGGTCCACTAGTTGGATTCCCGAGTTGTACGGAGGTTTAAATTTTATTAAACTTTTATTTGGAGGTTTTCGTATTTAGATTTCTACTCAGCTTATTATTTATTTTCTTTTATTTTGTTTTGTATTCCTGCTTGTTTACATATTAATTGTTTGGTATCCCTCGGATCTGTGCTCCGACTTGATCACCCGTGGCTTTAGAATCGAGGGGTATCACAATGTTCGATAAGCCCACAAGACGTTCGGGAGTTCGTCAAGCCACTTACCCTTCTTATCCTCAAGCTTCTTCTTAATACAAGCAAAGATTGTTCTATTTGTGATTTCAGCTTGCCCGTTAGCTTATGGATGGTTAACTGCTGTCAGCTTTTGATTGTTGTCATACTCTTCTAATAGGCTCTTTACTTATTTACTGTCCAGATTTATACCATTGTCCATAATAATCGACCTTGGCACACCAAAACAACAAATGATATTGTTTCAGATGAAGCGCCTTACTTGGGTTTGAGTCACACTCGGGTACAGCTCTACTTTCACCCATTTGGTGAAATAATATGTCACAAGCAAAACGTATTTATTTTGTGATCTCGCCTTTGGTAGAGGGCCAACCACATCCATCCCCCATTATGCGAAAGGTCATGGTTTGGCCATTACATGCAAGTCCTCAGATAGTTGGTGAATTAGTGGTCCGTACCTTTCGTATTTATCACATCTCCTGGAGAATTCTTTAGTATCCCGCAAAATATTTGGTCAAAAATATCCTTACATCATCGCCTTATGCGCTAGGGAAACTCCTCCCGAGTAGTTGCCACACACTTCCTCATGAATGGCTCGTAGGATCTGCCTTGCCTCCGAGGGGTGACACACTTCAAATAGGGCCTTGAGGAGGACCTCTTGTACAGCTGGTTATAAATAATAGTGTATTTTGCAGCGTTTGACCTGATTTTCCTTGCCTCGTCCTTCTGCTCGGGTAACTTGCCATCCCTTATGAAAGTTATGATATGATTAGCCCATCTTGGCTCATAAGGTATGACATTTACCTGAAAATGGCCTAAGCCAAACGGCTCTTCAAAAATGAAAAGTTGATGCAGCACATCGACAGGGATCACTCTTGTCAATGATTCTCCAGAGCTTGATGCACTACAAACCAGTCGGTCTGTGTGGAGGGAATTTTCCCCACCAATCATAACATGCCACATGTCCGCAGAACAATTATAAAGAAGCAAGCCCAATCAGTCCACACGACTCAGAAGCCCGATCAAGAAGGGCCTTAGGAAGACCAAAATGGCCTACTTGGCTAAATACAGCCCATTCAATAAAAACAATAGGCCAAAGAGGCGGCCCAACCCATTTGTATTTAAACTTTGTAACTCCCATTTACATTCAAAACTGTGTAACACCCATATGCATTCAACACTTTGTAACCTCCACAATGAGAGTAATGGCATAAAATAAGGGCACCATGAATGCCCACATTCAAAAACCGCCAGTAACGGCTCCATGTAAGGATCTGCAAAAATGTATAAATAGAGGGTGAATGAGAAAGAGAAGGATCATCGAATTCCACTGAAAATATTTCTTCTGCTGTCTGATTCATTTACATTTATTCTAAGTGCTTAATTTTTAGCTTATTATTTTCCTTAAGTGTTCGGGTGTAAAAATTTGCACCTACAGTCTGCGTCCTTATTATCTTCTCTAGGCAACTGGTTGAACTTGATCTAGTCAAAACCTTTTATTTCCTGTATAACAGTAGAACGATAGGCTTCCATTGTCCTATCTTTGGTGTTGTGTTCTCTAGTCACTTGTCTTACAGCCAACTGTGAATCGCTAAAAGCGTTTAAATTCTTGATATTTAAATCTTTAGCTAGTCTCAACCATGCCAACAATACCTCATACTCTGCCTCGTTATTAGTTGCTTTGAATCCTATAACCTCTTGATGGGAAGAAGGTGGATCCACCGAGTCCAATGAGTCCTCTTGACCTTGCATCAAGTTATGAGGTGTTTGAGTCCGGACGGGAGCAAAGTGATTGATAGTCATGGCGATCAAGTTGTAGCGAAGGAATGTTATTTTGTGACTATCAAAGCCGGCGAGAAGGGCAAAGCGTTCGTCCGACCTGCAAGCCTAAGATAGTAATTATAGGAACCTCGACCCAAAGAGGTTGGGAAGGAGGCAGAGCCTTTGGTTCTTACTGAAGAACCCCTCGACGATGTCCGAATTGATCATCTGAGACCAGACCAAATGAAAAAAGTAGGATCTAAGCTCACAATGGAAGAAAAGCGATTGCTGGTCAAGTTTTTATCCAAGAATGTGGACGTATTTGCTGGGAGTCACTTGGACATGCTAGGAGTCAGTCCTCCTATGTCTTGTCATTCCCTCAACATCGATCCGAATGTCAAACCTGTAAGAAGGTTTACTCTAGAGCGCAATCAAATCGTAACCGATGAAGTTGACAGATTGTTGGAGGCAGGATTCATCAAAGAAGTACAGTACCCATTTTAGCTTTCAAGTGTGGTGGTTGTTCAGAAGAAAAATGGGAAATGGAGAGTTTGTATTGATTTCACGAATCTGAACAAAGCTTGTCCGAATGACAGTTTTCCTTTGCCGAAGATTGATCAAATGGTGGATGCAACCACCGTATACGAACGGTTGACCTTTCTGGATGCATACTCAAGTTACAACCAGATCCCTATGGACCCGAATGATGAAGAAAAAACATCCTTTGTAACCGAACGAGGAACCTATTGCTACAGAGTCATGCCGTTAGGACTGAAGAACGCTGAAGCAACTTACCAAAGGTTAGCAAGCAAGATTTTTAAAAACCAACTCAGTAGAATTATATAAGCTTATATTGATAACATGGTAATAAAGACTAAAAAGAAGGATCAACACCTGTTACACCTACAAGAAGTGTTTGAGGTCCTGCGAAAGCAAGACATGAGACTTAACCCTTCTAAATACTTATTCGGCTTGGGTTCCGAACAGTTCTTGGGTCACATAGTCAACAATAGAGGTATTGAAGTTAGCCCAGCTCAAGCCGAGGCCCTGATAAGGAACGAGGAGCCAAAAACCGTTAAAGAAGTTCAAGCCCTCACTGGATGGATAGCAGTGCTAAGTCGGTTCATCTCGAAATTGTCAGATCGTTGTAAACCGTTCTTTAACATAATTAGAGGCCATGGAAGACAGGCTTAGGGGGATGAGCAACGACAAGCGTTAACCAGATTAAAAGAATATATGCAGAACCCGCCAATCATATCTGCCCCAAAGCCAAACGAAAAGCTTTTTATGTATCTTGGAGTATCAAACACAACAACAAGTGCTGTCCTGGTTCAAAATGAAAAAGGGAAACAATTTCCTGTGTTTTTCGCCAGTAAAACGATGACTAATCTAGAAAGAAGATACTCAAAGGCTAAACAGGTGATCTATCATAGGTAAATGCTAAGAGGAAGCTCAGGCATTATATTAAGTCTCATCCCATCGTTGTTCTTACCACCTTTCCTATAAGGGTTATTCTGCACAAACCAGACCTGTCAGGAAAAGTGATAAAGTAGGCAATTGAGTTGAGCTCTTTTGATATAACATATGAACCCCGAACGGCCATAAAGGGCCAGTCAGTAGCTGATTTCCTGCTAGAATGTGATACAGAAAAGGTAAAGGAGGTTCTCGAGAGTCAATAATGGAAACTCTTCATTAATGGATCATCTAACCAGATGGGGGCAGGTATGGGAATCAAACTACAGACCCCTGAGGGCATAACATCAACAAAGTTTTTTGTCAACTTTCTTTTTGCAGCAATTACTGGTAACTCGACCGCTCCGATAGGCTCCACTTATTTTCTATCAAACCCAATAGTGGATTCCCTATGGGCCTGAGCTTCTTTAAATCTATCCTTAGTCGTTCGAACGCCACTTTCGTCATAACGTTTGCGCTGCTTCCTGGGTCAACCAAGACTCTTCGAACCAAACAGTCTGTGACCAATAGGCTGATGACCAATGGATTCTCATGTGGAATTTGAATTTCAAGAGGTCAGCTTTGTCAAATCTTTTTTGAACTGTACTACTTTCCTGGTGAACTACATTAACACTGCCAACTATTCTCTTCATGTAAGCCAACAAAGGCGCGTTCGGAGTAACTCTTTCGATTCCTCTTCTGCCTCAGGTTGGCTATGAATTGCATTTACAATGCAGACCAGTTGAGTGTCATGATAGTTCGGCTTTTGGTTTCTTTTCACTTGCTCGACAGGGTAGTTTTGCTCTATGGCCAGACCTTGGACATAGCTGGCAAACTCCCCCTTTGCTATTAGCATCTTAACTTGCCTTCTCAAGTTTCTGCATTCATTGGTCAGATGTCCGAAATCGCTGTGGAATGCACAATGCTTGGACTGGTCCGTATGTTTAAGTAGTTATCTGATCGGTTGAGGCTAACAGAATATATTCTTATTCTCTTGGTATAGCTTTGCCAGAGTGGTCCTGAGTGGAGTCACCACATCTTCTTCCATCGGCCTTTTCACTGCTTTTTAGGGGATCGGACTCTTGGTTGTGGTGGCACAAATTGTCTCTAATTTATCTTTACCTTAGATCTTTTTCCCACCGCCACCATTGTTGCTTCCTTGAATTGGCCGCTTCCTTCTCCTCCAGACGAACAAAACCCTCAGACCTTTCATTCAGCTCGTTTATAGTTTTTGGTGTATTCACCACCAAATTCATATGGAACGGAGTTCCTCGGTTCATAGAAAGTTTGAATGCCTGTACTCCTGTGGAAGGATGATATTCAATCACCATACCCTTCTAAGATTAAACCGAGTGAGGAAGGCTTTTAAGCGCTCTCTCTCCTGTTATTTCATGGTGAATAAACACAGAGATCTCTGAAGCTATTCACCGATCCTCTCTGCAAATGTTTGAACCAGTTAAGTACATGTCCAATGAGGCTTGTTGGGAAAACCTTACACATCAGTGCGTCATCCCATATGTTTAAAGTCATCTTGAACTGGATATGGTAGACATGCTTAACCGAATCCTTCATTTCGTTAAACAAAATGAAAGTCGGCATGAAAAACTTCCTTAGATTTGAAGTGTTCAAGATCTCATCCGTTAACGGTGAGTCGACAGTCCGAGCCGATGTGCGGAGGGCTCTATTATCTTTCGGAAATACTTTCTATTCAATCTGCATTTTGCTTGTATTTCTATGATCACGCGTGATTATCGGTGACTGATGCATTGTGTCAAATGATCTGTTCGCAGTTGATTCCTTTCCCCATGACGGATCAATATCGTTGTTGTCGAACTCTATCTCCTTTCCGCTTAAACCTTTCACAATGTGGATCCAAATGAATAGATCCTTCTCAATCTGCCTGACGGTGGACATTCGGCGGTAAAATCTCTGGCCTGAATTCCTCACGATATGGATCTAAGTGAACAGATCTTTCTTGATCCACATGGCGAATGACGTTCGTCCTCTCATCTGTTGGTGGTGGTGGTCGTGGAATCGACGAAACATCTCTCCGTTCCAGTCCAGCTCTCAATTCCACATTTTCTCACCTCAAGATCTCAATCATATTCATCAGTTCATCAAGTTTCGACTACTACTCGTTCTCCTGCTGGTGAGAGCTTTCCCTTCCGATCATCGTTCCCGAGCAGAGCTAAGTCATTCAATGCTCAAAATCAATTGAACCTAACTTTTCTTGCTTCAAAATGGCCAGATCTAGCTTCGATGTGATCAAATCTTACTTTCCACCGATCAAATCTATCTTCTCATCGATCAGATCTGACTTTTTCCCGTTCAGATCTAACTTTCTCCGATCAAGTCTGATCCGCCTCCGATGAGATCTGTCAACTGTGACTGAAAATTAATCCAATTCACCTTTCATTTCTCCAGATCTCCTCCAGATTTGATCAGATCTCGCTTTCTTCTTTGAAGAATCGAACGAAAATCAGTCCACTCACACTCTCGTTTCCCGTAAACGGTTCCAATTATAGTAACCGAAAATTCTCTCTCTATTTCGGGAAATATATTTTACAGTTCAAACAATTTTTCTAACCTCTTTTCCCTCTCTTTTCCCTCTATTTATAGAGTTTTACAAGTATTCTAGAACCTTCCTCTTTCATCCTCAATGCTGGGCCGATTCCTTGGACCTTTCTTTGGATATGGATTCATTTCTTCTCCCTTCAGATTGGGCCTGGAGATCATCTTAATGAGGATTGGGCCCGCTTGTGATACCTCTCGGATCCGAGACACGGGTTGATCAGGCCTAAGCCCGAACTCGAGGGAATATCTAACAATTAAGATTTTAAAATGAACATGGAATACAAAATGAAATAAGAAATAAATAAATAACAGCTGGAAAAACCTAAAATAAAATCCTTTAAAAATAAATACTTAAATCTGATAATCCAAAACCTTCAGTAGTTTAAACAACTCGGGAATCCATCTCTAGTGACCCCTAATAAAAATCTAAACAGAAATGAAACTACTCAAAGAACATCCAGAGTAAACCATAGAGAGAAGTCCTACGTCATCGGAAGAGTGAGTAGTAGTCTTTGCTCAGCACGATCATGTCTAAGTCTGGAACTGACAAGTACCTGAAAAATAGAAGTGGGTCAGGCCCACGATCAAGTTCTAACCTACTACAATCCAAGTAAAGACTCGATACGCATATACATCCTAAGCAGCTCAACAATAGCTAATAGTTCGTACGTAAGTATATCCACACTACAGGACTCTCACTGGACTATGGAGAGGGTCTCAACCTGAATAAAAGGCAACATGCGACAATGCACCCAAAGGTGGGCATGAGTACCTAGACCTAACAGGATATACCTCAATCTCTCATATCCAGCTACGCATCCTACTACATATACGCTCCCTAACCAACGACTCTGAGGCTCAAGCTCAGATCGCGGTACCATAAACATATATTTAAAGTCCGTCCAATCTATCCAAAGTAAATCCAGTTAGTCATTTAGCTTGTGTAGCTTCTTTGACTTAACATATATAGCAAGTA
Organism: Cornus florida; assembly: GCF_030987335.1. Lineage (NCBI taxonomy): Eukaryota > Viridiplantae > Streptophyta > Magnoliopsida > Cornales > Cornaceae > Cornus > Cornus florida. The sequence goes on along the minus strand of NW_026775581.1, from coordinate 104,447,745 downwards.
ATCCAATTAGTCATTCAGCTTGTGCAGCTTCTTTGACTCAGATATAAGTAGGATTTTGTTTATATAATCCATTCCCTTATTCCAACATAGGTAGGACTTAGCGTTTCTAGCTAATCCAAACCTAGTATGCCAACGTCCCATACCGGTGCATACGTTCCATACCATCCAGCAGTTATCAGTACTAATAATGAAAGTACATACCAACTGGTTCATAACAAATATAACAAGAATTCATCACAAGTATAACAAGAATATGTATATGTCATGCTTGTTCGGTACTATCGATACCTGATTCTCCAACAAGTTTAAAATACAAAGAATAGGTATAATCTATCCTATGATCCACTATGAGCATTAAATTAATAATATCAGAATTAACATGCTCACTTAAAACTGTTCCACGATATCCGGCAAATTGATAAGATACAATACTGTATAATTGTATAGTTAGAACCCAAGTTCCCATTAAGCATAACAGAGAATTATTACAATTGGCATGCTTAATTTTATAACATTACGACATGATTTAAACCATAAATTTCCTAAGTCAATTACCAATTTACAAATAAGCAACTTGAATCATTCGTATTCAAGCCAAACCTACAAACTTTCTGCAGAGTCTCCTATTGTTTTCTACGTTTGCTTCTTATGGTATATTATGTATTACCATACCTCCTGAACCTTTAATAAGAGTTTAGACACCACTGTACTCCCCCAGAGCAACTCCTAATTCAATCTGAAACTTTACAAATCCAACCACAGTAGCCTAAAACACGCAGAAAACCAAAAAACTGGAAAAACATGAAAAGAGCAAGCTCCGAACAAGTTGGAGCCGCCTCCAAACCCTTTAGAGCCGGCTCCATGATCCCATGGAGCCGCCTTTCTTTCCCCCCTCTCCTCCCTATCTGCTTGTTTCGTCTCCGATGAACTCCATGGCTTCCGTCCCTCTATGTTTCAGTCTCTAACACTTTTCATTATGTTCAGACTTAACCAGAGAAGATCCATCTAACTCCTTTAGGCATTGATTAATAGCAATTAAAAGAACAACTACACAGTCGAACACAAGACAAGCAATTTACAACTCAATTCAGCACATACTGATGTAATAAGTTTTAAACATGCACAATCAATTAATTTCATTAATGATTTCCTGGAACTGCTTAGGCATGCAAAGAACACGAGTAAAAGGGAAAGAGTAAGGTTAGAACTTGCCTTACACTGACGTCTTTCTCAATTCTCCGGCGAACACTCTGTTTGCCCTCTCTGTTTCCTCCCAGACTTCTCCAAACTTTGCTTTGCCTTTACTATATCGTGAGTATGGTTTTAAAACCCTAACTAGACGTATAGTACATATTTATAGGCAACAATACCTACGTCTCACTAAACCCTAAACCTGAACATCATAATCGGCCCATACAAAAACCTGTTTTACCAACTAAGTCTGCTACCAATTTAGCAAAACAAACTTAATTAATTAAAACTGTTAATTCACCGAAACTAAAATACAATTAATCAATTAATTTAAATAAGTCACCTAAATCAAATAATCCAAACAATGTAAATAAATCAAATAATAATAATTAATGCAAATAAATACAATTAACTTAACTATTAATGCAAATAAATACAAATAAACCAAATAAAATGTAATTAAATAATAAATTAAATATCAGGAATATCCTTTTAAAATTAGGAGTATTACACCGCTGGGCTGTCATCCGATCCGGCCAATAGCTCTCTCTGAATCCGGTTTTCAGTGGGGTGGGTCACACCTAGCCCAACTCATTTTTAATGTCTTCATAATTAATTAATTGAAAATGTAAGTCACATCTATAACTTCACCATATAGGCGAGGCATGTACATCGTTTTTAATTTATTTAACGTTTAGTGTTTCTCCAAGTAAAATGTAATTTAATTTCCAAGCACTTCAACATCATGTAGAATTTATTTTACATGTCAAGACAAGTGCAGTTTTATACTTTTATGTTCTTCCTCCAATGGGGATACAAAGGAGAGAGTGCGTGCGTGTTTTCTGTGTGTGAGAGTAAGTGAGCATGTCTTTGTCATATCTGCCCTTCCATTACGTGTACTGATTAGCTGGAACGTTAGGTAGTTTGTGTCTTGGTCAAAGACATGTTCATTTTGATAATTTGTTTGCAATAGTGTCGCACGTAATCTAGAACGTTTTTCACCTAATTTTGATAATTGTTTGGAAGAATAATACTAACACACCTTATTTAGTTTAATATTTAATAACCTAGCTATTATAAATTTATAAGTTATAACGCCAGCTTAAATTTTAGTATTAAAATATTATTGAATAAATCGGTTCCGTACATGAGCCGTGTCATCCTTTTTTTTTGGGTCAACTTTAAGATTTCTTAATTATATATTTTTCCGAGAGTTTGTTATTTAATATTGCGATTGTTATATTTTAACGGTTAAATAGTATGGGTAGAAAAACTGGACCCAAACTTAGATGTAATAGATACTCTATAAGTGTCCGTCACTAGCTAGCATTAATCAATTTAATTACCCAGCCGTCTAGGGCTGAAAACTAACACATGCAATTCAATAATGGAGATGATGTTTAGTTTACAAACACAAATTGATCGACTTGGTATTTGTCAGTCATATCTCACGAATTTTCTTTGGAAAATTATATATATATATATATTTTTATCAAGCATATATTAAGAAACACGAATTTTCTTTAGAAAATTATATATATATATATCAAGCATTTATTAAGAAATAGTGGAGCATATTGCTAATGGTACGATAATTTGTAATCCATTTGCTGTCCAACTGTTTTGCGAAAAAAAAAAAAAAAAAAAAACTGTTTTATATTATATTCTACCATATTTGTCTATAAGAGTATTGAATTTCATTCACTTCCAATTAATTTTTGTAGATGTATATTATTCTGCCTGTTGTTTCTCCAAAGAAATCATCATTAGATAATAACAATAATATATATTTTTTTAAAAAAAATCTCATGAATATACATTTAAAAAATGGAATCAACTTTGTTTGACAATGAGAATGGTAATCAATCACTTTATTAGACATGAAGTTTTTTAAGAATGATAGTTATATTGTCAATTATTGTTGGAATTAGAACTAATAATAATGTTTTTTTTATTTATTTTGAGAGCATGCGTATAGGCTCCACTGAGACAACTTATAATAATGTTATGCCTATTAATTTTAAATTGAAACATATTACATTTAAATAATCAACCTATAAAATCTACGTGGCCCCATGTTAATTTGGCTCAAAGTTGATATGTCCATTCTATAGAATTTTGTTCAATATTAATTCCACTTCTCTTTGTCATTCAAGCTAGCTAGTCACGGCAAATACTATAGCATATGCCTCTGTTTTTCTGTGTGTGTGTGTGTATATATATATATAAAAGGTGGGAAATGATTTCTAAGATTCCGTGTAGATAAAGTAAAGCAAAATGTGTTTATGTTTCTTGATGAAGTTTGAACTTATACAATAGCATATGCCTCTGTTTATGTTTCCAATACAGTATATAATATATTATCTAATTTTGTGGTTATGTTTGGTTGTCCCCTTCCTCCCCGGTATGTTTAGGTCAGTAGGTGTGTGTTGCTTTTAATGAAGCCGTACTGCAAGTTAAAGTACTACAACGAAGGAGAAATATAAAAAAGAAAAAAATGACTTTGAGTGCTAGCTGCTTTGCAAGTGCATGCATCAGAATTAAATGATTTATATTTTTGTGCTGTATGAGTTATTATTTGTTTAATGACAAATATTTGAATTCAAAACATATGTATTTGAATCTCACAACAATCAATTTGAAGTTTAGACAAAAATATAGCACATTCAAGTGTCTCTTTGATTTAGTTTTTTAAGAACACTCCTCAAAATCTCATTAGACTGTTTCAGAAATTGTCAAAAAATCAAATATTTGTAATTTCATTTTTATTTTTCAAATCTCAAAAGTTAAAAAATTATTATCAGAAAACTGAAAAAAAAAATCAAGTACGTCTCCAATCTTTTCTCTTAACTGATGTGCAGCTAGAACAAGTCATGATGTATGTACATTGGATATTAGCTAGGGCACGCAATTCTCAAAATTGAACTGCCAACCACCAAGTAAAAGACATGCTTTAAAATAATAACAATGGCGTTGACACGTTGACTTATGATTATGATTGATACTGCATAAGCCACTGATTATATATTTAATTAACTATCACAATAACCATAAACAAATAAACCAAAGTTAGTTACCCTCAAATCTAATAGTTGCTTTTAACATTACAATATTAGTGATTCATGAAAAGTGGTGGCATGTATGTATTATATGTAATTAATATACCCTTTAAGGCCATGACTCCAACATTCAGCAAGGCTTCAAAGATTTAACTACACAGAGTCAAGTAGTACCTTCATATATATACACATTTTTACATACTTTAATTTGTAAATATATATATGCTCAAAGAGCTAGTGATGTCCTTCTCATGGCCAACCCTCACAATCAAGCAATGATGACAGGAACCCTAGATCTACAGTAACATTGTTGTCGAGACAATCATCCGTGACCCATTCCTTGAAAATTGGTTCATCAAAAGGCAGTGAATAGTTACAATCCATGGCCAAACAATCAGTAGCACTGCTAATTGCTCGAAGCTCATCTAAGCCGGTATCCAAGAAATTATTCGAGTTGCAAGAATGGGGAAAGTGCAGGCCTTCGGTTCCATAATCGTCGTTTAAACTGTTTGTAGTGTGGCTAATTTGATGACCGTGAAGCTCTGATGAATTTATGGCAGCTGAGTTTATGGAGTAGTTGTAATTTGGACTTGGGATTGCTGGGATAAGGACTTTGGTGCACCTTGTGGCCTTGGTTCGGATTGCTTGTGCTTGAGTGGTGGTTGGTGACTTGGTCATGGTACACTGTTTGGATGGTGGTGAAGTTGTTTGACCTCCAACTTTTTTTCCTAGAGTTGTGTTCCAGTAGTTTTTGATTTCATTGTCTGTTCGGCCCGGAAGCCTTCCAGCTATTAAAGACCATCTGCGTAACATCAAAATGAATAAATCAGCAAAAGTCTAAGTAAAACGTGCACACACTTACAATATTGTCCCCTAAACAGTACGTACTCGAATGCTAAGATGATGAACGAGACTTTAACGCGTGAAAGGTCGTGTTTTCAAGTTGTGAAGGGTACCAACCTGTTACCAAGAAGCTTGTGGAGTCTGATAATGAGCTCCTCTTCATCATGAGATATGTTTCCTCTCTTGATGTCTGGTCTAAGATAATTCAACCATCTAAGTCTACAACTCTTACCACATCGCTTCAGACCTGTAAAATTATATATATTTCAAAGCTCATATCATCAATCCATGTCTTATCAACATATGTCAGGAGAACACTCCATTAAAATGCCTCTTTCTTTATGGGTTTTTCAGTAAAAACAGACAAAAAGACACAGTAGAACTGCTAAAGAGAATGAGAAATAATCAAAACATACATACATACATATATATATATATATATATATATTGGTCAAAGTATATATATAATGCTAAGATTGATGTACCAGCTCTCTTGGGGAGGTTTCTCCAATTTCCCTCTCCATGGGCTTTGATGTAAGCTGTAAGTATTTTATCTTCTATGGCAGTCCAGGCTCCTCTGTTGAGTCCTTCCTTGGAGCAACATGGACTCCTCCCCATCTCTCTCTCTCTCTCTTTCTCTCTCTCTCTCAGATATTGAAAGGGTGTCAAGACCCTTTTATAGCAACACAATCAAGAATTAATGAAGGTGAAACAGAAATTCAAATGAACTAAAACTCTGAATTTTTTTAGTTAGGTAATGATTAATCAAGAAAATAAAGTCTAACAAGCAACTATTATTTCAAATAATGTAGATGGGGCTTGTATTTAAATGCTTTGAAAAAAGTAACACCATTAATGTAGCTTTCATATGTTCTGATAATGTAGTACAACTGGGGAAACACTGTTAAGTAATTTAAATGTGGTATGTGTATTTTAAACCCGAACGTAATGCACCATTACATATGTGTGGTTACGTAGGTTATATTGACTGTCTGGCTAGTTTTTAGTAATTTCAACTTATAATTCACAGTGACGAAAAATGTGTTTCTCATGAATATGTTTGCTCCCTGTAATTGTGGCTTTTTGAGAGAATCGATCGTCTTTTATCGCGGTGCACCCAATAATAATAATGGAGTTTTGGTGTAGTGAAAAGGTTGTTCCATTGTAACTTTGATTACAGCATGCAGGTGATATTGACAGTCTAGCTAGCTTTTGTTAATTTCAATTTATAATTCATGTGACTAGTATTCTCATGAATATGTTTGCTCCCGGTAACAGTAGCTTTTTAGAAAAATCGATCATCTTTGATGCACGGCTAGTTTAGCACATCTGAGATGAGAAATTAATCACGATTAATTTATTTGGCTTTTTAAAAGAATCTTTGACGCACGCCTAGTCATAGTTCATCTTTAGTGCTTCTTTATTATAATTAAGGTCTATGAGATATACCTAATCTTTATTTTATTGATAAATTGTCCTATCACTACATCAGTAAAAGTTCATCCTGTACTTACCCAAATAAGGAAGCACTAACTGGGATTACATAGAAGATAATTTTATTTTATATTGGATTCCCATTATAGTACTATTCATATTCTGTTACTACTATTATAATGAATCTCTCTCTCTTTACACATGTAGTTCAAAATCAATATATATATTTTGCTTCCCTATACGTGTATCACAATATCATAATAATGGTACCTTCCCAAAAAAAAATATCATAATAATGGCATTATTGCTCTCCAAGTTGATCTGTGCCGTTGCTCTCCAAGCTATTTATTTAAAAATAAAAGATGAATTATGGTTAATGTGTCCAATATATAATTTTTTGGGACTTGATATTAGAATCAGACTCACTTTTTAATTTGGTGTCACAATGAAATAGTTTTATGTTTGTGTACGAATGCATGTCACAAATTTTGGTGAAAAGGGATTGAGTATATATGAATCATATGTTAGCACAATTTAATAACTTAAATTTTTAAATCGGACTGCGAAACCTCTAACACGTTGCAGTCAGGAGTTGGGATTACAAAAAAAAAAACTGAAAGAATTCTACTTCACTAAAAAAAAATAGAGTAATGCTACTATAGATAATTTTTGTAATTATACCAATACAGACTTATTTTTATGTGAAATCGATTATGTATTGTGTTGCGTATATTTTTTAAAGATTTCAAATAAAACAAAAACAAATTTTCTTTAGTATGCTCTGTACCACTGTTTGACCTGAAAAACGTCATTTTGACACTGAATTGAAGAGTCGCTATTAAGAAAATCTTTAAAAACAGAGTAACCGTATTATGAAATATATATATATTTTATATTTGAGCAAGTATATGGACCACCCATATTATCAATAGGAGTAAGATCCATAAATAAAGAATGAATACAAATGACAGCCTTTTGATTCCTAAAAGATTCTGTTAGATTCCGTACAAAGACAAAACGAGGGCAACTATTATTAGCCGGTGGGATTTCCCTATTTTTGTCCTCAAATATGAAGCCATCACTAAAGAAGTCAGGAAACGTAAATGACTCTCCTAGTTTAAATTTTAAGGTTGGCCAGAGGGTAAGGTGGTCCTTTTCAAAATAGCTACAGCTTCTGAAACCATGAAAAAACATGCGTGCCCAACGAAGTGACATATTTTGTTTTTTTGGAAGCTACCCTTCTTAAGTGAGACATGCGTCCAACGAACCCACCCTTATTATTTTAGTGTATTCTATACGTCAATATCTAAATAATTAATAATATCACGTCATTGGGCACAATTAAATTTTTATTACATGAGGACGAAACACAAGTGAGAATTTTATATTTGGTTTTCAAAATCTAAGAACTTGTTTGATTTGTAGATATGGAAATAATTTTATGTTATCGAAAAATTAAAAATTGTACAAAAAATTTTATTTTGTTCAAAAAAATGTCCGTTTTCAGATAATGATTTTTTATAATTCTCTAAAAATTATTCTTTTTATTCTTAATTTTTGAGAATTATTTTTAGAATTATAAATCAAATATACCTTTTTTTTTTCTTGTTTTTTTTATTATTTATGATAGTGTCTAAAAAAAATTTCTAACTAAATAGTGTACAAATACGTGGCCTAAAGAGAGAGGAGGTATAAATGAAAACGATAATTGCTAATCACATTACATTGACATCATTAAGTCATCGAAGTAGTTGGACTAAGAGTCTAATTAAGACACGATCAAGCCTAACCAGACACAAAAATTTGTAGGTCCCATCAAACTGTGGTGGGCCTACGAGACTTTTAGCCTTAAAGTCAATCAACCTACAAAGGACTTACCTTTTTCTTTTTATGGTTCACTGTGTCAATGTGTAAATAAAGTAATGCAACAATTTACATGTTAGTAACAGTATTCAACGACGACTCTTGTCGACCACAAAATTTCAATAATTTTTTGAAAGAAATTAATCTCGGATTAGTAAAACAGGACCAAGGTGCATGAATGCATTGCTGGCATCTTGCCTTTTCAGAATAGATTGAAGAAGATTGATGAGGAGATGTACAAGGATGATTTTGAGCATACTTTCACACTTTAATTTCTCACCTGTAAGAGGCAATGCATGGTTATACAGACTCTACACATACTGGCCCCAAAATGAAAACTATTACTGCGTTTATATGTGTGAGTTTTGTCACACACACAGGTAGTCAATTCTTCACGCAACAAAGGTGAAAACAAATATGGTCAAAAGATTTAGAGAGATTATTAAGGACCGTTGGAGGAGCTTTCAAAGAAAAAACGATGAGAGAAATTATTGTATTCCGCAGCCTCATCTAACTTTCAATCCTCTGATATTATTTCAAAACTACCAAGTTTGGTTAGGTGCTTATTATAGTCTGTCTAGTCACGTTTAGGTCTCTCACCAAACCACTAAAGATTTGGGAACAACATAATTCAGCCAACATGGGATTGTTCTTTACACGCGAGACACATGCGAATAATCCTTGAATTGATAGGTGGGCAATGGAACTCTGCTCACGTGAATGAATTGAATTGACAAATTTTATGTCGATGGGTTGTTTATATCAGTCGAAATAATTTCATCATACGCGTTAATCATTTCAGTTGAGAAGCATTAATGGCAACCTAGCTTGTGATTATTTTTAATTGAATTTCTTAAAGTCCTTGAGTATTATTATTGTGGGGGCCATCAATTATAATTTTAGATGTCCGCTTCATCAGGGGATTAAATCAGATATCATTTCAAATATTTTTTTAGTATATTTGGGCCTGTTTTTTTTAATTCAATTAAGGTTCTTTCCAGACCTAGCCTAAAAGTAATCCAACAACAAAAATGGACCAGCCCTACATAATATTCATATATGATGAATTGGACCATGGTTTGGCCCATATATGCAGAATCATAATAATGTGTTGAGCTCTAGGGGTGTAGGTTGGGCAAGTCGAGGGGTTGATCCCAACTCAACCCAAAGTATAAAACCTTCAAGTCGGGCGGTCGGAGCCCGACTTGACGAGACTCACTCGAGTACAACCCAAGCCTATTTTTTTAAACTCGAGTTTGGCACAGGTTGACGAGGTTACACTCAAGTTGGTTTGATTAAACTCAAGCAAAGATCAAGACAGGCTCGTGTTGATCTCACATTATTTATATTTCAGTAAGAATGTTGTTACTAATAATAATATAGGTCAGGCTACCGAAGGGCATCTAACCAGTGGTATAACCTCTCACTCATTAAAGTGGATGTGTTTCTTACCAATGAAAAAAATATTCAGTGCTCGACACCTCTGCAAAGCCTAAATTTTGAATCCGAATAACAAAAAGACTTGATCAAGACATAAAAAAAAAAACTAAGTTTAACCCGCCCCAAGTGCACCTACTAGGAGGAGCACAAGGTTCTTCAAGCCCATATGTCAATGTTTATGGGCTTCTATGGCAAAACCAATAAAGCTTGTAATCAAGCCAGCCTTGTAAGCCAATATAAATTGAGCCCATTTGGAGCCCATTTTTCACTAATTAACTTGATTCTTTATTTGTGTGTTCTAGATTAACTAAAAATCAAAGATCCATTTAATTACGATTAGAGAATATTTTCAACCTTTGTTAACTTTGACATATACCTATTTGCACAGTTGGCAAGTGTAACATAATCAAATGTCTGCCACCTAGGCTGAGAATGGTTTCAGATTGTCAAGGTGATGGACCTTGGGATCTATTTGACATTTTCTTGGGCCATTGATTGGGATCGATGGGACCCACATGTTTCGTGAGAAGGGGCCAAATCACCATGTTTTAGCTTCAATGCTAATCCAATGTTACCATTAGCTAATCATAGTTAATCATCGAAGTTGTAAATTAACTAAGAAACAGGTCTAGACAAACACAAGCTGTCAAGGATTCTATTTAGAACATGACCATATTTAGTCCAATGATAGTGAAGATTTTTGGAATGGTGTTGGTATAAAAATTTAATCAACAATCTCAATAATAATAGTTTAGGTGACACGTAAAACGAGAGCGTGATAATGATAAAATTTAAATCATACAAAGTAAGAGAAGAAGAAAAAGTAAAAACACACTTGAAACATAAAAACCAGAGGTAGTGAAAACACAAGCGAAACATTAATTATAAAAAATTGTGTAACTTGGATAATACCATCTCATTTTGCTGACATGATATTTCTAACTAAATAACTTCTGATATATAATTATATAGAGTCACTCAAGTAAATAAAATACGTGTATTTAATCTAAATGTCACGTAATCACATATTTATATGGAGTGTATTTTCTGTGTGATGCTATGTTTGGTTGGAGGAAAGGATTGAGAGGGGATGGATGAGAAAAGAGATAGATAAATATTTTTGTATTTGGTTGAAGGGTGTGGAGGAAATGAGGAGGGATGAAGCTTCTCCCTCCTTCCTTTATGTTTTTTTATTTGCTCATTTTTGGGGGGAAGAGCGGAGAGAAATAAGGCATAAGCGGCATAATTACCTATAAATTTATAATTTACAATTTTAACTTTTTAAAAAATTTTGAAATAAATATTTAACTTTTATAATTTTATATAAAAAGGTGCATTGGTAAAAATAATATAAGAATTTGCATTCTCTTCCTTCCAATCAAACATGAAAAAAGTATAACTCGATCATTTCATCATTTATACTATTCATTCTATTCAACAAAAAAAAAAAGGGGGGGGGGGAAACATAACCTTCCTTCTCTAAGAATACCTCATCCATCCATTTTCTTATTTCTTTCATCCTTTTTTTAATCTGTCCAACCAAAGGAAGCATTAATATTTTTAATTGGGTTAGGATGACAATTGTGGGAAAAGCTAGTATTTATTGTGCTATAAATATAATGTAGTACCAAGGGAGGCAACAAGTCGTCTAGGTGCATATATAATTAATGTCGTTTTTTATGGCAGTAAGGAGAAAAACAAAAGGACAAGAGAAAAAAAGAGCCAACAATGATAGTCTCATTCATTAGGTATCAACCCAAAACCAACCAACAGCTTCCACGACCTGCTTTGTTAATGTTTTATCCCAATATAGCAGTTTTATTCATATTTGAGCCAGCTGCTACCACTGCCTTTAAATGACAATATCATCAACTATAAGGGGAGTATAGGTGTTTGATTTTGCCAATCGCCATAGTAGTTCCGCGGTTGAATTGTTCTTCGTTGTTCTTGTAAGTCCGATTTTAAACCGTGCACCTTTAATTTTATTTATAATGTAATATTTGAAGCACCAAATATTTTATTATACTAGCACTATTGTGTGCTGGTTCCATTGCTATCTCTGCCACAAAAGAAAAATAAAAAATAAATAAAATAAAGGTAAACTGCAAATAATAATAATATCAATAACTTTAACATTTTACAAATTACCTCTTATTTAAAAATAGTAATAAAAGAGTCACAATACAATGTCCTAAAGTTGGATACATCCCACCGTATATATGTGAGTGGAAATACAGTCGAATTGGTTGACTCTCGAATCACTTTTATCATTTTTCTTAAAAAAAGTACCCTTAAACTTTCACTAAATCATTTTTCTTAGTGGTATTTCTCTCCTTTTAAGAATAGAATGTCAAGGGTTCAAGTAAATACCCATTGATATTTGATAGCTATAAAAGAATTAAACTCCATATAATAGAATTGGTGTTTTAAAATTAGAAACATTCATTCTCCAGATCTAATTTTAAGACACCAATAATACAATTACATGCTATTAAATAACATATTCTATGAAATAACCCCCCTGATAACTTTTTTTTTTTTTTTTTTTTTCTCTCTTTACCAGTATATATATCTTTATCATACTTGACATTTGTTGTAATGCACAAGGACATTTTCGTAATGTCATATTCTATAATTTTTATATTTAATTACTTGATGACTCAGTTGCTGAGCTTTCAGTTGTATAGCAACTTGTAAAAGTGTAAAAAGTTGAATGAGATATTTATTTATTTATATATATATATATATAGTGTAAGCATGGTATCACCCTGTCTTCCATGGAGAGAACATGTTAGAGAAAAGTGAGGAAAATAGAGATGACTTTGGCCAAAAACGCAATAGTGTTCCCATTAGACTTGATGAAGTTGCGCGTGTGAGAGAAGGAAACTTCATAGCAGACCAATCTATGTCGTCACAGTCAAAACTATAATCATGTCATACCATTACAATAACCTTCAAAACGACGTTCCGCCACCACCACACGGCGCCGTTTCATGTTCACCCTTCTTTCGGCAGAAAAGTCAATACAAAACGATTTCTCATTACCAAGGGTATATTCACTCGAATCTAAGATGAATCAAAAAAACAAATTAATTGGTTCAACAACTTCAAAAACAATAAATTTTGATTAAATTCAATAGTAATGATTAGTTCTCACTACCATTTTTTATTTTTAATACACAAATATATGTGTATACTATTAATAATTGTTTATACATTTTATATCTTTTCATTTTATATTTAAATTAGAAACAAATTTACTTTTTTGAATTAAATAAGAACGACAATGTTACTGTATTAGTTATTTCGTTGAAGAAAAAATAAGGAGACCATACTTGCCGTAGTGAACTTGAACCTTGAGAAATAGGCAATTAACTTTTATTTATTTATTTTAGTATAATATTATTATGCACCTTTAGAATACTTGTATACATATAAATATATGAATAATTTAGAAACTATAATTTTTGTTTAATCGTTTTCTACTAAAAAGGGATGCGTGTTTGCCATGTTACTTCTAGAATGTGACTTTTTTTTTTTTTTTCTTTTTCTTTTTCCAATCCATATTTTTTGTTAAATGTACTTTATATCACATGGTTTATAATTTTTTGAAGAAAGAATATTCATTGCTTGAACAATATTGTAAATAGTGTAATACATTATTATCTAATTTCTATGCATAATATTTGAGCAATTAAATATCACCAAAACTACTTACTGTATTATTTATTCATTTAAGTCTTATTTTCATAATTAATAGCGCATTAAATTGTGTAACTACTTACTCTTGTGTGATGTTTCTTTGTTTGACAACAATTAGTTTAAAAATCACGATTTGATAAATTTTCTCAGTGTTGTTAAATTATATTAAAAAAAAATTATCATCAAAATGTTTAATAAATTAAATTGTGTCATTAATTCAAAAGATTAATTTTGTAACGTTGATTCAAATTAGATTTTTAATCATGTGCAACTCGTGCATTTTTATTAGTACTAGATAGCTACGAAAAACAAAAATGAAATTTTATCTTAAAAGAAAAAAAAAAAGTTGTAGCAAGAAGTAAACCTGAAATACGACGTCGTGTTTTAGTTGTATTTTAAAATTCAAAGAAAAGAAAAAGAAAAAAGGGACAGAGAAACTGAAAACTCAGAAATAATTTCTTGGCTTCAGTCTTGGTAACAGCTGCCCGAAACTTCCGTATAAGTACGATTTTTCACACAGAGAGAGAGAGAGAGAGAGAGAAAGGGAAAAGAGACATTACCATTACATTACTAGTGTTGCCATTACCCGCCGATCTTTTCAAAGTAGAAAGAGAAGACGCACAGACGAAGAACCAAAGATCCGATCAGATCTACTCAAATCAATCTCTCTCACTCCGTCGATTCTCTCTCTATATCTATATTACGTATATATATCTACTACACCTTCATCTCTTGTCGATTATATTCGTTGTTCTAGCTAAATAAAAATCCATTCTGTTTCTACTCCCTCTCTCTCTATATAGTTTTTGTTTGTAAATCCACTCGGCCGAATCGATGTGCCATTTCTAGGGTTTTTTATGTGTCAAGTTAGGGTTTTTATTTCAGGAGGGTGAGATATGTGTGAGAGAGATCTTGAATTAGGGTTTGCAAAGGCCTCACCTTTGGGGCTTTAATTGCACAGTTTTTGTTGTGCGAGTGCATGAAGATTTGGTGTTGTTTATGTTTCGGCGAGGAAAAGGAAGAAGATAATAAAGAGATGATGAGGAGGGAGGGCATTTTTGGAAAAGAGAGTGAAGAAGGAAAGTCTGAGGATATGGAAAACGATGAATCTGGTAGGGGTAGATTTTCATTGGAGAGGTTTTCTGAGTTACGGCCATTGGCGGATGATGTAGATGGAGAGAGTGCTCACTCTCTTGGTGGTGATGGTGCTGGAAGTTCGGATCAGTTCGCCTCCGCCTCCGGTAGTGGTCAGGACATGGTGGAGCTTAATTTGGCTTTGGCTTTGGCTGGAGAGCCTTCGTCCTCGTCACCTGCATTGGACGCAGAGAATTTTCTTCGGGATTCTCATAGTAAACGTCCTAAAGTTCATTCTTTTTCTCTGTGAGGACCCTCTCTCTGTGTCTATCTGATTTTTCTTGAAATTAAGTATCTAATTGATTGATAATGCATTTCTTGGTTCTTGATTTATCTGTCTGAAGAGCAACAGACACTATAACTAACTTTATTACTCGTATGTTATATGATCATGTACATATTTTGGTTGTAGATAATATTATTAATTGAGGAGGGTGACTAATATCCCTAGGGCAGGAGGGTGACTAATCTGGCAATTATTCCATTCCTCAATTCTTCCCAACAATTACTTTTAGATAAATATGAAATAGAAGAGACAAATTAAACTTCAATGGTTAATGTAAATGAGAACTAAATTAAGTGATTTCAAATCAGGTACAACAATTTCTTAAATGATCTAAATTCATAATAGTAAGAGTCCATTTCTAGGATGCAATGGGTTTAATGTTTTTCGGACTTGGACATGCACTTGGAGTGCATTGTGTTATGTGATCCGAATTTTGTTTTGGCTTTTGACTCGAAAATGGGGAATTTTTTGACTTGTCTTATCCTCCATTTTTTTTCCCCTTCATACTCATTTTTAAAGCATACATGGTATAAGCCAGGATATCTCCATTTTTAAATTCCTTCAATCCAAGCATAGTGTCTGTTAAAAAGCTTCCATCTCAATGAAATGGTGTTGACCCACTACCTCAAACATTATTAAATCTTCCAAGAGTGATCTATTATGACTAACAGTTCATGGAAATAATGCCCCAAACTCATTAAGAGCAAACCCCTTTATTAAATCACCACAGCTATGAGCACTAACACCACGCCATAGGAATAGGAATAGGGAATATCTTAAAATTTTTAGTTTTCTTATCAGCTTCCCAGTAAATTCTTCTTGCTCATTGAACCTCCTTCATGGTATCTCCAATTATAATGGTTAGATGAGTTTCTATTCCATTCACTCTTAAGTACTAAACCTGAGGAATCCATTTTACAAACAGCACTTCCCAAAATAAGAGTTCCATTTTGGACTCAATTTTGATAGGGCATGTTTAGTCATGTACTCCATGAAATGTTAGAGCCGGCTTTATGGAATATAAATGTTTACATTGTTAATTTAGAATAATTGGATTACACCTATTAGATGGACCATCTATTTATTTAAACTGAATCTCACCCTCACATATCTATAATTTCTATGACATAGTGATTGTTACTTGTATGAATACTCTGTGTGTGCAAGTAGCAAAAGAACTTCATATATATAAACTAGAAAATGTAATAGAAGTAATTCAAGACATGAGTGGCTAAGAACCAAAATTTATATAGGTTACTAAACAACCTAAACTGGAGGAACAGGAAACATCCACCATACGAGGAAAATGCCTCTGCGAACACCACAACTTGTCACAAAAAGATTGCCATCTTACTAGAAACACACATCTGAAGTGGCTTGTAACCAATAAATCTATCATCAAACCAGTTCTAAAATCACATAATTCATGTGGACCAATGCCCCATCCCCATCTCTACTTAACATCAAGATGTTTGTAAAGTGCAAAACTGACTAGAAACTTGTTAATTACTCGGATTGTGTGTTGTAATGTAAGAATTGTGAACTAAAAGATCTATCTCAAGACTGTTAATATGGTTCATTAGGATGGAAAGCTTGCCCGCAATGAGGTATTTTCAAATTCTTAGAGTCCCTACATTCATTAAACAGCAAAACCCTAATATTATTATAATTATAAATCATGTAGGGGATTGTTCTGCTTTATTTTAATTTTGTTTCATTTACATTAATTGTTGAAGTTTTAGTTTAACTTTTCTACTTCATTTATCTAAAAGTACCCGGTGGGAGAAGTTGAGAATGTTGTGACCAATGAAGCTGTATTAGACCTGCATTCCCATATATTGTTATCTCAGTAGTCAATTTTCTCTTAAACAACAAATAAATTCTGCTAGATAAAGGCACAATGGTTTATTTTTATTTTTTTGATGTTATAATTGTTTCATATTTTGATTGCCAAACTTATGATTAAAATGTGGTTGAAGAAATGTCAAATTGAAGTATGTTAAGTTCAGCCTCGTAGTCGCACCCTTCTAGTAATATGCCATAATATCTGACTCTTGGCAGAATGAACGATGGAATAGAAGAATGTTCTACCCCACCATAATGGGAGAAATCATTTCATGTCACCGGCACACAAGCTGTGTGATAACTAGCATGATTCCACCATCAACTGTGGGTCCCATATAGGGCCAGTAGATGCTGAAACCACAGTGGCTGTCACATTGAATAGTTTTTCCCAATAATGAGTCTTTCTAACACAGCGACTTTGTGGTTTGACATATATTTATTTTGGTACCAAGTATTAATTGTACTGCTTTCTTAATCTGAGTTGATATTTTTACTGTTTCTGATGTCATGGATTCATGTTTTAATGAGCATTACTTGTGAAAAGAAACTTCCTTATGCATTGGAAATCTGATACATATTTACTGATGGAACTTGAAATACATTGTATGCTGAATCTAACATGGGATTTTAAGATTGACATGTAAGATACATTATTATGGTGGGTTTGAATTGTGATGATGGAAACCTTTGCAGAGACTGGGATTGCCATTTTGCAGCTGCTGCATCTTCTGATATTGACAATTATATTTTGCATGGGAGGGACTACAATAATCTGGCTTCCTTTACCAGTGGTACACATGGTCTTTCTCCAATGTTAAATGATAGTGGTGAAGAGAATCTCCTTGATTCTAGCAATAGGAGGGAAGATGGTACTTCAAAAATGGAAGATTTAGAAGTTCGAATGGATCTTACTGACGACTTATTGCATATGGTACCATTGCCTTGGTTTTGTAGGGAACTACTTGTTACTGTTTGCTTCTAACACTTAGTTGATGCTTTCTCAACACTGTCCTGTGTTGTCAGGTTTTCTCGTTCTTGGACCACATCAATCTTTGTCAAGCTGCTAGGGTCTGCAGGCAGTGGCGGGCAGCTAGTGCCCATGAAGATTTCTGGAGGTTTTTGAATTTTGAGAATAGGAACATTACCGTACAACAATGTTAGTATTATTTTTATGTTGTGCTAAACTGCCATTTTATTTGTTTAATCATTTTTTTTTTTGGAGGGGTGTGTTTATTTCAACATAAACTTCTTGCTTTCTTATTGTGCCCAAGAATTTGTTAGACATTTTTTTTTTTTAATAATCTTTTTCTTCAAGCCTACCCCATAGGCTAAGCTCTACAATTTCCTTACTCCTGCATGGAAGTCATATCCCTCCACTAGAACTTAAACCCTGAACACAACCTGATGGGGCATCAATTGATACCGCTTGATTTAGATAGCGTGTGGTTTATGTGATACCTTATAAAAAACTTATGGAAGTGTTATGGAGAATTTAGCTTATGATCTATTATATTTATGTACGTGTTTCTATTATATTTATGTATGTGTTATATAATATAATAGGAACAAAATTGTTTGATTAGAAGTCTAAGGGAAGCTTTATAACGGACTGGAGACATAGTCAACATTGAGTGTCAAGAGATACCGAAAAGCGAGCATTATGATCACCTAGACTCAACTATGCACAGAGAGGGAGAAATTGGAGATGGCGTTAATCATAAGAATAAAGAGGGATGCATTAAATGGAGGAGTGCTTATAGCATATTGACACTTATTAGACAGACACATAATGTTAGGCGGCTGAGAAACAATATATTCATAAAATGAGTATATTAAAAATGCAAATGTTGAGATATATGTGGGGCAAGAAGAGAGGATAAAATTTGAAATTAATGTATTCGGTGAGATGGTTGAACTAGCACAAATTGGATATAAATTGAAGAAAATTGATTAAGAAGATTTGTTCACGTGCTGCAACGGCCAATAATTGCACTGGCTAGGAAAAAATGAAGTGGTTCTTATTGAGGGTACTAGTGGAAGGGAGAAACCAAAACTAACATGCGTTGAGATAGTTATAAAACATATGATAGCACGTGCTTACAGCTTTAAATGGCATGGGATAACAGAACATGATTCATGCAACTAAACCCCAAATAGTTGGGAAAAGGCTTAGTTGAGTTGACTTGAATTGTGTGAAAGCGATATCCAGGAAATTCAAAGCTGATGTGATATGCAGTACATACTATATTCTAGCAGGTAGTAGGTACACTTGCAGAATCACAGTATAACATGTGTTGTCATTTAAAATTGTAGAAATCAGCGAGGGGAAAATATAATTGATGAAGGTATGGGTTGGTGCGAGATTTATGGTGGAAGGTGGATTTAGTTAATTGTTAACCTAATATCAGTGTTATTATTTACTTATAAAATATATGTGTATTAGTGTTACTATTTGATTTTATTATGGTGGAAATTTTTCTTGGAAGGAAAGTTATATTCAAAGTTCATAATCCGTTGTAGTTTCACGAGTCTAGACTTTGGGGTTCCATCTCCCTTTCATCTCTTAAAAAGTTAAGAGATTGAGAATTATCCTTATACATTTCACATTTTCACCAGTAATTTTCAATGCTATGCTATAGATTAATGTTTTATTTCCAAGGGGAAATGGGTGAGAATTGGGTTTACACCAACAGAACCAAGGTTAGTGTGGTTAAGGGCAAAATGCATGTTTTATGGAGAGAAATTAATTAGTTATTCTACCAAAATAATTCCCTCTATTTTGCTATCCTATATTTTTGAACTTGAAAAGATGTGTATTAGTATTTGTTCTTTGCAAAATACCAAGTGGCTACCATAATGCTCACTGGTTATGTGCATTTGCAGTTGAGGATATGTGTCTCCGCTATCCAAATGCCACTGAAGTTAACATTTGTGGTGCTCCTTCTATTCACTCACTTGTTATGAAAGCAGTTTCTTCATTAAGGTAAACTGTCCTTCATGTTGTTGCATAGTTATTTACAGAAGCATGTTAGTACTGCTGCTGATATATCCGATGATTCTCAGAAATCTCGAGGCTTTAACCTTGGGGAAAGGACAACTAGGGGAACCTTTTTTCCAAGCCCTAACAGAGTGCCATATGTTGAGAAGTTTGATTGTTAATGATGCTGCTCTAGGCAACGGTATTCAAGAGATACCCATATACCACGAGAGATTGCGGCAGCTTCAAATTGTGAAGTGCCGTGTGCTTCGTATCTCTATCAGGTGATTAAGTAGCTATTAATTAGGTAAACATCATATATGGTTGACTTCTTTAAATTTTGTGTTAAAAGTATCATGTATTGCAGGTGCCCGCAGCTGGAAACCTTGTCTTTGAAGCGCAGTAGTATGGCACATGCTATACTCATCTGCCCTCTTTTGCGTGATCTTGATATAGCTTCCTGCCATAAGCTTTCAGATGCTGCAATTCGTTCAGCAGCAACATCATGCCAGCATTTAGAGTCTTTAGATATGTCAAATTGTTCGTGTGTTAGTGATGAAACACTTCGTGAAATAGCCCTAACTTGTGGTAATCTCCATGTTCTGAATGCATCCTACTGTCCAAACATCTCTCTTGAGGTAAGTTTTTGTGGCCTTCAAACAGTTCTATTGTTGTGATCTTTAGATAATACTTTTTGATGACAGTTTCTTACTTTTCTTGGAAGTCTGTAAGACTGCCAATGTTGACAGTTCTCAAGCTTCACAGTTGCGACGGCATAACTTCAGCTTCCATGGCTGCAATATCTCATAGTTACATGTTGGAGGTTTGAACCCTTTCACTTGTTTCAACTACTGGGGTTGCCTAGATGTTATTAATGAATTTTGTGTAATGTTGTGAAAAAATTCTGTCTTTTATAGGTTTTGGAACTTGATAATTGCAGCTTGTTGGCATCAGTGTCCTTGGAGCTTCGACGTCTTCAGAACATAAGACTCGTGCACTGTCGCAAGTATATTTTGCTACCTCATTCAAAATCTTTGCTTTTTTTTTTTTTATATTTTATTTATTTATTTATTTTTTTGTGGGTAATCTTGTCACAGTCAGTAATTTCTTGTTGCTATTGTGCCTTCAGGTTTGTTGATTTAAATTTACGAAGTCTCATGCTGTCGTCTATTACGGTGTCCAATTGCCCTTCTCTCCAACGTATCAACATCACATCAAATTTGCTTCAAGTATGCCATTTCGTTTAACTAGTTAGTTAAGTTCATGCCTCATAATCATTTTGAAAGAGGTAAAATCCTAACGAATGATTTATTCGTTTTGTTTTCATGCAGAAATTAGTGTTGCAAAAGCAAGAAAGCTTAACAACATTGGCATTGCAATGTCAGTGCTTGCAAGAAGTGGACCTTACAGATTGTGAATCTCTGACAAATTCCATATGTGAAGTTTTTAGCGATGGTGGTGGATGCCCTGTGCTAAAATCATTAGTTCTTGATAACTGTGGGGTGTGTGAATTGTAGCTCTTTGCAATTTGCTTATTTCATGATTTTGTCCTGCTAAAATTATTAGTTCTTGATAATATGCTGGCCTGACATGATTTTCGAACTTCCCATGCATATTTCGTTTAATCCTTGGATTAATTCTCTAGAATACAGATTTGCTTGTTGATGGTGATTCCACACCATTTCATTAAAATAAGTTTTTGCATTGGCAACCTTCTTTTTTTTTTTTTTTTTCCTCCTGAACAAATTATGAGAATCATTTCGACATTTTTAGTGTTGAGCACTACAAGATTCTGTTTGTTTGGAATCTTATTTTCTCCCACCCATATGTGTTTGTGGGTTATGGATTTGTGGCTGCACCAGCCTGGTTTGCTCATGCTTGATACTGATACTTATAGTATCATGTAATTTTTTCTTCATTGGTTGTGCATTTGCTCTTTCTTGGGAAATTATTACTGAATATGATTGCTTGTCTTTGTTCAGAGCTTGACGGCTGTTGGATTCTGCAGTACTTCTTTAGTTAGCCTTTCCCTTGTTGGTTGCCGGGCTATTACTTCCCTTGAACTCAAATGCCCTTATCTTGAGCATGTTTCTTTGGATGGCTGTGATCACCTCGAAAGAGCATATTTTTGTCCTGTAAGTGAAGATGAAAAAAAAATGGTACTATTTGATTTTTTTTTTTATATATGAACATTTGAGTTACTATTCTTTGTTGGGGTCAAAAACCTCCTTAACTGACAGATCCATTTTGCAAGTTCGCTTTTAAGGTCCCACAAAAGATCTTTACATTATTTCCATGAGTTTTTTTGACATTTGAATTATGCTATGTACGTCTGATTTAGACATTGAGATACTTTTAGCAACCTGTCTGTGTATGTCACATGATTTATACTGTATGTCAATGCTATGTGATGTGGTATTACTTAATGATATATATTGTATGCCAATGCTGTGTGATGTGGTATCACTTCATCTGATTTGATTATTGGCATGCCTTTTGCAACGTGCATGGCATCAAGCATTTGGCATTTGACATTTGACATTTGACTTGTACCTTGAACTGCCAGGCGTAACGCTGAAAGTATGTTTTTGTTGCAGGTTGGTCTTCAGTCACTGAATTTGGGAATATGTCCCAAACTTAATGTACTCCATATTGAAGCACCACGCTTGGTGTTACTTGAGTTGAAAGGATGCGGTGTATTATCTGAAGCTTCCATTGCTTGCCCTCTCTTAACGTCTCTGGATGCTTCCTTTTGCAGGTCATGTTAATTTCTTTGTGTTTGTTAAGCCCGGGTCCCTCCTCTCCTCTCCTCATGCTCAAGCTGACACTTTTTTTTTCAGCCAACTCAAGGATGATTGTCTGTCTGCAACAACTGCATCATGTCCTCTCATTGAATCATTAATATTGATGTCTTGCCCATCTGTTGGTTCTGATGGGCTCTTATCTCTGCGATGGCTTCCAAATTTGACATTGCTTGATTTATCCTACACTTTTTTGATGAACTTGCAACCTGTTTTCGAGTCCTGTTTGAAGTTAAAGGTATTTCCCATATCCAAGTGTATGCATTTGTCCGGTGCCCTTATGGCGCAGCCACTATTACTGTTTAATGAGTGTTATTATACGACACATGCGCAAAAGCCATTACTTAGTACCCTTCTTTTTTCTTTTCTTTATTTTGGGGTAAATAAATTTCACATTACTTAGTATCCATCTTCCCACTGGTGCTGGGAGAAGACTGGAGACAAATCTATCCTTTGTCATTATTTTGGCTTCTCTTAAAGTTAAATTTATGTCCTAACACTTGTCGGTCCAAGCTTTTTACACCAAGCAATGGATCCTACATGTACATACACGTCCATAAATAATTAAATATGTTATTGATTTATTGATACATGTATTAAGATAACATAGTTGCTTTAATTTAATGCTAGAGGAAGTTCATCTGGGTCTGTCAGGCTTTGGGTGTCTTTAAATTAGTTTGGAGCATAATCTTCTTTTTTGCCATTCAACTCTCTCTTGAGTCGTATATAGTATAGAGCACGAATCGTAACTCGTTTACCTTCTCTTATCAAGAGAAAGAAAAACCCTACCAATTGCTCTTAACTAAGTTGATAAGAATTGTTGGATCCTCTCCTTTTGATGCACTTCAATTGAATGGCTGGTTCTAGACTTCTAGTCCATATTTTTCTCTTCTTCAAAATTGTGAAATAATCTGTTTTCTGAGTGCATGATAAGAATCTTTTGACTGAGTGATTATGGTGTCGGCAAGGAAGATAGTAGTGTTTTAATGTGGTGAGTGAACATTATTTATGTGAAATGAATAAGCTAGACTTCCAATTTGCCTCAAATTAGGGGATAAAAGTTTCCATCACAAGAGAAAGTGGGTATTGTGTTTGACCAGGCATCTTGCTTTCATTCATTTATACTCTTCTATCACTTTAAAATAGAGTAGTCACGAGGTCCACTTTCAGTTTGTGTGCTTTTATATCTCCTTTCCGTGGGTTAGAGTACAACTAAGTTTGTTTACATCGTTTATATTTCTTGTTCTTCTTTCTTTACCTATTCTGTGTACTGATTCCTTTTTTCCTTCTTTAAGGTTTTGAAATTGCAAGCATGCAAATATCTCACTGATTCATCACTGGAGGCTCTTTACAAAGAAGGTGCCCTTCCCTCCCTTTGTGAGTTGGACTTGTCATATGGTACCCTCTGCCAGTCTGCCATAGAGGAGTTACTTGCTTTCTGCACACATCTAACTCATTTGAGCTTGAATGGATGTGTGAATATGCACGACCTGAACTGGGGTTTTAGTGGAGATCAGCTTTCTGAGCTGCCTAGCATCTATGGCTCATCTGGCTCATCTTCTCAAGATGATATCCACGTGATGCTTGAGCAGCCCAATCGTTTGTTGCAAAATCTCAACTGCGTTGGTTGCCCGAATATTAAGAAAGTTCTCATTCCTCCAATGGCACGTTGTTTGCACTTGTCATCATTAAATGTTTCCCTGTCTGCAAATTTGAAAGAAGTTGATATTGCTTGTATTAATTTGTGTTTTCTTAATTTGAGGTATGTTTTCGGGGCGTTTTTTCCTTCTTTTTATTCGATTGTGCTTCTTTCTGGTTCTTATATTGTTAAATCCACCAAGGTTCTTAACATTTTTTTTTTTCATTCAGCAATTGTTGCTCCTTGGAAATTTTAAAGCTCGATTGTCCAAGGTTGACTAGCCTTTTTCTTCAGGTGTGTGACAGTCCTCCTATAGTTGAAGTTCTTAATTGTCGCTTCTTTGAAATTTTAAACTACTTGTGCACGCACGTGCATGTTTGTATTGTTGATGAGGAACTTTTTCTTGTCAGAACATTGAAATTGCATCACACAGGCTTTTCTCCAAGATCTCTTGGGTGGAAAGTTTGTGAGTTTGGAGGGGGGAAGGAAATTTGTCTCTTTACTGGAATGCCTTTAGTTCCATAATTCATTGGTTAGGTTGGTTCTGTAAAGGCATCATTTGTGTGTGTCCGTGCAGTAAGCTTTGAGCTTGTTTACTGGTTATCTATGCAATAACTCATTTCTCATCATTGGTTAATCATTCAAAAGTATTGTTGGGTCCATTTATCTAATCTGTAATGATTTATATTTATCCTTATACAGCTCTGATTTGTTTTATCTAGCTCCCTGATTTTCTTTTATTTTGATTGCTGCATCTTCTCTGTCTCTTTAGTCTTGCAACATTGATGAAGAAATGGTTGAAGCTGCTGTATCACAATGTACCATGCTGGAGACTCTTGACGTCCGCTTTTGTCCAAAGGTGAGTGTAATTAAAGGTCTTCTAAACTAAATAACAAATTTAATAAAATTTCCTTTTTTTGGTACCTAAGAAGCACGGACACGGACACGACACGACACAGACACGGCAAATTCAAAAAACTAGGACACGGACATGGCGGGGACACGGCGAATAGTATATATATATATATATATGTGATGTAGTACTTTAAAAATTATTGAGTGTTACTATTTTTCATCAATCTCACAATGAAAAAAAAAACTCAAATCATAACTCATAACTAATAAACCATAAAAAAAAAATGTTGCATAGTTAAAAAACCAAATAAAAAACAAGACATTAATAATAACTAGTATCATTTAATCATCATTGCAACTTTACTCCAAATACAAAAGCATAAACAGAAAGGACTATTAACATTCATGACTATTTAACATTCAGGACTTTACTGTTAGCACTTAACATTTACAAAAACCTATAGGGTAGTCCCCAAAAAAGATACAAAAACAAGTCAGTATACTATCATCTATTCCCATCCATCATTTGACCCAGGACTTTTACCATTTACAATACCAAAAGGGTAATACAAAGCAAAAAAACAGGACATATCAGCATTAAAAATTAAAAAAAAAAAAAAAAAAAAAAAAATTTCCAGACACGTGTGTCCGCGGAGTGTCTGTGCTGTGTCCGAAAATTTTAAAAAATAAAAAAATTCCAGACACATTTTTGGTGTGTACGACACGTGTCGGACATGGATTCTTAGCCCATTTTGGCGTGTCTGTGCTTCCCAGATTGGTGCAAAACAACTATTGATTTACCTTCGTACTCTAGTCAATTGTAAGTATTTTTGTTGTTTAGAATTTTGTAAATATTTATTTTAGAAATATTCTCTCCAACTAATAGATATGCTCGGTGAGCATGGGAAGGTTACGTTCAGCATGCCCCGGTTTGAAGCGCATCTTCAGCAGCCTGTCACCCACATGATACATCCGCGTAATCGTTGTCTTTCTTTGAGTGCTTGTATGCTTTAGTTGCACGAGGTAGCTAGCATGAGGCCCTCTAATGTATTTGTAAATGTCCAGTCGTCAGTTTGTTGCTATTATATTTGGTTGTAATGTTTACTTCACGTTGTTCTTCTGATTTGAGCGAAACAATAAGCCTTGTTCTTTATATATTAATCATTATTGTTTGTCCATCATCAGTTTGTGTTTTGGGAGATAAAACGATAATGACAGGACTGGTTGCAGTGTCATATTTTCCTTTTGTTGGTGTTGGGGATTGTTATTACAGAGTAATTTTTGGGTTCCTTTTAGAGGTAAGTTCTCCATATCTTCTGCATATGAGGAACCAAGGCCCGAGAAAGACACCTGTGGATGGCATTAAACTGCTGTGGTTCCATGGAGGAGATTTTATGCTTTTTCGTCTTACGGTTGGCTGTCCAAAACAAACTCTCCACCCAGGCTAAAGCTGTTGAAAATGGGTTTTGAGAGGCTTTATCCAGGTCACATTCGTCTGTTGTTTGGTGTGGAAAGGGAGGGCAATCATACCCCTTCCTACTGTTCCCTACCTTTTTATATTGATAACAGTACTGGCGTTTTTATTTTTGCTGTTTTATCTTTGGTTTTGGGGCATCTTTAGAATTAAGGTGATGGGGGGGTTTTTTGGATTGCTTATGCTTACCTGGGGAATGCCCCTTGTGTATGTATAGCCTTTTGCCTTGAGCCATTCTGTATAACATAAATCTAGGGTCTGATTCTTGAGGGGGTTTTTTTGGGTGGAGGTTTAATTGTGAGGTCGTGGTTTCTATTTTTCAGTGAACCTATTGACACGGGTTAGTAGAATCTAAAAGATAGCTATGGAAGGCATTGTGAATGTATAATAAGAAAATATACTGTTTAACAATTTCTGACCCCCTCCGTACTGGTGAACAGGCTCGTCTTTCAATGTTTCATCCTTTCAACTGATTTTTTCCCTGAATTTTTATTGGTTCCATTCTAACAATTGAATTTTATTGCTCAAACAAGATTGCCTCCATAAGGTTGGACACGGCACAAATGACTAGAATTGGTATGTCTGTAAATTATGCATGCAATTATATGTCTGTGAAATGCTTATTCAAGCCATGATGACACCCTTAAAAGTCGAAAAACTTTATTCTAAGCCAATATGAAAAACTTTTAACATGAAAAACTTTTAACAGTGCACCGACTACAAAAATCTGCCGGAAAGTTTACATTTCCTTCCCAAAATGGATTAGGATCAAACGTGCACCATTTTCATTTCGTTGGATGGGTGTAGCTGTATATGATAATAACATAAGGATGTAGCTGTATATGACAATAGCATAAGGTTTAAGAACTCATAATATCGATTCCAACTGTTTAATCTCTGGGTCCGACACTTCAGGTGCCACATCTTCTGGGATCCTATAAGCATCAGCAATAGACTTCCCTTGTTCCAACACATCAGAAGGTACAGTCTGGAGGAGGCTGCAAAGGAAAAGTTTTTCAAAATTTCCATCTTTCTTTGTCGAAATACATTTCAATGAGGAATAATAGATATGAAGCTGATAATATGTGAAGGAACTCTACCATTAAGGCACAGAATATATGTAATTATAGAAGCAAATCAACATCTGAAACCCACTACCTGTCCAATGCATCAACAGCAATTCCAATCTTTGCCTTCATTGATTCAACTGAAGCTTCTGGATCCTTTCTTGACGCGTGCAGAAGCAAAGAATCGAGTTCTTCCAATGCTCTTCAAAACAGAAATTTATTGGTATCAAATTGGCTCAACAACATTCTTTTGAACTCGTAAAAACACACAGATCTGACCGGGTCATATTGCAAAACAGGTGTGCTACTGAACAGACGCTGGCTCTCTTCTGCTAAAGGCATGTTTCCATGAATTTACAGTTATGCAATGCCAATTTAGGGGAGTCCTATGTATTTAATTTATTCATTAGACAGGTTGGTAACTTGATAACTGCATATATGTGACGGTATTGGTTGTCGTTGTCATCAAAACTATTCTTATTGTTAGACTTACTCTGGACAACAAAAGAAAGTCCTAGTGACTCCTACACACCTACTCAAAGAAATAGCAAAAGACGTTGTAAAGTTTATATATTTTATAAAAAAACAAAAAATGAAGCAAAGCCGACTTTTACTTGCCGGACCTGCTGTCCAAACATTTCCTCTGTTTTACAATCAGGCCCTTGGTGTGCAGTGCCAGATTCATTGACCTAGTGCCCTCCAAACTGCCCTAAGGTTACAAGTGTAGACATCTCTTATGTACCGTGACGTATATCGGGTTGCAGGGTGCAATTGGAGCCACTCAACAACGATGCAGCATAGCACTTTATTCTTTTGGGTCTAAACCAATTATTTTAATTGTTTTGATCTTTTGTTAAGTTGATAAAATTAGTACCTGAGACATTGATCAACATCACTGAAAGCAGTTTTACCGAGGCCACCATCAGATGCATATTGTGCTACCTGTATACAAAGGAAATTTTAAGAGGTTATTAGAACATTTTCTTATAAGCAATAAACACACACCGCCATGTTCCGGGAGGGAGTTGAATCCTGCACCTCCCCCCTTGTACAAGGCAAGAGATATCACTCAAGCTAATAGCTGGTGGTTGAAGAACTTGTAGAAACTTGCAAAACAAATGGGGAAATCTTAAACAATGGGGGTCATGACAACAATGTCTCAGTGATCATAATTTCTTATGGGTATCAAATCTGAGCTAGCAGTCTCATACTTGTCAGATTCCCTACTTGGAGAACCTCATATACTTGTATACAACACATACAAATGTAATTGCTGTATAGTTTTATGGTCAACACATATAGATCCAGCTATATTACATGGCATATTCAAATATGCGTGAAGTAACGGTGTGGGGTACAATATATGTGTCTAGCATGTCATATTAGAAGTCCACCTAATAAGCTTATCCAATAGTTCAAGTTTATTTTATAACCATGCATAAAGTCTCTTATTATGTTTCTTCCGTTCCACTATTGCTTCAATAAAGTAAATGCCAATGTTGAACACACCATGTAAACATGATTTTACTCCAAATAAAATAAAAGCATATGATATTTAGCCATGTCCCATATCCTTGATTTGAGGATTTGATAAATTTGATGCAACCTAATATACATACTCGATTCCATGTAACTTAGGATATAGGCAATAGCGACAGCTAACAGGCTAAGTTACACACTGTGCTCTTGGTGATATAAGCTCTTAAGAAAGGAGAGTCTGAATAATTCTTATGGAGCATCTGCCATCTATAAGTGGGCTCTCTAATAGGATTGGGACCTTTGAAATATTATATAATTTACTAAAATTAGTAAAATACGGTTATACTCATCAGACATAGAAATCATTTGTTCATTTTCTGCAATCTGAGGGACCTTACTTGTGTGAAAAACCGCAAATTTCTTGTTTGTTGACACTAATTCTTTGTTCCCATAATTATTTATTATCTCAAGATCTCGACGATACTAGTAAAATAGAATTACAACACAGATGCATGGATACACATTGCCCTTGGTAAAAATATAAATGACAGTTCCCCTTTTCCTCTTAAGTGGCATGCTAGATTAGCACATATGTACAGTTCATGTTTACCATTATATAGCACAATATCAATGTTGCTCCAATAATAGGTAATTCACATGGTTTTAACTTGGCTTTCAATGGAACTTCGGGAGATGTATTCTAATATTTTTCTAAGCCTAATTCTATCATGATTGACCCAAAACCTATATATACATGTTTTTCATTATTGAAATTAAGTTTTGCATAATTGAAAGAAAATTAAACTTTTTGAGAGCTAAGTGTTCTGTTTAAGCCCCATGTTATTCTTTGCACACTTGAGTTATAGATTGTGTGACATTGAGCATACACTGGATTCATCAGTCCACAAGTAAAAAGACATCATCCAAAGTTTAACAGTGAGTTTGTTTGGACAACCACATAGAAAAGTGGATCATCATGAGGTGATTACGTTGGTGTGAATCAATGTGGTATCGTTGGTAATTCTGAAGGCGCTGGACATGGAGAGAACTGGGCGTCAGAGGTAAATAAATGGCAAGTGATTTCAAATATACTGGAGTTAAAAGCTTGAAGTATTTCGAAAGTGAGTGGAACTCATTGTACTCTTTTCCAGAGATAATGGATATTTTTGCCTTGAGACGGTTTAGTCACCATGCCTTCTTCCAATCCAGTTTTCCACATTAAATACTATGGTGTCTCCATCTATACATTTTACTGCACTTTTTACTTTTCTTGCATGTGTGTTTATTAATTAACAAATAATAACTTAAATTTTTTAAAACAAGCAATTGAGAAAAATGGACCTGTTCTCCCCCACAATTGGTCGATTTACATAGAACCAATATCAACTTATTGTCAAATATGCACCTCAAAATGCTTCAAAAATGAAGTACCATATCATGATGTGGTTTTCTGAAATGAATGATCAAATATGCACCTTATATCGACCAAACTTATCATAAAGAGCTATTGTATCATTTACAAGTGACTATTAGAAAATTTAATTTCACTCTTGTTGTCACAAAGTACGAATGGAGAGAATGGAAAGAGAAATTTCGTGAAAATATCAACTTACTGCACGAATATTTACACGAAGGGATGCTGCAGGGCCAGAACGTAATATACTCCGACAGGCAGCATATTGTGGTTGATCAACTTCCAGAGTTTTCCCTATATCAGAACAAAGGGATCAAGCAAATTGTTCATGTTTTCTTTTAATCTCAAATAAACTTGCATCTCTTGCATGAAATGTGATAGAGATCACATGTAACATATTGGAACTTGCAAGAAATAATTGAAGGGAAAAAAGGCAAACATTGGATTTTTTAAGTGAGGAGCACAAAAACGCGTTAAAAACTGACAGTCGTCCTTCCCTGAATCATCTCAACAGAAAAAAATTAACAAAAATAAAAAAATAAAAAAAGCTGGATAAAATGCAGCCATTTATTTGGAGGAAAGGATCATATAAATTTGTTTACGAAAGTGAAAAGCTAATTCACTAATTATTCTCCTTTGACAAAGGTAAACTTTGTTAATTTAAATGTAGGAGTAGATATGACATGCTAACACTGCCAACCATATCCTCCACATTTTGTAGTGTTTGATAATGTTAACATTCCTTTGGCTACTTAGGTTATGAATTTGCAGTCCAATCAGGGCATTATGATGCGTAACTATCAATTATAAAATTCTCATAAACAAATTCCTAAAATATAGTAATTTGAGTGCACCACGTACACATGTATGAAGCATAGAGATAAGTCATAAATGAAACAAAATACTCCCTATATAATATGATACAATAACATAAAACATCTCATATCCAGCACCGAACCCTAAATTGAGAAATCCATTAAGCAAGAAACTGGTGAAGCAAAGGAGTAGTCATTACCTAAATCCTTAAACTGCAACTGAGACAATATAACAGCAGGTACATAAGCCTCTAGCGGATCAAGCTTTTTTCTAGTAAATACATTTTAAGAAAGATTAGAAACAGTACAAAAAATCATCATAAAGCAGGGATTAGAAACAGTACAAATCATAATAAAGCACACTATAGTTTCCGGTGAGCCTGAGGCTGAGGACTGGAGCAGAACCCCAAGCCCCATCTAAACATCAGGATATGTTACTTGTTGCTGATGCATAAGTTTCAATACAAACAGAAATATACATTTTTCACATTGCAAAAAACATATAAATACAGAAAATAAACTACTGTATTTCTGAAAATACCATTCTTCTCTCCTACCAACCATCCCAAACAAATTGTTGAACCAAAAATTGTCACAATCCATAATTGTCATAACTAAAGATTACAACATTGAATCACAAAAATGTAAAAATGATAATTTTTTTAAAAAGGGGGGTCATTCATTACCTTTTTACATACTTATCAAAAATGCTAGCAGCCACGGCATCTGCTGAAAAAGAAATAGCAACTAATTTGAATATATATATATATATCTAGTTTCTTATATATATTACAAATATGCGGGTATTGATGAACATGTATTTAATGGAATTTGAAGCTCGCAGTATGAATTTAGATAGTAATGAAAGAGAGATAAGAAAGAGGGCGTTACTTTTAGGGATAGAGAGAAGGAATAGGAGAGAGACGGAGAACAATCGCCTGCTCTCCCGAGCTTTTGGGGGCAACGATGCGCACTTCACTCTGGAACACTGATTGCTTTTGGAGGCGACGTTTGGGTGACGAGAACGAAGAAAGGGCGTCGAACCAAAAAAGCTAACAGATTCAGACATTACTCTTTTACTTCTACTTCTACTTCTACTTCTACTTTCTCTTCATTTCCTCTCCCGCCGAAGGTAGGGAGGGAGGGTCTTATCCGTTTCTCGGCCATGTATTTTCATGATAAATTGAATTACAATCTTACCCTTGCCTATCGTTAAATATAATGTCAAAAATTGATAAATATGGATTTTCTGTTTATATATATATATATATATATATTAATGTCACCAATTTTGTCCCATTTTATACATTTAACATTTCCAAAAGAGAGAATCGTCCGTTCATACGCTCCATTTCATGGGCTAGTCACGAGCCTTCTTTACTGAACTTGATTTTACATGGAACATCAGTGGAAATTATATACATATGTTGGCACAGAGAGAAAAATATTTATTGGATAGTATTATTGGGTAAGCTGCAACTATTTTTATAATGTCACCATTCTATTTTTGCAGTGTCTGCACAAAGACACCATCAAGAGGATCTTTTACTAGATCATGTGCAAGTCAGATTGGGGAAAAAATGGCGGTTATTTATAGAAGTGAGAGCCTCAGAATTTTGTTTTCTGAAACCAAATTATAAATTAAAATGATTCACCTTCCACTATTATAATAAAACTACACAACCTGTTTTAACAGTATAAACTTTCACATGTAGTTTACTGTAAGACCATGGAATAGCAGACATCAGTGAATTAACCGGAGTACAGTTTGGTACTCTAAATGAGAGGGACCTTATTAATCATATATATATGTGTGTGTGTGTGTATTAATCAGTATATATCCTGACTAACCAATATATGTATATATATACATAACACCAAGTAGAACTCTAAACCTCCATGTATTGATATTTAGTTAATACAATCATCAATTGCAAGTCACAGATCTCTCACATCTGCTTAACCCTCCTAGTGCTTCGCAGAAACTTGACAATTTCAAAACCAATGCAAGAACCATAAGAAATATGATGATAATTCCATATGAAGACATCTGCTTAACCCTCTCAGTTCTTGGCGGAAGCTTTACACTTCAAAACCAACCCAAGAACCACAAGAATTATGATAATCCCGTATGAAGAACCACCAGCTCTGTGTATCCAGTAAGGATCAAACCTGGAAAAGCCACGTTCCATGAAACGTGACACGGTGATGGCCGTGATCAGAACCAATAGCAATAGAGGCAGATAAGAGGAAAGATTGAAGGGTTGCTCATCGCATTCCAGCTCGACTTCTGGTGTCCTGTCAATATAGAGAGGTGAGAGCACAGCAACAAGGGCCAAGCCTATGGCCACCAGCCTCTCATATGATAAAAACCTATTACCACTCTTGCAGATAGCTTCCTGCTCCATTCAGGAACAAATTCTAAGGAGAAACTACCAGCCTCTTAATATTATCAATTACTTGGAATCTTCTTATCGCTGCTGGTTAACACAGTAACATGAAATTGGTTAGAAAGGAACCTTCTGCTAAAGGATGTGATCTCATTCCCTTGGTCGTCAAATTTTGGAATATATTTTGAAATTAGCATATGACTTGTTTGATCTTTTAGTGCAGATTTCTCAAGGTATGGTCCAATACGACAGTTGTAATCTTTATGGAAGTGCTTACACAATGCAACTCATGTTGACAGAAAATTTCCCACATAGGGAATCCTTCTAGAAGTTCAGAAGCACAGCTTATACATTAAGTTTTGGACTTTTAGAATAAGTGGATGTGAATAAAGTTGCAAAAAGAGAGAAATCATTCTCCATTAAGTAGATTATATAGTTGATGTAGGTTGCATAGTAACTTGGAATCTGATGCTAACAGCATCAAATATGAATTCTCAAAATGCTTATATGGAAGGTGCACAGACTTCCTGAAATGAAGTCAAGATATGCCTAAACATGATTGCAGTCATGCACTCTGCATTCAAGGTCACTAAAAGCATTTGAACATTGACAGCAGTGACTACTCCAACTTCCTACCGGACCAACCTTTTTCTACTATAAATCGCAATTAAAAGCCAACTGAGCTAGTCCATGTGCAGCACCACTAGCATTCATAGGAATATAATTGTCACAGTACATAATAGGCTAAAGAAGTGTACAATTCTTTCTTATCTATGGGTTGGGGTGGGGTGGAGACTGGAAGGACTGCACAAGGTAACTACTGCATATGCAGCGAAGATTATCTGTTCTATACTGGAAAATAATAAGCCTGAGTTTAAAGCTTTGAGGATTGGGCAGAAGAAAGAAACATGCTCCCTTCTGAGTAGTGGTGGAGTGGCAACGGTTTCAGTCATCATTTGAAACAACCAAGGACAAGTTCAATGAAGCGGCTTCAGAGTAACAGGCACCAATTAGCCAAACGTAAGTGGTGTGTGTCCTAACTAAGCATAAACAGTAACTATGAGCTATAGACCAGATCTCAAAGATAAAAAAAACCCATAGTGATAAATACAATTTTAGTAGAAAAAATACATAAAGCTATTGTCATTAGATGATAAAAAAATTATACACTTGTAGAGCGAGGAAGTCAAGAACATTGCCGGGAGATGCCTAACACTCAATTTCAGATAATACACAGATTGTATGATACAGGAAGCTAGCACAGTTGAGAAACCATAAAATTGAAAGAGCAAGTGCAGAAACAAGCTGAATGACCTAAATGTCACTGGTGGAGTTCTTTGGCCTGCTTCCGATGAGCCTTCTCATCCATTTGTTCTCTGATGTAGTTAGACGAGAAACTGCCGTATTAGATAATCGGATGTCCTGAGATATTCCTGTTGGTGGAAGTTCAGCAGGAAGTGCAGCAGCAGTGCTTGTAAAGGCATTTAGAACAAGGAAAGCCAGTATGGGAGAAAGATCCAACCCTCCAAGTGGTGGGATGATACCACGAAATATGTTCAAGTATGGATCACATAAGGTGCTGAACAAGAAATACCATCGAGATTATCAATGTCTATAGGTTCTGATCAAACGAAAATTTTAAAGCAATCACGACTACACCGCATCATTATAAGACAAAAAATGAATACTGGCAAAAGGTTGTTGACCTAGTTCATGCATTCTACAATTGAATACTGGCTAGTTGAACATGATGGCAGAACACCGGTACCAACGTTCTAATAAGTAATACCAGTTTTGACACTTGCAAATATGGTTGTTAAAATCCTGATTCGAATCTTATGATCCTACAATTTTGTGATTCAAATGTATCAAATTGATTCTGATCCCGCAAGAAACCCAGTAGGATAGAAATTAGAATTTATGCTTAATCCTTGTAAAATCACAAGAATCACAAGAGATCTTGAGTTGCATCCAGATTTGCTGAACCTGCTTTACAACCTTATAATGTGACATTTGTATTCTTCTTTTTTTTCCTTGGTAAGAAACTCACACACCCATTTGTCCCTATGGGGGTATTTTTCTTTTTTTTCCTTGGTAAGAAACTCACACACCCATTTGTCCCTATGGGGACTTGAACCCTCCTCACCTACCACTTTGGAAGGTAGAGGAGATACCACTAGGACTTGTAATCATTTTTAATAAACAAGGTTCTGAGACTCAAATAATATTACAAAACAAACACCAAAAAATCCACTTAAATGGCCTAAATAATACAACAATGTCTAATCTTTTTTATTTATTTATTTTTATTTATCATTTTAACTCTACAAAGATTCTTGTTATCTGCTTTAAACTAGTAAAATAGTCAATTACTTTAACACCTGATTAGACCGTTAACTAATATGGACTCAAAATTGTTTCCTTTCCCTTATTCATTTTTCTTTTTAGTTGATTATTTTGCTATGACGTGTGGTGGAAAGTGGGACAAATTTTTGCTTCACACAATCAACTTCAAATTCCACCTCTAAAACTAAGTTAGTTTGCTTCAAACCGATGGATCTCCTATCTTCACTTATCTCAGTACTCATTTTTTTTTTTTTTTTTTTTTTGAGCCTATGTTATAGGCTTTGTTGCAAAATCTTTCATGTCAAGTAGACCAAGAATTTCAAAACGTAGTTTTGTATTTTCATATGTAGTTTTGTATTTTCATGCAATGTATGTTTACATATAAATGATTATTTGTGAACTTATTTTCATCTTAAGTTCTACATTCAATATGATAAATTGCTTTTATTATTAGTTAGTGCTATGTAATTTGGAGGCTCTTATGCCAATAATTTTTTTGCTTTTGTGAGGGTAATGTGTTACAAAATTATTAGACGGAGCTTTTGTAAGTTTATGCACTCTAAATATTTATCTTAATTCTTTTCTTTTCTTTTTTTCATGAAATTTAAGATTGTTCATGGTGTATTCTTAAGAATTTTCGAGATGCACAGATAGAAATATTACAATTTTTATTGGAATAGACTATAGAGTAAGATTCCATTATGTTGGGCTATGATCTTCTTGAGGAGCTCACTCCATACCATTCTTTTAGGTAATACTCTGATGGCTCAAGTATAGCAGATTTTGGCAGCAGTGTTGTCATTTATTTTTAGTTGCTCTTTTAGTTTATTTTGAGGACTATTGTAATTTTGTTTTTGAACTTGATGTGGTTGGATCATGGTCAGGCTTTATTATCAATTCTTTCATATTACGAACTATGATTTCGATATAGAATTGTCTACATTAGAAAACACGTTATTTGTCTGCGTGTGGTTTGTGATTCAAGTTCACGCCCTTAATTCAGAATAGGACGAGGAATCCTTATGTTATAGATTGAGGCGTGGCAATTTTGATAAGTGAGATGCACGAATATTATTCGAGTATTATTCTTCTCATTTTGTATAATCTTTACTATCCAATCCTGAAAACCCTCTCATTAACCTATTTCAACAACTTTACTAGCAAGTTATAAGTAAGTTAACACTTAGTAGCAAAACTCGAAGGTACAGAAAACACATTTTTTCACCCATGAGCTACCTTAGTGATTTTAAGATCAAGTGGTGGGAAAGCAACCGGCCAAGGTAGATTAGAGCTAATACATATAAAGTTTCTGATGATCTTACACAACACAAACTGGCCACAACCCTCAAAAAAAAAAAAAAAAAAAAAAACAATATTTCATATAATTAATTCGCAATTGTAAACTACTGCATCAAAAAGCCGCCAAAGTCATGTTTACCAAATGTAAACTTCAAAATTTTAGTGGCATACCTGAGTGGGCTAACAATGGCTGGAGGAGAGTTAGGGAACCAGGTTAAAACAAGCCTGACAACCAATAGTGTATTGTAAATATTCAAGAAATTCAGAATGCCATTAGTCACCACAATCCCAGCCACAGAATCGCCTGGTATAATGGCAGCAAAATTGTGATTGGCCATGGAATTCAAATTTCTGTAGTTTCTGCGACGAATCTGAATATAAAGTTCAATTAAGTATGTCAATTAAGCAAACAAGAGAACTTCATCATAAATGTAGAAGTATGAAAAAAGCGCACAGTATTTATCAAGGAAATACTGCACAAAACTTATAAAAATCATCATGTGATTGCCCAGACACTTTTCCAAGGTGTGTTTTATGGTCTCACATGGATCTCCCCGATCTCTTTGGCATGCATAATTTTCTTTTTTCTAATCTTTGCATTTCATTGCAAAGTTAACCTAAGAACTGGATCCGCGATCTTCCACGTTATGATTCCAGACACTGTATATATGTTCCTTATCGATGCTTCTTAACCATCAAGGTATGCTTCTTAACCATCAAGGTGCACTTCAATGCTAATGTGATTCTGATACTGATAATGACGGAAATTGTAATAATAAATATGGTGGTTATAAATAGTGAATTTTATTGTTAAGTGATGCATATAACATATAAAGAATTAATAAACAATTCTTTATGGGCAGATGGGCAAGGAAATGAAAAAAGAGGGCTAGTCCAGTGCACGATGCTCCCACCATTACGGGATTTGGGGAGGGTCAAATGTACGCAACCTTTCCTCCGCATTCGAAGAGGCTGTTTCAGTGACTCGAACTTGTGACCTCCACGTCACAATGGAGCAACCTTAAGGAAATGACAAAAGAGATCGCCCTCAAATTGGATGGCAAGTCAAATTGATACTGCCTTTAAATATTTTCCTATTTATCAACTCAAAAACTCAACAAAACCTTATATTCCAAAAACTTGGAGTTGGGTTACACATGGAATTTTGTCATACAGCTTTATTAGGGGCTTTCCATTCTCATAAATCACACTTCATCACATACTTTCTCATCAGGGGATAAAAAGAATCACATCTTTTCTACTCTATCCGACATCCTTCTGGTCTTCATCTTGACCTTATCATTCCTTTCAACTTAAATTGTACCTATGGTCCTTGTTCAATTGGTGACACTTCTAGTTTGAAGTCTAGTATATATGAGGAAATAAGAAAAATTATATTTTTATTAGGTCATTAGAATTATATATTACAATTGTTCATGAATCCACTCTACATAAGGGCGTCTCACCCAACTGGGTGGATACCAAATGAACTAACACTCATCTTCTATAATTCATCATTAGAACTGACAAGCTACCCACAATAAAATAGCAGGATTCAACTCCTAATTCTTAATAAACAATTAATATTAAACAGATAATAAACAAAATAAACGCAACTTCGGAAATGCACATACATTATTCATTTTTCTTAAAGACCAAACTATTATAATACCTAGTTTCCTATACTTAAAACCATCCTACATAGACATAAAAAATATATATATAAATACACACATACACAGACACAAACACAAACCGGATGAGAGAGATACCTGGGAGAAATTGTGGAAATGGGAGGAGAAAAAAAGGAAGATTTTGTCGAGAAGTGGGTTTGGGGAAGCGAATGTGTCTAAGAATGTGAGGCAATTCTCAGCAGTGGATACGATAGAGCTATGGAGATGACGAACAATGTTTACATTGAATTGGAGGTTGGGTTTAGAGTGAGAGGACTGCGTGAAGAATTGGGGAAGGAATGGGGTGTGAATAAATGGGGAAGAGAGTAGGAGTAGACTGTTGTAACCGAACCCGTTGGCCATGGATTTCTGCTGCTGCTGCTTTGAAGAAGAAGAAGAAGAAGAAGAAGAAGCGTCCATTTCTTTCTGTGCTTTGGCGCAAATGGATAGAAAAAGAGAGCCCACTGTTTTCTATATCACCTATTATTTAGAGGAGATTGGGATATGGATCGGAAAAGGAAAAAAAAAATTAGATATTTTTTTTAATCAATACTACTTGTTGACGCGCTCCCCACGTAGTAGACCTTCTGTGCGTGTGCCTGTGTGTGATAAAATTGAAAATTTGAAATTCTAACCCATTTCTCAATTTAGTATGTCCACTGTATAAAAGAATATAAATATATTTGTATTGCATTTTTAAAAATTTATTGTATCATATATACATATATATACATATATATATATATATATATATTTTGTATCGCATTTTTAAGAATTTGTTGAATCATTGTACTTGTGTGCGCTATTTATGTATGAAAGAAGGCACCCTTTAACATTTTTTATTTTTTATTTTTATTTTTATGTTGTGAAAGTAAAAAAAAAAAAAAAAGTTTTTGCATTTTTAACCAATTCATTTTGTCAAAATGCATATTTTTTTGCTAGAACATTTTTTGGGTAAGTATCTAACTGAGCTATATAACCTATGCCAATGTACGCTCAGGCTCAACCAATTCCAAAATCAAATTTTCTCCATTCTTTGTAAAGCTTAATTTACAAGCATCAATTGTTTTATTTAATTTTTCTTTGGTCTTTTTTCAGCTTCAGAAGTCCCAAACTTGGTTATGTATCTCTACAAGAATTATATACAAGATGGAGAAGACTAGAAGATAGAATGATAACAAATAATGCAAATTGGTATCTACAACGATAAAAATACTATTTATGATGCACCAGTTATACAGCATCTTTGGTATGCCCATTCATCTCCGTTTAGGGGTACCTATAAAGATAAGTGATACAGGTCAAAGAAATCTTGGAGCAGATGAAAAATATGTATCATCCAATAAAACTTATCTTAGTATGAGAAGGGCAATGATAACATCCCGACATTCGTCTATCCGAGTATCTCACACAAGAACTTATTGAGATGTTGCCTTCCAGAGGATCATTATATAACACAAAAAGTGAGTTTTGAAAAACTCCAAGAGACATATAACGTAACCACCTTGGTAGCTCCATAGAGAAGAAAACCTTGCTAACGGTTAACGACCACCGGGCTCGGAAATCCAGTGGATAGTCCCATTGAGAGAAGCATGAGATGAATCAAAACGGATACAGGGTATGGTACCAGAAACACTAATTCTTGTCCAACAGCCCTCTGTAAGAGAATAAATGTCAACCTCAAGGTCACTAGAAACATAAGCAATTGTAACCACCTGATAGTCATTAGTTGTGGAATCGAATCCGAATCCAAAAGCAAGATCAAAACATAAGCAATTTTGGTAAAAGATTACGAAATTATTTTTAGTGATGAGAGAACATTATGATTTGCAGACGCACATGATTTGCATAAGTATTCTCACCGGCAGTCTTAGAGTTTTTAATTATTGAATTACAAATATGCCCCCAAACGGGTATGCATAGAATTATGAAACAATTATTTTGACAAGATGTATCGATTATTAAAAGTAATTAATACCATACTATAGGGGGAGCGCCCCAGTGAGAATATCATATAATTTGCACTTATATTTCCTTTGTT
Source organism: Cornus florida (assembly GCF_030987335.1). Taxonomy (NCBI): domain Eukaryota; kingdom Viridiplantae; phylum Streptophyta; class Magnoliopsida; order Cornales; family Cornaceae; genus Cornus; species Cornus florida. The sequence continues at coordinate 104,406,678 of NW_026775581.1, read as the reverse complement.
TTATAATAAAGATAGATAGATAGATACAATTTAGAGAGAGTGCAATCCAATTGTTCTCAAATTTGCAAACTTGAACAACAACATTCCTTACGTAATTGTCAGACTATTAAATTGACCCATTTAAATCATTAAAGCATAGTATTAACATTTATAAGTCTTTTTATTTGACCAAAATGACCCTTTGACAAAAAAAAAAAAAAAAAAACCACCAAACTCCACCACTGTGATTGCCAAACAAACAAGGGTGGAGCCAAGAATTTTTAAGGGGGTAACTAGTAATGTAAAATTAAAATTTTAAAATAATATAAAATCATTATAAGAAATTTTTTTCTTTACATGTTTAATTCGCTCGCTAAAATAGATGAATTAGTTATATTATCTAATAGTTAAACAAAATTCTAATACAAAACTCTTATTTTGCATTTCAAAAAGTAAGAAATATGATTTTTAAATATATTTTTATTATTATTCCGTAGTAATATATTAAATATTAAAAGACCATTTTTAATAGTAATATATTAAATATCACCTTCAAGTAATCACACATAAACTAATCTTTTTATTTCTTAGTGTTTACTGAAACATTATTTACACAACATGTCACATTTTTCTTCTACAAAAACAAAGAAAGAAAAAAAGAAAAAAGAAAATAACAGGTCACAATGCAATCATATTTATTTTTTCATTCTTAAGGGCCATTTTGGTCAATTAATAGGAGATTATAAAGGAAATTTAATATTTCACATGGGTCAATTCAGAAGTCAAAGACAGATACAGATACGTACTTTTATCATATTTTATGTTTGAGGTACCAAATCCGAAAGATGTCATCATCTAAAAAGTGTTGAAGTTGTAGATAATTGAAGTTGTAGATAATTGTTTTTAATCCACAACGTGGAAGGGGCTATACAATTAGTAGGCTTGATGATTATTCTAAGGGTAAATTTCACTTAAGCGTTGGTCATACAATGATGTAACTAATTTTTTAAGTTGCTACAAAAATTATTCAAATTTTGTTATAAAATCTTTGATGAAAAACCACAATATATCTTTCGTACATTAGGAATTGCATGACAGAATGTCACTTATTATTAATATTTTTTAACCCAGGTGAATGAGTTGGCTCAAATCCAACCAAATTACAACAATAATCAAATTGGTATTATAAAAAGTCTTCATTTAAATCCACAACCCAATTAACAACCCAATTAACGTTAATTGATTGATGATTATTTGTTTCTAATTTTTTGTACCATAATATTTTATGAAAAAGGTGATGATATTGATGCTCCAAAATTCAACCTAGCGATCCACTTTCTTTTATTATTAATTGTAGTGAAAATTTTACACTCCTACATCGATCTCCTTAAATTAAAAAAAAAAAAAAAAATGTCGTCAGTAAATTTTTTACCTATTTTACTTGGCCTTGTTTAAATTAACAGAAGAAGAGATGAGAGATCTGATCCAATAGAAAAATCTTAATTTATGATAGTATCACAGACCAAAAAGTTGCAGGGATAAATGGTCTTTCGTTTTTGTTATTTTTTATTTCTCAACTAAAGAAAAAAAGAAAAAAAAAAAAGGTTAGAGCAAAACATAAGTTATTATATTAGGCTTGGAGGGGTGAGAGCGCAAAGCTGTCAATTTATTAGATTTTTTTATTTTTTGTTTTTTTGTCTTTAAGGCGGCGAACCTTTATTAATATTTTTTTTTTTTGTCTTTAATTTTTAAATTGGAGGCGGCGAGGCGTACCTTTATGGTAAGTAAGTTGCCTATAAAAGGGCCCTCATTATCTATAGGATTTTAGGTTTTGTAAAGAACGAAGGTTCCAAGAATTCAGTCAAGCGGCGGCTCTCTCTGGCCCGCAGGTACGATCAGTCTATTTTCTCAGAAGTTTGATCTCCGTTCTGCCGTGGAAACTTAGTTCATCGCGTTGATGCCCAGAAGCATTACGAAGCCTGTCAAAAGGAGAGAAAAAGATATGGAAGAAATTTTGATTGGTTATAAGTTTCTTCCAACCGACAGTGAGTTGATTCAGTATCTTGTGTGCAAGGCGAAGGAAGAAGCCCTACCATGGGAGGGTGTTGTGAAGGACTGTGACGTTTATGGCAAGGAGCCCTCAGAGCTTTTTGAGGGTTCGGAAGAGAATGTTCTTTATTTTTTCACCAAGTTGAAGAAGAAGCACGGAAACGGGTCGAGGATTGATCGTGTGACGGCGACGATGGGTACATGGAAGGGGCAAGACAAGGCTAAACCTATAATAAAAGATGTCGATGGTACTACTGGTACCGGTGAGGGAGATGATCAAGAAACTGGCTTGATAGGAAGGAAGAGAACTTTTACCTATAGAATGAAATCGGATGCTAAGGCGGCGAAGGCCAAGAGTGGATGGAGCATGACTGAATATAATCTTGACGGCACTAATCTCCAAAGAGCAAAAGTAAGTACAGTGTGTGTGTATATATATATATATATATGTCTCTTATATTTTTTTTTTATCTTTTTAGAATTCAACAGTCTCTAAATAGTGATTTGATATGTTACTCAGGTCAAAGACTATGTAATTTGTCGAATTAAAAGGCAAAAGCAGGAAGAAATTAAGTTGGAATCCCAAGTTAAGGTGATGCAAGCGGAGGAGTGCAAAGTGACAGTAACTCCGGCACTTGAAGACTGCAATACCATCCCACATGCAATGGAACCCATATTACAAGACTGCAGCAACCTCATCACAGAAGCAATCGAATTTGATGGAACAACAGTACTAACGCAACCAGAAGAAGAAGAAGATTGCATGGATTGGTTGAACGATTTTGACTGCAGCAACCTCATCACACAATCAATTGAATTTGATGGAAAAACAGCACTGATGGAAGCTGAAGATTGCAGCAACCTCATCACACAAGCAATTGAATTTGATGGAAAAACAGTACTAATGCAAGCTGAAGACTGCAGCAACCTCAGCACACAAGCAATTGAATTTGATGGAAAAACAGTATCAACGCAACCAGAAGAAGATTGCAATTGGTTGAACGATTTTGCTACACAACTCTTCCAGAATCAAGAACATTTAGGAGACAGTGAAATACTAATGTTGCCCAACATTTTTTATGCAGATAGTTGGTCCCTCTCAGCTTGATTTAGATTGTCTACAATCAACTAGTGTACCCTGCTTTTAACTGTGTTTGGGTTATGTGTGTAACTTTGTGCAAAATTTTATAAATACATGAAGATAAATTGATTGTCAACCTTTAATTAAATTTTATCGAATATATTCATGTGTATGTGTGAGAGATGGGGTTTCACAAGGCTGATAGAATGAAATAATGGCAAGGGATAGAAGGCTTAAACCAAACCAGTCTCTACCAGTGAACAATTAGAAGGGAGGAAAAGCTGAAACCCTTACCATAACCTTTGAAAAGGTAATCACCAAATTTAAACTAATGTTAATTTTGACTATTAATCAAATTTAAAATGCCTGCCCGCCACCTTCTTCTTTTTTCATTCGCTAGGTAAACAGATTAAAAAAGCAATCAAATTGTTCCACCAAAGTTATATGGAGGCAATATATGACTTTTATTGAAGTTAAGTTGTTTATTCCAAAATGGACAAGCAAAGCCAAAGGCATAATACAAAGCTACCCACCAGAAATCCCAAAAGAAACCCCAAAGTAGAGGAAGCAAAAAAACCTGCTGCAACTGACCTCAGTCCTCGGTAAAATGAAGAGGACACCATCAAGAACTGGAAATCACCTTTTGTTCCCGTTCCACTGATATAACCTTTCGTTCAGCTTCCACTTATATCACCTTTTGTCCTGATTCCATTGATATCACCTTTCCTTTAGCTTCCATTGATATCACCTTTCCTTTAACTTCCATTGAACATATCAAACAAAAAAAAATTATCATACCAAGTCTTTTTTTTTTTTTTTTTTTTTTTTCAAGTTGCTTGATAGAAGAAAAATATATAAATTTGGATAGCAGAACATAGTAATAATATAAAAATCAACAACTATTTGTGTTGTATATATATATGAATCTTTAATTTTTTAAGTTAATGCAGTTAGGCAAAAGAGAAAAACACCTTAAATCAGGTTACAGGAGTGGTATTGTTTTCTTAGTTATATCTAGTTACAGTTTTGGAAAGAATATGTATATATACACATAGTTTTAGGGTTTTTGAAGACAAGGGCAGTAGATCGAGTGTATTTGGATTAATGAGGGTTAATCTTCAGGAATTAATTTAGGGCTTTTCTCCTTTAGCTCTTTTATTATTCCAGTGTTTTCAAAAACGTTTCTACAAGTCGTGTTTGGAGGGAGAGAAAATTGGAGTTTCTTAATGTTGAGAGGAGTGTTGATGAAGGCTATGTAGTAACCTCTTTGCTTTATTTTGAAGGCCAAGGCCAAGAAGGGTGTCGTGTTCTTTTGCAGTGGTGGTGGTGAATTGGGTGTGATGTTTCTGGGTTTGTTAATGTGAGAGGAAGGTCATTTTGGTACATTGGTGTTAATAGGTCACGGATGGATTGGTAACTGTATATTGGTAAGTGAGGTTAAAAATGTCATTTTAAACATTAGAAGGGCAAAATTGACCTTCAAACAATTTTCTCATGCTGACATCAGCATAATCCGTCAAGTACTTAACGGCAGGGGGCAATTTGCTACATAATTCAAAACCTCAAGGGAAATAGGCTGATTTAACTTCAAGCTGTTCCAACTTAGATTTTTTATTTTGTAATAGTATTATTATTATTATTATTATTATTATTTATAAGTTATCTATTTTATTCAAGAAAACACAGCACAGAATTGAAATGGGCAACCCCCAATAGTACAAACAAGAACTAACCACAGCACAGCACAACAGCAAACCAACAGAAAGAATCAAACATTCCAGAAAGGGATGTATCCAAAAGTATGCCTGTTGAATCTAGTTGCAGGAAAGGACAACATTTTAAGTCTAATAGAGTGGTAATTTGAAGAGACGCAGAGAATTCATCCAAATAAGAATTAAAGTATCTTCCAGAGTTTGTTTCTCTCCAAATCATGTGGAGATTTTGCAAACTTGATGGTACCAATTCCTCTTAGACTGACACTTGTGATTGCTCCATTCGAGAATCTCGAACAGCAATAGCAACAGACTCTTAGATCAAGGCATACTGACTTATAAAGAATAGATTATGAACACTTTCAACATTCCTTCTGCAAAGGATATATCGGTCTGATTGAGACATACATCATTGAAGGAGCTTGTTCATAGTGCTTAGTGTATCCTTAGCAGCAAGCCAGAGGATGAAACAGTGCTTTGGAACACCTCCCTTAAATCAAACAGTCCCACAAGTTATGGTTGAGTCTGACATCTTCATAAGCATCCTTAACTGAGAAGGGCTTATTGGAGCTGGACCAAACAACATCATTATTCCCTATCCTAGAAGGTACAGAGAGTTTGAGCAACCAAAGAACCAATATCCCAAATATTATCTCGCATGCAATTCAGGCCATTCCCACCCTCTATCAGATATAATGTCAGCCAACTTGAGCATCTTTAGGAATACCTAAGTTGAAAACTCTATGACCCTCTGAAAGAACAATAGCGCCACGTGAAAGCCAAGAATCAAACAATAAGGAGGTGTTCTGGCCTGAGTTACTACATACCCCATATGAAAATATAAATCACACCTTGTTGTGATCTTGATTATTGATTTTAGAATGAGGCCAAACATTATAGTAAAATAGACTTTTATTTTCTGATTCTGATAAACGCATCAAAGTTAAAGTGCAATGCAAGTCCACACAAAGAATATAAGAGTTAAAAGTTATCTGCAATGATTTAGCGCACACAACAACAAATTCATGGCAGAAAATGGCATTAAAAGAAAATAAAATAAAAGGGAGTATGAACAAAATACATTTTCAACAAGGCATGTAGAAGCTATTGAACAAACAAACTGGCTTTCTCCCTCCATGCTACCAATTCTATCATATAAAAATCATTCCAGGTAAGAAGAGAATATAATCCAGGTCAAGTCTCATACGAAATGAAAATTAGTCACAAATGAACCATTAGTGGAGCTAAGTACATCATCACTCTAAAGTGTTAATTGCATCCCTGTCCAAGTAGTGAAAGCAACTGAGGTAACAACAAAATCAACATTGAAACTTTAGCTAATACTCCACCTAGTAAGACACCTAAAACCTACTACTCTTTACTAGTAGAGATACATGACCACAAACTTTATATTGACCATGACCACACAGATATGTCATTAAACTAGCATTTGACATTCATATACATGTCATGCAGGAAGGACTACTAATAGGATTAAAAAAAAGTGGGGTACATATATATATATATATATATATCTTGCCTGCTCTTTCTATTGTTTCTTGGTTCTTATAATTTTCTTGGTTCCTCCAACTCTGCTCTTGGTGCCTGCAACAGAGAAGAGCGTGCTTGCTCACCGAAGCCTCCATGTACTTTGTCAATTAGCACTAAGCTCTCTGTGTAAACATTGACACAAAATGCCTCATCATATCCACGCATCCCAACATTCTTGAACTCTTGAGTCTTAATGTCAACTGAAACCATCTCCTCATCTTTAGTCAAAAGAACTTCACCATTCCTCTTCCAGCCAATAACTTTCACAGAACCTTCTCTACCAAAATCAAGACCAAACAGATTGGTCCACGACTCCACAGCACCATCCTGTTTCATCATCCAGATTGATACTTTGCCATAATAATCATTCTTGAACACAAAAACTGAGTCTTGAAACACTGCAATAGACAACCTACGTGGTGCCTTTTTATAAACTAGACTCCTTGGTAGCTCCATCAAAGAGAATACCTGAGTACCCAAAGTGAATGTCACAATGAACGGGCCAGGAAAATTACCACCTCCGGAAAGCCAATGGATAGTCCCATTGAGAGAAACTTGAAATGAATCACAACAGAGAGGGAGTACAGGACCAGAAACACTAAGGTTTCTCCACCATCCCTCCTTAAGCGAATAAATGTCAATCTCAACAATGCTATCATAGAGGTAAACAATTCTAACCACTTTATAGTCATTGTTTGTGGAATCTAATCCGAATCCAAGAGCACACTGATAAAAGCCGTGCGAAAGGCAGTTAATGCGAGGTTCTGGAACTACTACAAATTTCCTAATACTGGGGTTCCACAGATATCACCCTCAAATTGGATGGCAAGTCAAATTGATACTACCTTTAAATATTTTCCTATTTATCAACTCAAAAACTCAACAAAACCTTATATTCCAAAAACTTGGAGTTGGGTTACACATGGAATTTTGTCATACAGCTTTATTAGGGGCTTTCCATTCTCATAAATCACACTTCATCACATACTTTCTCATCAGGGGATAAAAAGAATCACATCTTTTCTACTCGATCCGACAGCCTTCTGGTCTTCATCTTGACCTTGTCATTCCTTCCAAACTTAAATTGTACCTATGGTCCTTGTTCAATTGGTGGCATTTCTAGTTTGAAGTCTAGTACATATGTGAACATTTCCACTTTTTTTTTTTTTCCCTTAAGGAAATAAGAAAAATTACATTTTTATTAGGTCATTATAATTATATTTTACAATTGTTCATGAATCCACTCTACATAAGGGCATTTCAAACCTAGGCCTACTGAATCTCACCCAACTGGGTGGATACTAAATGAACTAACGCTCATCTTCATTATTCATCATATAGAACTGACAAGCTACCCACAATAAAATAGCAGGATTCAACTCCTAGTTCTTAATAACCAATTACTATTTAACAGATAATAAACAAAATACACACAACTTCGGAAATGCAAATACATTATTCATTTTTGTTAATGACCAAACTATTACAATACCTTGTTTCCTATACTTAAAACCATCATATATAGACATAAAATATATATATATATATATATATATATAGATAAATAAACACATACACATACACATACACATACACAAACCGAAAGAGAGAGATACCTGGGAGAAATTGTGGAAATGGGAGGAGAAGAAATGGAAGATTTTGTCGAGAAGTGGGTTTGGGGAAGCGAATGTGTCTAAGAATGTGAGGCAATTCTCAGCAGTGGATACGATAGAGCTATGGAGATGACGAACAATGTTTACATTGGATTGGAGGTTGGGTTTAGAGTGAGAGGACTGCGTGACTAATTGGGGAGGGAATGGGGTGTGAATAAATGGGGAAGAGAGTAGGAGTAAACTGCGTGATTTCTGCTGGTGCTGTTGCTTTGAAGAAGAAGAAGAAGAAGAAGCGTCCATTTCTTCCTGTGCTTTGGCGCAAATGGCTGTTTTTTATTTCACCTATTATTAAGAGGAGATTGGGATATGGATGGAAAAAAATAAAAAATAAAAAATTAGATTTTTTTTTTGTTTTTATCAATACCACGTAGTAGACCTTCTGTGCGTGTGCCTCTGTGTGATAAAACTGAAATTTTGAAATTCTAACCCATTCCTCAATTTAGTCAATGAATTTTTTATTCTTTTGAATAGACACAAGTTTGAATGCCCACTGTATAAAAGAATATAAATATATTTGTATGGCATTTTTAAAATTTTATTGTATCCTCTATATATATATATATATTTGTATTGTATTGTAAAGAATTTATTGTATCATTGTACTTTTATTTATGAAAGAAGATAACCTTTAACAATTCTTTTTATATTTTTAAATTACAAATTAAGCAGGCTCTAATTTCACAACAATAAAAATATATATTTTTACATTTTTAACCAAATCATTTTGTCAAAATACATATTTTTTTGCTAGCTTGCCCCACTAAGCACATTTTTTGGGTAACAATCTAACCGAGATATATAATCTATGCCAATGTACGCTGCTCAACCAATTCCAAAATCAAATTTCCTCCATTCTTTGTAAAGAATTTACAAGCATCAATTGTTTTATTACTTCTGCTGTCACATTTGAATTTGCGTGTGAGTAGGGTTTGAATTTAGTGTTTGGTGTTTGGTCTTTTTTAAGCTTCAGAAGTCCCAAACTAAGAATTATATACAAGATGGAGAAGAGTATAGAATGATAACAAATAATGCAGATTTGGTATCTCCAATGATAAAAATACTATTTATGTTTTACCAGTCAAACCGCATTTTTGGAATGCCTAGTCATCTCCTTTTAGAGGTACCGATAAAGATAAGTGATATGGATCAAGGATATCTTGGAGCAAATGAAAAACATGTATCATCCCATTAAACTTATCTCACCTTCTCATAGAAACGGCAACGATTGCATCCGGACACTCGACTATCTCACAAGACTGTGAGCCCTCACCACAATAGCTGTGGTGACGACCATACCCACGTGCCATCAAGTATAGAAATTTTCTCATATAAAATGCTTTCAATAAGTTGATGCGGTAAATTTTTATTGAATAAAAATAATTATGACATGATATAGTGACACACCCAATAAGGGCATACAATTTTTAATCAAGAGGGAGTTAAAAATTGGGATTTATCCGTGAAGAACCCCAAATACCATATTATCCTCTCAAGTCTGAGCAGTTGGGATCTTTTTCCCAATTGCTAAACTTGAGCTCATTTTTTCGGACTTTCAATCTAATTTCAAGCGAGTTTGAATAATGGGCTTAAAATTAAATATTTTGATTCTATCTAGATAGAATGAATGCCTAGACAAACACAATGTAAAATAAATAAAGATAACAAATTTAGACTGCTCTGATATACAGCTATGTAACACATCCTTACAAGATGATATCTGAGATGAAAGGCAAATACAAACATAAGTTTATATATTGGAAGAGTTTTTACATTTTTGAAATAATTAAAAAGAAAGGACCTATCCTGGGCTACCATTCCTAAAAGGTACAAAGGTCATAACTGCAGCTTAGTTCCAAGATTTGGGAAACAAAATTTGCAACTAGATAAAGAAAACAATTACTGCATACCCCACATGAAAATATAATTCACATCTTCTTGTGATCTTGATTATTGCTTTTAGAATGAAGCCAAGCGGTATGCTAAAATGGACTTTTATTTTATGATTCAAAGAAAATCATCAAAGAAAAAGTGCAATGCAAGTTCACACAAAGTATATAAGATGCAACAAAAATTCATGCCAGAAAATGGCATTAAAAAAAAAAAAAAAAAGAAGCGAGGGAGTATGAACATAATAGATTTCAACATGGCATGTAAAATCCATGGAACAGATATAATGGCTTTCCTTCTCCATGCAAGCCATTTCTATCATATACAATCATTCCCACCAAGAAGAGAATATAATTCATGTAAGCAAAAAGTTAAAAAAAAGCTTATACATTTCTGACACAATTGCTTATTTGTCCATTGGTGATTGGTCCAAGACCATGTGATAACTTCTCAGTGATTATATGGTGCGTGCTCTTTTTCTATTGTACATTGGTTCTTCTAATTTTCTTGGTTACTCCAACTCGGTTCTTGGTGCCTGCAATAGAGAAGACCTCCCACTCGGTTATTGGTGCCTCCAATAGAGAATACTATGCTTGCTCCCCAAAGCCTCCATTTACTTTGTCGATTAAGACAAAGCTCTCTGTGCACAAAATGCATGTCCATGTACTCCAAGATACTTGACCTTTTGAGTCTTATGTCAACTGAAAGTAGCCTCATTTCTTGTAAGAACAACATCGCCATTCCCCTTCAAGCCAATAATAACTCTCACATAAGCTCCTCTACCAAAATCATCAGAATTGAACAGATTGGTCCACGACTCCACAACACCGTATTGTTTCATCGCCCTGATTGAGATGTTGCCTTCCAGAGGATCATTATGCAACACAAAAAGTGAGTCTTGAAAAACTCCAAGAGACATAAAACGTAGCCACCTTGGTAGCTCCATGGAGGAGAAAACCTTGCTACCCAAATTGATGTTAGGAATTATGTCTCAAATTCCCATTATTATTAGTTTCTATTTTAGAGTGTAATTTTATGGTAATTTCTTATAGAGACATGAATTGGGCTCTAAGAAATTGTAATCCTTGTCCACAAAGGAATTGGGTATGTGACTCTATAAATAGACACTTAGGCTATCGTTAAGAGTTATGAGTTGAGAGAGATGTAGCCTCATGAGGGAGTACGATGATGGTAGGGGTGAGTTACGGGTTTGGTAGAGTGAACACTGATGGCGAGAGGAAGTCTCGTGGCGTACACAGAGAACTCGGTCAAGAGTTTGTGTGCATGGTCCGGTGTTGAAATTCTCTACTATTGTAATTTCTCTACATATATAATAAATCTCTTTTCATCCGTGGATGTAACACTGATTTTGGGTGAACCACGTATATATCTTGTGTTGTGATTTGAATTATTTTTTCTTTTTTTTTTTTGCCTTTTGCTTCCGCTGTGTCCCAACAACTGGTATCAGAGCCAAAGGTGAAGGAGATCCAGAAAACACAAGAAGTCTCAACATGTACTACAACGGGCTTCAGTTGTAGGTGAAGTCAATCGGCTTGATTACATGGCATGGAGCTTGAGAAGTTAAGGTGGAGCCTTGGGGTTTGATTGATTGAGCAACGTATAGTGTAATACCCCTAATTTTAAAAGGATAGTCTCGGTATTTATTTATTTATTTTTATTGTATTTTTTTTAATTGTTTAATTGATTATTTGACTAATTGTTTATGTGTTTAATTGAATTAAGTGTTACTTGATTAATTGGCTACTTATCTATGTGTTATTTGTATTTTGTCTAGGTGTTATTTGTATTATTTGTTTAATTAGATTGTGTGCTTAAATGATGTATTTGATTAATTGTAATTAATTGTAAATTAAATGATTAAATATTTTATTTTATTTTATTTTATGGTTATGATTAGTGGTAATGAGCTAACTAATTGGGTCCCATGGACTACTTGGATAGGAGGTTGGATGGGTATGGATAATTACCCATGGATAGTTGTATATGTATATATATAGATATATATGTATATACATATATATAAAAAGGAAAGTAATTTATTAATATTATAGTAACTTTAGTATTAATAAATAATCTGATGTATATATTTTATATATTTATATAATAAGGATATACATATATTTTATACGTAACATGTTTTAAGTTACCTTTTTAATATTATGGTAACTTTAGTATAAATAAATAATCTGATGTATATATTTTATTTATTTAATGAGGATATAGATAGATTATATACGTAACATGTTTTAAGTTACCTTTTAATATTATGGTAACTTTAGTATTACTAAATAATCTAATGTATATATTTTATTTAATTAATAAGGATATACATAGATTATATACATAACATATTTTAAGTTACATTTTTAATATATATATATATATATATATTTTTTTTTTTTTCTTTTTCTTTATTAAGTTGACTTGAATTGGGAAAAGGAATATGGTTATTATTTAGCCTATAAATACACAACTATAGGTTGAAAAAGGAGTGAAAATATATCACGTAATATATTCTAGAGAGAGAGAGTTAAAGAGAGAAAGAGAAATAGGAAGGAATGAGGAGAAAACCCTTTAGAGAGAAGATCAAGGAAGAAGAAGTTTAACTTTCAATCCGAAAGTTTAAGGTAAGTTCTTCTTCTATCTCTTTCCCTTTGATTCGTGTTTCTGTACATGCCTAGGAAATTTCAAGATTTATTAAACACATAAAATTAAATAATTATGCATGTTTAATTGGATTAAAACATAGGTTTTTATAAAATTGGTTCATATCTGTTCTTGTATTATGAATTGATAAAATGCATGATTTTGATTTGATTTCTTATGTGAATTTTTACATGTTTAAATTATGTATTTTTCATATCTGTGGAATGATAGAACGTAGAAACATGCCTAAGATTCCTGAACATTAAATAGGGATTAGGTTTGGATTTTAATAAATTTAAATAGACTCAATTATAATGATGCTTGCTATTTGAATGTTTTAAACAAACGAATAGATTTAATCTTTTAAAATATTTTAGCAATTGAGATTAAATGTGTAGGATGAATTGGATATGGAGAATCCTTATTTAACGGTATAATAAAATATCATCATGTATAAGATTCAGTTTGTGTAGGACATATGATATAGGAAGTTTAAAGAAATAATAAGTCATTCATATTATGTGATAACTTGATATCATATTTATCATAGTTATTTATGGAATGTTTGATGTATTTCCTTAATTGTTATATCAATTGATGGATTGTGTGGTTTAATGCACCGGTATGGGACGGTGGCATTCTAGGGATGGATTAACTTATTAGTTAAGTCCTACCTATTTTATATAAGGGAATTGATTAACTAAAATGTTAAGTCCTACTTATATTTAAGTCAGGTCAGCTGAACAAGTTGAATGACTTATAGATGATTAATTTATTATATAAGGGAATGGATTAACTAAAATGTTAAGTCCTACTTATATTCAAGTCAGATCAGCTGAACAAGTTGAATGACTTATGGAGGATTAATTTATACTGGATATGATGGTTACTAGATTATATATATATAAGTATGGTGCCATGATATGAGCTCGAGTCTCAGGATCAATGGTTAGGGCGCGTATATCGCCAGGGATGTGTAACTAGATATAGTGTAGTTGTGTACCCTGGTAGGTCTAGGTACTCATGCCCACTATATGTGCGTTTTGCATGTTGCCTACTATTCAAGTTGAGACAACCCTATAGTCTAGTGAGGTTCCTTTAGTGTGTGTATATATATATATACGGACTATTAGTTATTGTTGGATTGACTAGGATGTATACGTGTATCGGATCTCTGCTTGGACTGTAGTAGAGTAGAACTTGTTTGTGGGCCTGACCCACCATTATTTTTCAGGTGTTCGTCACGAGTAGAGGTTGTTCGTGCTGAGCGGGGATCAGTCTACTTCATTCTTCCGATGCTACATAGGAGTTCCTTTATGATTCAGTTTCCTGTTTTAGATTACTGTCATTTGTTTAGTTTGGATTTTCTCGGGGTCCACACAGTATGGATTCCCGAGTTGTATTTTGGAGGATCAGTTGTATCAGAAAAGTTTATTAATTAATGGAAATATATTATGAGGTTTATTATTAGATTATCATTTTAGTTTCTTGTCAGCATTTTATTTATTCTTCTTTATTCTTTTGTACTCTGTGTTCGTTTATTATCAATTTGTTTTGATATCCTCGAGTATTCGGGCGTAGGCCTGGCCAACCCGCATTCGGAAATTCGGGGGTATCACAGTTGGTATCAGAGCACTCCAGGTTCAAGTGTCCTTAGGAGTGTCTTTTGTTATGTGACTTCCGCGTTGCGTCTCTTAAAACTTAGAGCCCATATTAGGATTTGTTGTACTTTATTTACGGTTTGTTAGGAGGAGCTGATGTCAATTATATTCTGTAGTCATAGAATGGTTGGCACTAGAAAAAGGATGGGTTCAAGGCGAAAGCAATAAAGACCCAAAGGAGTAGAGGAGTATGTTATCGATTTCGTTGCCAGAAGGCAGAGTTAAGGATTGACGGTTTAGGTTCGTTTGGCGTTACTTTAAAAGTATAAACCAAGGAAGGATTTAGGTATACGTGATAGGTCACCGCATATCGGGACCAACACGACTTCAGTTGATCTCAAAAAGGAGACAAGCAAGGAGTAGGAGCCGAAGAGGATCCTAATGGAGGAGATTTATGTGTATCCAATAGAGAGGGTACTAAATCTTGAAGAGGGATGATTGCGCGAGGTGATCTAAATTGCTAGTAGTATAGCGAATGTTATTAGTAGAATTGTGGTTGATCAATCTACAAATAATTAAATCTTTCTTATCATCTCTAAAAGAGGTATATAAGAAGTATTGTTCAGGAGTTTGGGGATCGGATGTGTTCTTATCAGAACGAAATACATAATTTTTAAATCACATACAAAAAGGCATTGGTATTATGTTGTGACGTTCTAATTTGATTTATAAAGTCAAGTAAGACAGTTTACATTCCGCATATAAGGAGGATGAGGGTTAAGCCCTTGGTATTTGCTTAGGAAAATATTTGTGCTTTTAAGCGATATTTTAAAGGATATGTTTCGAGGTTGAATGATTATTTACGAAACTATAAAAGGAAATTTTGAAACAATCTAGTAAGGTTGATTTCAAAGGAGACTTTCTTTTCTAGAAAGAACGATGTCCTAAGTAGGAGTATATTGTGTTCTATTGTGTTTATCATACGTGTTTTATTTTATTTTTTTTGTTAATTACTCGGGATCTGGTATGTGGTTTAGTTGGGGACATAAGTGTGTGATCAACCAATTATTGTTTTAATAACATGGAGTCATAGCGCTATTTACGTTAAATTTGTGAGCATACGGTCATAGGATTTGGTAGATACACATAAATCTAACCAATCTATTGGACCTGGACATGTGTCATTATGGTGTGTTTTGGGATGGGATAATTAAACCATCACTACGAGTCAAACAATCTAGAACGATTAATTTGATATACTTTACGTTATGTATGGATTCGTATCATATTATAACGCCATGATATTGGTGATTGTTAATGTTTCGGTATACGTGAGGTAGTGGTAAATAAAGATCACTAAAACGCCATGATAATATATTAGAGGTGCTGGATTTGCTGAACATCTTCTTGAAAATTTCAGAAGTTGTTACCAAGTCAGAAGGAGGATTTAGTACTGGATTAAGTACTTATTGGAATGACACCGAGTGAGGATAGGAGACTGAATAAATATTCATCAGTAAATTCTTAATCAAGAATTTATTCAAGAGGGTGTGTCATTGGGAGGAATTTGCCGGTGTTGCACATGGAGGAGGAAACTAAGTCTCTTCATTTCCATAAATAATATGGAATTATTTTTTTAGTCACAATTTGCAACAATTAGCTGTTACTAGGAAATTGATAACTTATATAGAGGATGAAAGGATTTCATATTCTTTTGAAGTTAGACAAAGAAGTCGGATTGTCATTAACTTGTTTTAAAGAAGCAGGGTGTGTCAAAGACAAGATGGTGAGACCAAACACCTTTATAAAGATGAGGTGCATGGTATGTATGGAAAGGTCGTAATTTGTTAACTTTTGTTGAATTAAAGTTATAGTTGACTATTGATAAATGGAATTACTGATTGATTTTCAATATCGGCAAATTTATCACGGATCAGTAGTGGATAGATCTAGTTCCAGAATTCGCTTTTGAAGACGCTCCAATTTAAACGTTGGGTACAGATGAAAACTGGTGGTACTGGATTAACAATACTTTCTGCAGACAAATTGGATGGAGGATGCAAAGACTGAGTTTCACAACTCTTAGTTCTTTATTTATCCTAGTGGAAATATGATACTTCACGGTATGAAGCAGACGTTTGGAGGACAGGCAGGAGGGGGGACATAGTGATTTTGTCTCCCATTGTAATTTTTATTAGATAGTCGAGATGGACCATTAGAGATCATTAGATCATTTACAGCTATTCCCTATATTGAAGTGGAAATGAGATAGCATTTTCCACGGAATTAGTTGAGGGATTGCTGACTTCGCACAAGGGTCATGATTCTGGATGGGATATTGGTTAACTGATACATTAGGTCAACTTGATTCTTGTCTATTTCGAACTGGTAGGACTTTAGTTCATACGAATAGAATGGATCACAAGACGGTTTAGATGGATTACATTGGTGATTCACACTTTATATTAAGTTCCATCTGGTGGAAGCAATGATGTAAATGGATGCTCTCAACAAATGATAGAATATTTAAATCTTTCGGTTAGTTGTTGAGTTATTAGATGCATTTATAACAGGTGTAATAATAACACTTGTTATTACTACGGTAGTTGAGAAGGTCAACTTTGAATATTGGAGCTGACCTTGGAGACGGTGTTACCTTACTCAGATGGAGTTTAAGGTACTCAAGGAGGATTTTGTAGTTTCTGTAAATAATGATATGACGGTCGGGCGACTGAGTTAGAAAATTTATAATTTTTCCTGGTGTGATCAAATGGTTAGAAGGTACATCACGACATCAAATGTCGATTTTGGTGAACAGATACAGATAAGGATGCATATACAATTGCCCTAAGTGTAAAACCTGCTACAAAGGTGGAAAGTTAATCATCGGATATCGTAGGAATCTTTAGCCACTTCCTATAACAAATATGGAAGTTGAATTAATTAGGAGTGACGGTCGATGGGAATGATCGACATTGATTTGGAATTTCAATTTTCCATATGGAATCTGAGTGGTGGATTGAGAAAGATCGCTTGAGGACATAAATTTGAGTGATACTTATTTTAGAACTTCATAGTAGTTCTATAGTTCAGTGATGGTGGTGTTATAGCATGTGAATGTCCATATTAGTGGATGCAAAGTGCTATTTCGAAGGAGCTTTATGAAGATTTTGGAGCAGCAGCTCTACTTTATATCTATAGACGGAGGAATTAATCGAGAGATTAAATTAGACCATAAAGGATATGTTTGAGGTGTATATCCTAGATTTTCATGGACAGTTGGAAGTGTTTACTTCACTTGTCGGAATTTTATCTGTGATATTGTTGGCACAAGGAGGTGAGTATGACAACTTTGGAGGTTTTGTATCTTTCACAATGCATACCTCTCATTTGTTGGTTGGAAATGGAAGTAAGGGTTGTACAATCAGACCTCGACTTCATTTAAAAATACGTCGGAGAGAAATACTCCCCTTTATAATGGACTGCGCACAATTTGAAGGAAGCAGTGGGATGTTGTAAATAATCGACCTCATATACTAGATTTTCTATCTGGGAGTAGTTTGCTCGTTCTGTTTTCTATGTAGGAAGAAAGACGATTTTTGGAGAAAGGTCCATTTTACTTATTACATTGACTTTTAGAGGATTGTGTTTCGCAATTGAAGTAGTTGCCTCTGAATTAGCGTTACCTAATTATTAGCGTTGGGTGCATAGGAGTTTGTGCGTATATTCTATGGCACTTGGAG
This sequence comes from Cornus florida, assembly GCF_030987335.1. Lineage (NCBI taxonomy): Eukaryota > Viridiplantae > Streptophyta > Magnoliopsida > Cornales > Cornaceae > Cornus > Cornus florida. Next base: position 104,388,735 of record NW_026775581.1, on the reverse strand, counting down.
GTATGTAGATCATTCCCTTGTTGACATGGGAGGATTGCGTTGTTATTTGATACAACCTACGCATCGTATGATTATTGTGTTTCTTAAAATATAAGAACCCTGTCTACCACTTGATATATTGGAGTTAAGTGGAGCCCTTATAGTGAGGTTGCGTCTACTTGGAAATAGGAGGATGTTTTTCGCTCACAGTTTCCAAGCATAATGGAAGAATAATGGAAGGAAGTAAGGGCGAATTTCGAGGACGAAATTCCTTTTGTTAGGGGGGAAGAATGTAATACCCCTAATTTTAAAAGGATAGTCTTGGTATTTATTTATTTATTTTTATTGTATTTTTTTTAATTGTTTAATTGATTATTTGACTAATTGTTTATGTGTTTAATTGAATTAAGTGTTACTTGATTAATTGGCTACTTATCTATGTGTTATTTGTATTTTGTCTAGGTATTATTTGTATTATTTGTTTAATTAAATTGTGTGCTTAAATGATGTATTTGATTAATTGTAATTAATTGTAAATTAAATGATTAAATATTTTATTTTATGGTTATGGTTAGTGGTTAGTGGTAATGGGCTAACTAATTGGGTCCCATGGACTACTTGGATATGAGGTTTGATGGGTATGGATAATTACCCATGAATAGTTGTATATGTATATATATTGATATATATGTATATACATATATATAAAAAGGAAAATAATTTGTTAATATTATAGTAACTTTAGTATTAATAAATAATCTGATGTATATATTTTATATATTTATATAATAAGGATATACATATATTTTATATGTAATATGTTTTAAGTTACCTTTTTAATATTATGGTAACTTTAGTATAAATAAATAATCTGATGTATATATTTTATTTATTTAATGAGGATATAGATAGATTATATACGTAACATGTTTTAAGTTACCTTTCAATATTATGGTAACTTTAGTATTACTAAATAATCTAATGTATATATTTTATTTAATTAATAAGGATATACATAGATTATATACGTAACATATTTTAAGTTACATTTTTAATATATATATATATATATATATTATTTTTTTTCTTTTTCTTTATTAAGTTGACTTGAATTGGGAAAAGGAATATGGTTATTATTTAGCCTATAAATACACAACTATAGGTTGAAAAAGGAGTGAAAATATATCACGTAATATATTCTAGAGAGAGAGAGTTAAAGAGAGAAAGAGAAATAGGAAGGAAGGAGGAGAAAACCCTTTAGAGAGAAGATCAAGGAAGAAGAAGTTTAACTTTCAATCCGAAAGTTTAAGGTAAGTTCTTCTTCTATCTCTTTCCCTTTGATTCGTGTTTCTGTACATGCCTAGGAAATTTCAAGATTTATTAAACACATAAAATTAAATAATTATGCATGTTTAATTGGATTAAAACATAGGTTTTTATAAAATTGGTTCATATCTGTTCTTGTATTATGAATTGATAAAATGCATGATTTTGATTTGATTTCTCATGTGAATTTTTACATGTTTAAATTATGTATTTTTCATATCTGTGGAATGATAGAACGTAGAAACATGCCTAAGATTCCTGAACATTAAATAGGGATTAGGTTTGGATTTTAATAAATTTAAATAGACTCAATTATAATGATGCTTGCTATTTGAATGTTTTAAACAAACGAATAGATTTAATCTTTTAAAATATTTTAGCAATTGAGATTAAATGTGTAGGATGAATTGGATATGGAGAATCCTTATTTAACGGTATAATAAAATATCATCATGTATAAGATTCAGTTTGTGTAGGACATATGATATAGGAAGTTTAAAGAAATAATAAGTCATTCATATTATGTGATAACTTGATATCATATTTATCATAGTTATTTATGGAATGTTTGATGTATTTCCCTAATTGTTACATCAATTGTTAGATTGTGTGGTTTAATGCACCGGTATGGGACGGTGGCATTCTAGGGATGGATTAACTTATTAGTTAAGTCCTACCTATTTTATATAAGGGAATTGATTAACTAAAATGTTAAGTCCTACTTATATTTAAGTCAGGTCAGCTGAACAAGTTGAATGACTTATGGATGATTAATTTATTATATAAGGGAATGGATTAACTAAAATGTTAAGTCCTACTTATATTCAAGTCAGGTCAGCTGAACAAGTTGAATGACTTATGGAGGATTAATTTATACTGGATAGGATGATTACTAGATTTTATATATATAAGTATGGTGCCATGATATGAGCTTGAGTCTCAGGATCAATGGTTAGGGCGCGTATATCGCCAGGGATGTGTAACTAGATATAGTGTAGTTGTGTACCCTGGTAGGTCTAGGTACTCATGCCCACTATATGTGCGTTTTACATGTTGCCTACTATTCAGGTTGAGACAACCCTATAGTCTAGTGAGGTTCCTTTAGTGTGTGTATATATATATATATATATATACGGACTACTAGTTATTGTTGGATTGACTAGGATGTATACGTGTATCGGATCTCTGCTTGGACTGTAGTAGAGTAGAACTTGTTTGTGGGCCTGACCCACCATTATTTTTCAGGTGTTCGTCACGAGTAGAGGTTGTTCGTGCTGAGCGGGGATCAGTCTACTTCATTCTTCCGATGCTACATAGGAGTTCCTTTATGATTCAGTTTCCTGTTTTAGATTACTGTCATTTGTTTAGTTTGGATTTTCTAGGGGTCCACACAATATGGATTCCCGCGTTGTATTTTGGAGGATCAGTTGTATCAGAAGAGTTTATTAATTAATGAAAATATATTATGAGGTTTATTATTAGATTATCATTTTAGTTTCTTGTCAGCATTTTATTTATTCTTCTTTATTCTTTTGTACTCTGTGTTCGTTTATTATCAATTTGTTTTGATATCCTCGAGTATTCGGGCATGGGCCTGGCCAACCCGAATTCGAAAATTCGGGGGTATCACATATAGTGAGGGGATAATCCGAGTTCTGCAATAAGATCGCGAAGATTGAAGTTGCAGAGAGTTGTCCAGATTCAATTGCCATAAGAAGCGATGATTGATGTAATGGAATTTGAGCCAAGGTGGAGATTGTTAGGAATTATGTCTCAAATTCCCATTATTATTAGTTTCGATTTTAGAGTGTAATTTTATGGTAATTTCTTATAGATACGTGAATGGGGCTCTAAGAAATTGTAATCATTGTCCACAAAGGAATTGGGTATGTGACTCTATAAATAGACACTTAGGCTATTGTTGAGAGTTATGAATTGAGAGAGATGTAGCCTCATGAGGAGTACAATGATGGTAGGGGTGAGTTACGAGTTTGGTAGAGTGAACACTGATGGCGAGAGGGAGTCTCGTAGCATACACAGAGAATTCGGTCAAGAGTTTGTGTGCATGGTCTGGTGTTGAAATTCTCTACTATTATAATATCTCTACATATATAATAAATCTTTTTTCATCCGTGGATGTAACCCTGATTTTGGGTGAACCACGTATATATCTTGTGTTGTGGTTTGAATTATTGTTTTCTTTCTTTATTTTGCTTCCGCTGTGTCCTAACAATTAAAAGACACAATGAACGGGTAACGATCACCGGGCTCAGAAATCCAGTGGATAGTCCCATTGAGAGAAGCATGAGATGAATCAAAACGGATACAGGGTATGGTACCAGAAACACTAATTCTTGTCCAACAGCCCTTTTTAAGAGAATAAATGTCAACCTCAGGGTCACTAGAAACATAAGCAATTTTGGTAAAAGATTACGAAATTATTTTTAGTGATGAGAGAACATTATGATTTGCAGACACACGTAATTTGCATAAGTATTCTCACCGGCAGTCTTAGAGTTTTTAATTATTGAATTATAGATATGCCCCCAAACGGGTATGCTTAGAATTATGAAACAATTATTTTGACAGGATGTATCGATTATTAAAAGTTATTAATACCATACTATAAGGGGAGCGCCCCGGTGAGAATATCAGATAATTTGTACTCATATTTCCTTTGTTTTATAATAAAGATAGATAGATACAATTTAGAGAAAGTGCAATCCAATTATTCCCAAATTCGCAAACTTGAACAACAACTTCCGTACGTAATTGCCAGACTATTAAATTGGCCCATTTAAATCATTAAAGTATAATATTAACATTTATAAGTCTTTTTATTTGACCAAAATGACCCTTTGAAAAAAAAAAAAAAAAAAAAAAAAACCACCACCAAACTCCACCACTGTGACTGCCAAACAAACAAGGGTGGAGCCAAGAATTTTTTAAGGGGGTAACTAGTAATGTAAAATTAAAATTTTAAAATAATATAAAATCATTATAAGAAAATTTTTTCTTTCCAAGTTTAATATGCTCGCTGAAATAGATGGATTAATTATATTATCTAATACTTAAACAAAATTCTAATACCAAACTCTTATTTAGCATTTCAAAAAGTAAGAAATATGATTTTTAAATATATATTTTTTATTATTCCGTAGTAATATATTAAATATTAAAAGACCATTTTTAATAGCCATATATTAAATATCACACATAAACTAATCTTTTTATTTCTTAGTGTTTACTAAAACATTATTTACACAACTTGTCACATTTTTCTTCTACAAAAACAAAGAAAAAAAAGAAAAAAAGAAAAAAGAAAAAAACAGGTCACAATGCAATCATATTTGTTTTTTCATTCTTGAGGGCTATTTTGGTCAATTAATAGGAGATTATAAAGGTAATTCAATATTTCACATGGGTCAATTCAGAAGTCAAAGGCAAGTATGTACTTTTATTGTATTTTATCGTTGGGGTGTCTTTATTCATTTTACCAAATCTAAAGATATCATCATCTGAAAAGTGTTTAAGTTGTAAATAATTGTCTTTAACTCACAGCGTGGGAGGGGCTATACAACTGGTAGACTTGATGATTATTCTATGAGTAAATTGCACTTAAGTTTTGGTCAAACAATGATGTAACTAATTTTTTAAGTTGCTACAAAAATTATTCAAATTTTGTTATAAAATCTTTGATGAAAAACCACAATATATTTTTTTTCTTTCGTACATTAGAAATTGCATGACAGAATGTCACTTATTATTATTATTTTTTAACCCCAGGTGAATGAGTTGGCTTAAATCTAACCAAATTATAACAATAATCAAATTGGTATTATAAAAAGTCTTCATTTAAATCCACAACCCAATTAACGTTACTTGATTAATGATAATTTGTTTCTAATTTTTTTGTACCAATTTTATAGTATTTTATGAAAAATGTGATGATATTGGCACTCCAAAATTTATCCCTGGGAAAATTTTACCCTCCTACATCTCCTTCAAAAAAAAAAAAAAATTGTCGTACTGACCCAAAGCATTAGGTAGGGGCAAGAATGAATTTTTTAATAATTTTAAGGGGGTAATTTCAATATTTTATAAGTATATAATGAAAAAAAAGGAAAAAATAGCAAGTTAGGTAAATTAGTTAAAAAAAAAAAATTGGCAAAGCTAAATCGGCTTACCAATTTGAAATAATTTATTTTGCATTACGTGGAAGTAGAATAAAATTTTTAAATCAAAATCACCGCCCGAACCAAAAAGTTGAAGGGATCAATGGTCTTTCTTTCTGTTTATTTTTTATTTCTCAACTAAAGAGAGAGAGAGAGAGAGAAAAAAAAAAAAAAAAAAAAAAAAACAGAAGTTATTGGGTTGGAGGGGTGAGAGGGTAAAATTGTCAATTTATTAGATAATTTTTTTTTTTTGTCTTTAATTTCTAAATTGGAGGCGTTAACCTTTATGGCAAGTAAGTTACCTATATAAAAAGGCCAAGGAACGCTCGGCTCTCATCATTTCTATCTAGATTTTAGGTTTTCCAAATAAAGACCAAATTGGAGGCGGCAAATCGGATTTTAGGTTTTACAAAGAAAGACTACTGCACCTACCGCCGACTGCTTTTCTGGAATAGACCTAGCGCTTTGGAGTCCTTGGCTGACCAAATCAATAGGGCTCAACTCCGTCTAGCTTTACAGGGAGTTATTGCATGTGAAGAGGTGACTCGAGGTGCTGCTGATCAGGAAAGATATGGAAGAAATTTTCATTGGTTATAAGTTTCATCCAACCGACAGTGAGTTAATTCAGTATCTTGTGTGCAAGGCGAAGGAAGAAGCCCTGCCATGGGAGGGTGTTGTGAAGGACTGTGACATTTACGGCATGGAGCCCTCGGAGCTTTCCGAGGGTTCGGAAGAAAAAGTTCTTTATTTTTTCACCAAGTTGAAGAAGAAACACGGAAACGGTTCGAGGATCGATCGTGTGACGACGACGATGGGTACATGGAAGGGACAAGACAAGGCTAAACCTATAAAATATGTCAATGGTACTACTGGTACCCGGGAAGAAGATGATCAAGAACAGCTTCTTTGATAGGAAAGAAGAGAACTTTTACATATAGGATGAAATCGGATGGTAAGACGGCGAAGGCTAAGAGTGGATGGAGCATGACTGAATACATTCTTGCCGGCACTAATCTTTAAGAAGCAAAAGTACAGTGTGTGTATATATGTCTCTTATATTGTATAATATTGTATATATTTGTGGCACCTTGTTTTTTATGTTACTAAAACCGTAATTAGATTTTATTCATATACACACACTATATACTTGTTGATTTTATAGTATTACTAGCTTTGTTCAGCTTTCCAAATTTTATTTTATTTTTTATATTTTTACAATTCAACCGTCGATCTGATATGTTAATCAGGACAAAGATTATGTAATTTGCCGAATTAAAAGGCAAAAGCGGGAAGAAATTAAGGTGGAATCCCAAGTTAAGGTGATGCAAGCAGAGGAGTGCAAAGTGACTGTAACTCCGGCACTTGAAGACTGCCCAAATTACTGTCGTTAGTACTAATGCAAGCTGAAGACTGCAGCAACCTCATCACACAAGCAATCGAATTTGATGGAACAACAGTACTAACGCAACCAGAAGAAGATTGCATGGATTGGTTGAACGATTTTGACTGCAGCAACCTCATCACACAAGCAATCGAATTTGATGGAACAACAGTACTAACGCAACCAGAAGAAGATCGCATGGATTGGTTGAACGATTTTGCTACACAACTCCTCCAGAATCAAGAACATTTAGAGGACAGTGAAACACTGATGTTGCCCAACATTTTTTATGCAGATAGTTGGTCCCTCTTAGCTTGATTTAGATTGTCTACAATCAAGTACTGTACCCTACTTTTAACTGTGTTTGGGTTATGTGTGTAACTTTGTGCAAAATTTAATAAATATATGAAGATAAATTGATTGTCGACCTTTAATTAAAATGTATCTGATATATACATGTGTATGTGTGAGAGATGGGCTTTCACAAGGCTGATACAACCTTCTTCTCCCTTAATTCTCAAAGAAGATGCTGCTACTACTAGCATAATATAATTTGATTCAAAATGGTTGTTTGTCTTATGAAATTTTTGTGTCATCACCATTCGACACTTGAATAACTTGCACACACAATGGTATGATTGGTCCAAGACCAATTGTCCTGGGACCATGTAATAACAAACCAATCTCTACCATAGAATGAAGTAATGGCAAGGATAGAAGGCTTAAACCAAACCAGTCTCTACCAGTGAACAATTAGAACTGGAAATCACCTTTTGTTCCCGTTCCACTTATATAACCTTTTGTTAAGCTTCCACTGATATCACCTTTTGTCCCGATTCCATTGATATCACCTTTTGTTTTGGTTCGATTGATATCACCTTTCCTTTAGCTTCCATTGACATCACCTTCCCTTCCATTTGACTCGGCCAATTACATAATCTTTTACCTGAGTAACATGTCAAACAAAAAAAAATTATCATACCAACTCTTCGTTTTTTTTTTTTTTTTTTTTAAATATATAAATTTGGATAGCTGAACATAGTAATAATATAAAAAATCAACAACTATTTGTGTGTGTGTATATATATATATATATATGAATGTTTAATTTTTTAAGTTAATGCAGTTAGGCAAAAGAGAAAAACCCCTTAAATCAGGTTACAGGAGCGGTATTGTTTTCTTAGTTATATCTAGTTACAGTTTTGGAAAGAATATATATATATATATATATATATATATATATATATATATATATATATATATATAGTTTTCGGGTTTTTGAAGACAAGGGCCGTAGATTGAGTGTATTTGGATTAATGAGGGTTAATCTTCAGGAATTAATTTAGGGCTTTTCTCCTTTAGCTCTTTTATTATTACAGGGTTTTCAAAAATGTTTCTACAAGTCGGGTGTTTGGAAGGAGAGAAAATTGGAGTTTCTTGATGTTAAGAGAGGTGTTGATAAAGGCTATGTAGTAACCTCTTCGCTTTATTTTTGAATGCCAAGGCCAAGAAGGGTGTCGTGTTCTTTTGCAGTGGTGGTGGTGAATTGGGTGTGATGTTTCCGGGTTTGTTAATGTGAGAGGATGGTCAATTTGGTACATTGGTGTTAAATAGGTCATAGATGGATTGGTAACTATACATTGGTCAGTGAGGTTAAATATATCATTTTAAACATTAGAAGAGCAAAATTGACCCTCAAACAATTTTCTCATGCTGACATCAACATAATATGTCAAGTACTTAACGGCATGGGGCAATTTGTTATATAATTCAAAACCTCAAAGGAAGCAGGCTGATATAACTTCAAGTTATTCCAACTTAGATTTTTTATTTTGTAATATTATTATTATTATTTATAAGTTATCTATTTTATTCAAGAAAACACAGCACAGAATTAAAAGGGGCATTCCCCAATAGTACAAACAAGAACTAACCAAAGCTCAACAGCAAACCAACAGAAAGAATCAAACATTCCAGAAAGGAATGTATTCAACAGTATGCCTTTTGAATCTAGTTGCAGGAAAGGGCAACATTTTAAGTCTAATCAAGTTGTAATTTGAAGAGACGCAGAGAATTCATCCAAATATGAATTGGAGTATCTTACAGAGTTTGTTTCTCTCCAAATCATGTGAAGATTTTGCAAACTTGATGGTACCAATTCCTCTTAGACTGACACTTGTGATTGCTCCATTTGAGAATCTCAAACAGCAATAGCAACAGACTCTTAGATCAAGGCATACTGACTTATAAAGAATAGATGCTGAACACTTTCAGCAGTCCTTTTGCAAAGGATATATTGGTCTGATTGAGCCATACATCATTGAAGGAGCTTGTTCATAGTGCTTAGTCTATCCTTAGCAGCAAGCCAGAGGATGAAACAATGCTTTGGAACACCTCCATTGAATCAAACAGCCCCACAAGTTATGGTTGACTCTGACATCTTCACAAGCATCCTTAACTGAGAAGGGCTTATTGGAGCTGGACCAAACTGTTGGGAGTTACATGTCCTGGCATAGCAAATTCTCATTTGGATTATAGTGACATAAGTTCCTAAGGTTTCTGAAATATTTATACTTTATACAATTGGTGAATTCAATGTATTATGTTTCGATTTATTATAGAATTGATTGTGTCCACTTGATTACAAGAAATATTTATATATGTATGTGATGACGATCAATACATGAATATAAATAGTAATCATAAATTGTTCATAGTCGGTAATTATGGATGGACTCATAATTAATTAAGACTTGAATTGGATCCGCGTTAGGTTGAGATATACTGCGAGAGCTATCGTATGCAATTGCTCCCTATCACTGTCATGGTATTTGACTCTTAAGTATGAGAAAAGTATAAATTCTTTTATTAATTAATAATTACTTTGATTTGTTCAGCGGATATTTCGGGATCCTTAGACCGACACTTTGGGTAGTTATGTAATTAATAGTTAAAGGGTTATATTTTCAATATTTGCATCATTGCTACTTGTATTTATTTTATATTAATTATGGTTGATCACAAAGTAAATTCGAAGGCCTTCGTGTGTTTTTAGACATAATGATTTATTATACATTTATTTATTTAAATTATTATTTTTGTCAAACAAATGCTTTATTGTGATCGAGTCAGAAATAATCAAAGGTACCAAAATAAATATATTAATTAAGTAGTCGGATTGATGCCTATATTTATCCGATAACTAATTATGCATAGAGGGGTCAAAGTGCAACATTGACTTAGAGGTTATTTATTATTTAATTGGAGTTCAATTAATTTCTTTTAGTGGAGTAGAAATTAATTTATGAATTAATTGAATTGGGTCCATGGACCGGGCCAATTATTAATTCATTATAGCCAATAAAATAATAAGCCCAAAGAATTCTCACTCATAGTCCAACTTGATATTGGAATCCTATTAAATTTGAGACATGTGAATTAGAGATTAAGAAGGATTTATTGTTTCCTTTTCTTTATCTTTATGTTGCCTATATATATACATGGTCTATGTATATTTTATGAGTGATTTTTTTTGGAAAATGAAAAAAGAATCTATTTTCTTTCTCTAGAAAATTAAGGTTAATGTTCTCATCTAATGGAGGCTCCCACAAGCCTAGTTTTCCAAGGTCATTCATAAAGGCTTATGAGTGATTCCTAAAGGCAAAACAATTACCAAGAAGATGGAGATCTAAGGAGAAGGCATCTTGCTAAGGAATCTACAATAAGTGAGAACGTTCACTTTAGAGGAAAGATTTAAAGGTTTATTCAGACCTTTGATGTAAGTATTCAATCCATTAATTGAATAATACATCATATTGTATTTTTGCATAAAACTTGTCTCTATGTGATGAATCAAGATCTGTGAATGGAAATCCCTTGAAAAGTTTTTAAAACAGGCACGTTTCCTAACAGTGGTATCAGAGTATGGTTTGATTCATTACTAGAGATCATGTTTTTATCAAAATTCATCATTCATGGATCCAATTTTAATATGCATATATTTATTTATTAATGTATGTTGATGTATGAATTAATATATTGATACATAATGATGTATGTATAATTGTGAATGGATGATGATGTGTGTTTGGGCCATGGATGAAGTTTATAGGCTTATTGAATGTAATTTTATTTTTGGATGAATGTAATTAAGGCTTTGATTTAGCCGTTTGAAAGTTCAATGATGTAATTTAATTTTTCTTATTGTATTTCCAATTGTAAATTTATTTAAAGCCATGTAATCTTCATAAAAGGAAGCTATGAAGCTTCAAGAAGGTCCAAAAGGGTTAAATTATGCTTCAGGAATTTTCTGAAATTTTTCTGAAATTTTTCAGAATTTTTCTGGAATTTTTTTGGGCTTAATTTAATATTCTGGGTTTTTAAATATTTTTCCAGCAATTTTCCAGTGGCTGGAGCACCGTCGGCGGCAAAGGTGGCGCCGGAGTAAGGCTGTCGATCCGGTGCAATGCGGTGCACCAACATTCCATGCAACCGGATCTGCAACCATTAGATCAGCATAGGCAAGGGTGAAGATCCGGTGAAGCGCACTTAATATGCGCGTTAATGAGCACCCAATCCAAGGGCGCGTGAGGAGCACGCGCCGATGCAGTACGCACCAACAGGCGCATGCCAGCGCGACAGGAGCACGCGTCGATGCAACACGTGCCAACAGGCGCGTGCCAGCATGTGACACGCGCTGGCAACTCCCACGCGCCCGTGCAGGCGCGTGACGAGCAATGCCACCTCCCTCCAGCGCGTGGGAGCGCATAAGGACTCTTTGCACACTCCCCAAGTACGTGCCAGCGCGTGGGGACGTGCTGCGAACTCTCCGATCGCGTCCTATGTGCTGTTTTACCTCTTCAGGCGCATACCAACCTCCTGCGGGTGTTTATAAGTCGACGAAAGACCCTCACGCAATACTTAGAGCAATTAAATGTTAAAAGCTGATTCCATTGGCCATTTTTATTTGCTTTATCTGTCATTAATTGATGTATGTGATGCATAGAATAGATAATTGTTTATTAATTATTATTTATGCATTGGATCCATGATATTTAATTAAATGATTTGATTTATATTAATTAAATTATGAAAATTAATTGGATTTGATTAATAATTAATTTGAGGGCACTTATTGGGAAACGAAAAATTATTTTTGTAAATTATTTTTAAAGTGTGCTTCAAATTAAATATTAGCGAATCATTTAAAGTCCAAATATTTTCTAAATTTAATTGGATTAAAATTAAGACGTTTTGCATGCATTATATCATGTAAATGAATAAAATAAAAACCCTAATTATGAATGATTAAAAATTGAGTGGGAACGAGAATTTTTATACATTACCCTATAGCCTTCGTTATTAAAACCATTGTAATTAGATCTTCAAAAATAAGGTCCCAAGCATGATTCAAAAATAAGTTTACTCATGTTTTGAATAAATTTACCTGATGCGACACAAATCTTAAACTTTTGGTATATTGCGAGAGTGTTAAGACTGATGTGCAGCAAAGATTAGGTAAACTTATCAAGACACTTCGATCTGATCGTGGATATGAGTATTTCTTGGGATACTGCAAAGACTATATGGTCAATAAGGATGTTGTGTACCAGTTTTCCGCAATTGATGCTAAATTGATTTAGGTGTCAAATAAGAATAATAGAATTTTGTTTAACATGGTTAGATCTATGATCAATTATGCTACATTATCTCTTTCATTTAAGAGTTTAGCGTTAATGATATCAATGCACATTATGAACTGCATTCCATCTTAGTCTGTCTCAAGGATACCGTTTGAGCTGTGTTTTTTTTACTAAATCTTAGTTTGAATCACATGCACATATGGGGTAGTCTTGCATATGTGCGCTTGATATGAACAAGTAAGTTGGAAACAGATCATACGCATGATAGATTTGATAGCTACTCTAAAAAGCACTAAGATGGATTATTTTATGATCTCAATGATAAAATTTGATTGTTTACACTCACTGTTTATCTATACGAGGATCATATTATGAATCACATACCTAGTAGCATAATGTTAGAGAATATGGCATGAGTACCAGATGTACCATATGTGAACACACTTATTATAGAGATTAAGAATAATATATGAATTCCCTATTGATGTGTTAACATCATCTAGTACACAGATTCCTGGATCGGTACATTGTTGTAGTGGGAGGATTATCATCCAATCTGACAGAATCATGTTTTTAGGTGAGATCTTTATGGACATCCCTGTTAAACATGAGTTGGACCCGGTAAGCTACACGGAAGCGTGAACCGATATGGATATAGATCATTTTGGCAAGTTGCTATGAAATCAGAGTTGGAATCTATGTATTCTAATTAAATCTGGGATCTTGTAGAACTTTCTAGTAGAGTGATACCTATGGAAGGCAAGTTAATCTACTAAAAGATACCAGAAGATTTCTTAATGAATAAATCATGAGGGTACAAGAGAATGTCATTATTTTTCTAATTCTATATATATTGATGACATCCTACTCATTTAGAATGATATGAAAAGTTTTGTTATCAATAAAGAGGTTCAATTACTTTTGAAATGAAGGATCTTCAAGATGTAAACTATATTCCTAGGATCAAGTTTTGGCAAGATCAGGTTAAAAGGAAAAATAGGCTTATCTTAATAATCTTACATTAATAAAGTTTTAACCAAATTTGGTATGCAAAACTTAAAGAATGAGTTCTTGCATTATTGACATGGATTGCTCTTTCTAATAAACAGTTTTCCAAGACTATCAGAGGAGATTGAGCAAATGAGACTGGAACAATATGCTTCGGCATATGGGAGTCTCATATATGCCATGGTCTTCACCAAACAGGTCATCCGCTACTTGGTAGGGATAGTTAGTAGATATCAGTCTGAACTCGGATTTGATAACTGGTCTGTTGTGAAAAATATCATAAAGTACCTTAAGAGAACCAATGATCTCATACTCATTTATGGATGTGATGATGTGGTTCCAGTCAGATATGATAGTTCTGATTTTAAATCAGTTATATAAAGTTCATGACTTAGTGTATGTTTACTCAATGGAAGGGAAATCAATTAGTAAATTGTTAAGTAGATTTTAACCGCTGACTCAACCTGAAGGTGAAGTACATTGCAGCCTTAAAGGCAACAAAGGAAGTTTTTTGGTTTGATCTCACTGATTTAGAGGTTATGGAGCATATTAGCCTGCCTATCAAGCTATATTGTGACAATAGTGCAGAAGTAGTCCAAACCAATGACCCAAGGTTCCATAGAGGAACAAGGTATATTGAAAGGAAAGTATCACGTCCTACATGATATTGTTCGGTAAGAAAATGTACTCGTGGCTATAACATTGCGTTGGAACACAACTTTGTTGATCCATTAACAAAGGTGTTATGATCAATAGTTTTGATCGTCACCTGGATAACATTGGAGTTAGATGCAATCTGAATTGGCTATGAGGGCAAGTGAAAGCTGTTGGGATTTATATACCCTGGCATAGCAAATTCTCATTTGGATTATAGTGACATAAGTTCCTGACGTTTCTGAAATATTTATACTTTATACAATTGGTGAATTCAATGTATTATGTTTCGATTTATTATAGAATTGATTGTGTCCACTTGATTACAAGAAATATTTATATATGTATGTGATGGCGATCAATACATGAATATAAATAGTAATCATAAATTGTTCATAGTCGGTAATTATGGATGGACTCATAATTAATTAAGACTTGAACTGGATCCGCGTTAGGTTGAGATATATTGCGAGAGCCGTCGTATGCAATTACACCGTATCACTGTCATGGCATTTGACTCTTAAGCATGAGAAAAGTATAAACTCTTTTATTAATTAAAAATTACTTTGATTTGTTTGACGGATACTTCGGGATTCTTAGACCGACACTTTGGGTGGTTATGTAATTAATAGTTAGAGAGTTACATTTTCAATATTTGCATCATTGCTACTTGTATTTATTTTGTATTGATTATAGTTGATCACACAGTAAATTCGAAGGTCTTCGTGTGTTTTTAGACAAAATGATTTATTATATATTTATTTATTTAAATTATTATTTTTATCAAACAAATGTTTTATTGTGATCGAGTCAGAAATAATCAAAGGTACCAAAATAAATATATTAATTAAGTAGTCGGATTGATGGCTATATTTATCCGATAACTAATTATGCATAGAGGGATCAAAGTGCAACATTGACTTAAAGATTATTTTTTATTTAATAGGGGTTCAATTAATTTCTTTTAGTGGAGTAGAAATTAATTTATGAATTAATTTAATTGGGTCAATGGACCGGGCCAATTGTTAATTCATTGTAGCCAATAAAATAATAAGCCAAAGGATTCTCACTCATAGCCCAACTTGATATTAGAATCCTATTAGATTTGAGACATGTGAATTAGAGATTGAGAAGGATTTATTGTTTCCTTTTCTTTATGTTTATGTTGCCTATATATATACATGGTCTATGTATATTTTAGGAGTGATTTTTTTTGAAAGAAGGAAAAAGGAATCTATTTTCTCTCTCTAGAAAATTAAGATTAATGTTCTCATCTAATGGAGGCTCCCACAAGCCTAGTTTTCCAAGGTCATTCATAAAGACTTATGAGTGATTCCTAAAGGCAAAACAATTACCAAGAAAATGAAGATCAAAGGAGAAGGCATCTTGTTAAGGGACATATAATAAGTGAGAACGTTCACTTTAGAGGAAAGATTTAAAGGTTTACTCAGACCTTTGATGTAAGTATTCAATTCATTAATTGAATGATACATCATATTTTATTTTTGCATAAAACTTGTCTCTATGTGATGAATCAAGATCTGTGAATGGAAATCTCTCGACAAGTTTTTAAAACATGCATGTTTCCTAACACAAACAATATCATTATTCCCTATCCTAGAAGGTACAGAGAGTTTGCTTAATTGACGTACTTAATTGAACTTTATTATCAATTCTTTCATATTATGAACCTTTGATTTTGATATAGAACTGTCTACATTAGAAAACACATTATTTGTTTGCGTATGGTTTGTGATTCAAGTTCATGCCCTTAATTCAGAATAGGACGACGAATCCTTATGTTATAGATTGAGGCGTGACAATTTTGATAAGTGAGATGCACGAGTATTATTCTTCTCACTTTGTATAATCTTTACTATACAATCCTGAAAACCCTCTTATTAACCTGTTTCAACAACTTTTCTTGCAAGTTATAAGTAAGTTCACACTTAGTAGGAAAATTGTTATAGGCCATGGAGTTCAAATTTCTGTAGTTTCTGCGAAGAATCTGAATATAAAGTTCAATTAAGTATGTCAATTAAGCAAACGAGAGAACTTCATCATAAATGTAAATTAAAAAAGTGCCACAGTATTTATCAAGGATATACTGCACAAAACTTATAAAAATCATCATGTGATTGTCCAGGCACTTTTCCAAGATGTGTTTTATGGTCTCACGCGGATATCCCCGATCTCTTTGGCATGCATAATTTTCCTTTTTCTAATCTTTGCATTTCATTGCAAAGTTAGCCTAAGAACGGGATCCGCGATATTCCACGTTATGATTCCAGGGCACGGTATATACGTTCCTTATCGATGTTTCTTAACCATCAAGGTGCACTTCAATGCTAATGTGATTCTGATACTGATAATGACGGAAATTGTAATACTAATATGGTGGTTATAAATAGTGAATTTATTGTTAAGTGATGCGTATAACATATAAAAAATTAATAAAGAGTTCTTTATGGACAGACGGGCAAGGAAATGACAAAAGAGGGCTAGTCCAGTGCACGATGCACCTGCCATTACAGAATTTAGGGAGGGTCAAATGTATGCAACCTTTCAACGGCATGCGGAGATGTTGTTTCAGTGACTCAAACCAGTGACCTCTACGTCACAATGAAGCAACCTTAAGGAAATGACAAAAGAAATCGTCCTCAAATTGGATGGCAAGTCAAATTAATACTACCTTTAAATATTTTCCTATTTATTAACTCAAAAACTCAACAAAACCTTATATTCCAAAAACTTGGAGTTGGGTTACACATGAAATTTTGTCATACAGCTTTATTAGGGGCTTTCCATTCTCATAAATCACACTTCATCACATATTTTCTCATCTAGGGATAAAAAGAATCACGTTTTTTCTATTCGATCCGACAGCCTTCTGGTCTTCATCTTGACCTAGTCATTCCTTCCAAACTTAAATTGTACCTATGGTCCTTGTTCAATTGGTGACATTTCTAGTTTGAAGTCTAGTACATATGTGAACATTTCCACTTTTTTTTTTTTTCCCTGAAGGAAGTAAGAAAAATTATATTTTTATTAGGTAATTAGAATTATATATTACAATTGTTCATGAATCCACTCTACATAAGGGCATTTCAAACCTAGGCCTACCCAAGGGAGAATCCAGGAATTGTTAGGGGAGGGGGGACTAATATTAAACAAGGGGGAATTGAGGATCGAAATATTAAAGAATTGAAAAATTTTAGAGTAAATAGGGTTAGACTTTAGAGGGAAAGAATGAACAAGCTCTCTGATTTGTGCAAGATTAGAAATTTAGGAGTTCTCTGTCATTTGGCTTAATGATTATTTAGGGCTTGTTTAGCTTGGGCCTATTTGGTTGGGCCTTTGTTTTAAAATTGTGGCTTAAATATTGGGCTTATTTGGATGGATTAAAATTTAGGGGGCTACTACTGCACATATATTCATTTTTCTTAATAACCAAACTATTACAATACCTTGTTTCCTATAACATAAACATATATATATACACACACATATACATACACAAACCGAAAGAGAGAGATACTTGGGAGAAATTGTGGAAATGGGAGGAGAATAAAAGGAAGATTTTGTCGAGAAGTGGGTTTGGGGAAGCGAATGTGTCTAAGAATGTGAGGCAATTCACAGCAGTGGATACGATAGAGCTATGGAGATGACGAACAATGTTTACATTGAATTGGAGATGGGGTTTAGAGTGAGAGGACTGCGTGAAGAATTGGGGAGGGAATGGGGTGTTGATAAATGGGGAAGGGAGTAGGAGTAAACTGTTGTAACCGAACCCGTTGGCCATGGATCGGAAAAGGAAAATTTAAAAATTAGATCTTTATTTTTTATTTTCTATCAATACTTATTGACGCGCTCCCCACGTAGTAGACCTTCTGTGCGTGTGGCCTCTGTGTGATAAAATTGAAAATTTGAAATTCTCACCCATTTCTCAATTTAGTCAATAAAATTTTTATTCTCTTGATTAAACACAAGTGTGAATGTTCGCTGTATAAAAGAATATTAATATATTCGTATGGCATTTTTGAAAATTTATTGTATCATATATATATATATTTGTATTGCATTTTTAAGAATTTATTATTTATTTTATCCCTTCCGTTTATGTATGAAAGAAGGTACCCTTTAACAATTTTTTTATATTTTCAAATTACAAACAAAGCAGGCTTAAATTTCACAACATTATAAAAAAAAAAAAAAAAAAAAAAAAAAAAAAAAAAAAAAATTGTTTTTGCATTTTTAACCAAATCATTTTGTCAAAATACATATATTTTTTGCTAGCTTGCCCCACCAAGCACATTTTTTGGGTAAGCATCTAACCGAGCTATATAACCTATGGCAATGTACGCTCAGGCTGAACCAATTCCAAAATCAAATTTCCTTCATTCTTTGTAAAGCTTAATTTACAAGCATCAATTGTTTTATTCAATTTTTCTTTGGTCTTTTTTCAGCTTAAGAAGTCCCAAACTCAGAATTATATACAAGATGGAGAAAACTAGAGGATAGAATGATAACAAATAATGCAAACTTGATATCTCCAAAAATAAAAATACTATTAATGGTGCACCAGTCATATCGCATCTTTGGAATGCCTGGTCATCTCCGTTTAGTGATACCTATAAAGGTAAGTGATACGGGCTAAAGAGATTTTGGAACATATGAAAAACATGTATCGTCCAATGAAACTTATCACACCTTCTCATAAAAAGGGCAATGATAACATCCTAACACTCGACTACTCGGATATCTCACAAGAGTGTGAGCGCCCCCTCACCACAAGAGCTATGGTGACGCCCATACCCTTGCGAGACACTCAACGATCAGGTGTCATCAAGTATAAAACTTTTCTTATATAAAATGCTTTCAATAAGTTGATACGGTACATTTTCATTGAATGAAAATAATTATGACATGAAATACCTGGCACACCCAAAAAGGGCATGCAATTTTGAATCTAGAGGGATTTAAAAATTCAGATTTATCCATGAAGAACCCCAAATGCCATATTATGCTCTCAAAGTCTGAGCATCTGGGATCTTTTGGTCAATTGCTAAACTTGAGCTCATTTTTTCGGGCTTTCAATCTAATTTCAAGTGAGTTTGAACAATGGGCTTAAAATTAAAGGTTTTGATTCTATCTCGATAGAATGAATGCCTAGACAAACAAAATGAAAAATAAATAAAGATAACAAATTTAGGCTGCTATGATATACAACTATGTAACACATCCTTACAAGATGATATCTGAGATGAAAGGCAAATATAAGTTTCAATATGAAAGGCAAACATAAGTTTAAATATTGGAAGAGTTTTTACATTTTTGCCATAATTAAAAAGAAAGGACCTATCCTAGGCTACCATTCTTGAAAGGTACAAAGGTCATAACTGCAGCTTAGTTTCAAGATTTGGGAAACCAAATTTGCAAATGGATAAAGAAAACAATTACTGCATACCCCACATTAAAATATAAATCACACCTTCTTGTGATCTTGATCATTGCTTTTAGAATGAAGCCAAGCAGTATGCTAAAATGGACTTTTATTTTCTGATTCAAAGAAAATCATCAAAGTAAAGTGCAATGCAAGTCCACACAAAGTATATAAGATGCAACGATACCGGCAACAATTTAGCGCACGCAACCAAAATTCATGCCATAAAATGGCATTAAAAAAAAACAGAGAGAGAAGCGAGGGAGTATGAACAAAATAGATTTTCAACAAGGCATGTAATATCCATGGAACAAATATAATGGCTTTCACTCTCAGGCAAGCCGTTTCAATCATATACCATCATTCCCACCAAGAAGATAATATAATTCAGGTCAAGTCTCATTCTAGTTGAATATTAGTCTCAAATGAACCATTAGTGGAGCTAATAGCATGAACCATTAGTGGTAACAAATAAGATCAACATTGAAACTGTAGCTAATACCATGAAAATAAAAATAAAAAATCACACTTTCTTGTGATCTTGATTATTGCTTTTAGAATAAGGCCAAACGTTATGCCAAAATAGGCTCTTACCTTCTAATTCAAAGAAAAAATCAAAATTAAAGTGAAATGCAAGTCCATACAAGGAATATAAGAGGTAAATACTAAATATATCAGCAACGATTTAGAAAAAGCAACCGCCGAAATATGACGTTAAAAAAAGAAGGGTTAATTTCACCTATACCCCCTGACGTTTGCCTATATTCCACACACACCCCATCTACATTTCATAATTTCACCTACACCCCCCTGTCAGTAAATTTGTGATTTTACTATTTTACCTTGAATTATATATTAAAATTAATAACTCAATGAAAAAGACTTTTAACTCCCTCAGTTTAAATTAAATTTCTCTCTCTCTCCTCTCTCTCTCTCACACACACACACACAGATATATATATATTTTTCCTTTCTTCTTCATCGTTGCCGGTGAGACCACCGAACTGAACTGACCTTCACCAGACTTGGGATCGCCGGACTGAACTGGGTCGAGGTAGCTGTGAACTTCGCCGCCGTTGTCTTTGATCCCGCTTACCTCGTTCTTGTCCAGCGTTACGACGGTGAGTACACGGCCGTAGATGCGACAGCGTTGAAGTCCAGCGTTTGGACTGAACTAAAGGATTCCTCCTTTTTCAGTCCGGCGAGCAGCGATTCAGTTATGCGAAACCCAATTCAGCGATTCAGTCATTCTCAAAGCTAGAACGAACTAAGTTCGACCAAACCCAGTTCAGCCCGGCGAGCAGAGATTCCTCAACCCACCTCGGTGAAACCCAATTCAAAACGGCCATAGACACGCCAGAGCTCTGTAGAAGAATTCGGCCTAGCTCTGTAACTTTGTCACCATCCGAACCATCACCATCACAACCCCAAGAATCTGATTCCATTCCTGTGAAGAAAAACGAAGTCAGATGTCGGCTCCTCCGCCTCCACCACCGCCAAATGGACGTCAATGCCGAAGAATCGAAGGCGAAGTCGATTGCGGAAGACGACGCTAAAGACCAAGTTGATGTCGGCAGCAGGTGTCGGATTACAACCTCTACGGCATCGCAATTAATGTCTCTCCACGTCGGATTACAGGCTCGATGGCATCGTAATCGGCGGCAAAAATCAGTGTCTCGTGCTCCGACGGGAGACCGGACCCAGCCTTTACAGCTTCTCCAACATTGCGCTGTTAATCAACATCGTCGGCACCGAAACCCTCAACCGTGACTTTCTGGTATATATATATATATATATATATATATATATATATATATATAATGGTATATAACATCACCTATATGGTGGCATGCACATTGCACAATTATTCAGGGGACAAAAAGTATCTTAAGTGGAGATTGGCCAGTTTACGCTTAGACTTTCTCTCTCTATTTAATCATTCGTTGGTTGGATACATGCATACATAGTGTGTGGATAATATCTATAGCGTAATAATCTTTTATTCATAAAATGAGTAAGAAATTCAACTACAGTTATATCGAATGATCATTATTCATGGATGAAATTTTTATTCATTGGTGATTAGCAGGACTATTATATAAGCCTTGACCCATGGGCAAATTGAAAAAATTAATTTAATTAATAATTTAAAAAGAAATTAAAATAAAATAAAATAAAATTTTTTTTAAAAAATTAATGGGTCTGTGTGAAAGGAAGAAGATGATATATGAATATATATGTCTATATATATATATATATATATATATATATATATATATATAGAAGTGAAAGGTAGGGTATTTCTTGAGTTAATTAAGGGTAGTTTTGTAATTGCGTATTGGTGAACTGAGGTTAAAGATGTCATTTTAGACATTAGAAGGTTAAAATTGACTTTTTAACAATTTTTTGATGTTGACATCAGCACACACCGTGAGTTGCTTAACGGCGGGGGTAATTTGCTATACAAACCAAAACCTTAAGGAAGGTCGGTAGAATATTGAAATATAGGGGGGTGTAAGTAGAATATGGGCAAACGTCAGGAGGTGTGGTTGGAATTAACCCAAAAAAGAATTAGAAAAGAAATGGACTATGAACAAAATACATTTTCAACATGGTATGGAACAAAAAAAAATGGCTGTCTTTCTTCATGCCAACCACTTCTATCATATAAAATCATTCCCATTAAGAAGAGAATATAGGTATTAATCACTCCCATGAACATTGAAAATGTAGCTAATGTTCCACTAAGTCATCTAAAACCTACTATTTCGTTGATACCACGAAATATGTTCAAGTATGGATCACATAAGGTGCTGAACAAGAAATACCATCGAGATTATCAATGTCTATAGGTTCTGATCAAACGAAAATTTTAAAGCAATCACGACTACACCGCATCATTATAAGACAAAAAATGAATACTGGCAAAAGGTTGTTGACCTAGTTCATGCATTCTACAATTGAATACTGGCTAGTTGAACATGATGGCAGAACACCGGTACCAACGTTCTAATAAGTAATACCAGTTTTGACACTTGCAAATATGGTTGTTAAAATCCTGATTCGAATCTTATGATCCTACAATTTTGTGATTCAAATGTATCAAATTGATTCTGATCCCGCAAGAAACCCAGTAGGATAGAAATTAGAATTTATGCTTAATCCTTGTAAAATCACAAGAATCACAAGAGATCTTGAGTTGCATCCAGATTTGCTGAACCTGCTTTACAACCTTATAATGTGACATTTGTATTCTTCTTTTTTTTCCTTGGTAAGAAACTCACACACCCATTTGTCCCTATGGGGGTATTTTTCTTTTTTTTCCTTGGTAAGAAACTCACACACCCATTTGTCCCTATGGGGACTTGAACCCTCCTCACCTACCACTTTGGAAGGTAGAGGAGATACCACTAGGACTTGTAATCATTTTTAATAAACAAGGTTCTGAGACTCAAATAATATTACAAAACAAACACCAAAAAATCCACTTAAATGGCCTAAATAATACAACAATGTCTAATCTTTTTTATTTATTTATTTTTATTTATCATTTTAACTCTACAAAGATTCTTGTTATCTGCTTTAAACTAGTAAAATAGTCAATTACTTTAACACCTGATTAGACCGTTAACTAATATGGACTCAAAATTGTTTCCTTTCCCTTATTCATTTTTCTTTTTAGTTGATTATTTTGCTATGACGTGTGGTGGAAAGTGGGACAAATTTTTGCTTCACACAATCAACTTCAAATTCCACCTCTAAAACTAAGTTAGTTTGCTTCAAACCGATGGATCTCCTATCTTCACTTATCTCAGTACTCATTTTTTTTTTTTTTTTTTTTTGAGCCTATGTTATAGGCTTTGTTGCAAAATCTTTCATGTCAAGTAGACCAAGAATTTCAAAACGTAGTTTTGTATTTTCATATGTAGTTTTGTATTTTCATGCAATGTATGTTTACATATAAATGATTATTTGTGAACTTATTTTCATCTTAAGTTCTACATTCAATATGATAAATTGCTTTTATTATTAGTTAGTGCTATGTAATTTGGAGGCTCTTATGCCAATAATTTTTTTGCTTTTGTGAGGGTAATGTGTTACAAAATTATTAGACGGAGCTTTTGTAAGTTTATGCACTCTAAATATTTATCTTAATTCTTTTCTTTTCTTTTTTTCATGAAATTTAAGATTGTTCATGGTGTATTCTTAAGAATTTTCGAGATGCACAGATAGAAATATTACAATTTTTATTGGAATAGACTATAGAGTAAGATTCCATTATGTTGGGCTATGATCTTCTTGAGGAGCTCACTCCATACCATTCTTTTAGGTAATACTCTGATGGCTCAAGTATAGCAGATTTTGGCAGCAGTGTTGTCATTTATTTTTAGTTGCTCTTTTAGTTTATTTTGAGGACTATTGTAATTTTGTTTTTGAACTTGATGTGGTTGGATCATGGTCAGGCTTTATTATCAATTCTTTCATATTACGAACTATGATTTCGATATAGAATTGTCTACATTAGAAAACACGTTATTTGTCTGCGTGTGGTTTGTGATTCAAGTTCACGCCCTTAATTCAGAATAGGACGAGGAATCCTTATGTTATAGATTGAGGCGTGGCAATTTTGATAAGTGAGATGCACGAATATTATTCGAGTATTATTCTTCTCATTTTGTATAATCTTTACTATCCAATCCTGAAAACCCTCTCATTAACCTATTTCAACAACTTTACTAGCAAGTTATAAGTAAGTTAACACTTAGTAGCAAAACTCGAAGGTACAGAAAACACATTTTTTCACCCATGAGCTACCTTAGTGATTTTAAGATCAAGTGGTGGGAAAGCAACCGGCCAAGGTAGATTAGAGCTAATACATATAAAGTTTCTGATGATCTTACACAACACAAACTGGCCACAACCCTCAAAAAAAAAAAAAAAAAAAAAACAATATTTCATATAATTAATTCGCAATTGTAAACTACTGCATCAAAAAGCCGCCAAAGTCATGTTTACCAAATGTAAACTTCAAAATTTTAGTGGCATACCTGAGTGGGCTAACAATGGCTGGAGGAGAGTTAGGGAACCAGGTTAAAACAAGCCTGACAACCAATAGTGTATTGTAAATATTCAAGAAATTCAGAATGCCATTAGTCACCACAATCCCAGCCACAGAATCGCCTGGTATAATGGCAGCAAAATTGTGATTGGCCATGGAATTCAAATTTCTGTAGTTTCTGCGACGAATCTGAATATAAAGTTCAATTAAGTATGTCAATTAAGCAAACAAGAGAACTTCATCATAAATGTAGAAGTATGAAAAAAGCGCACAGTATTTATCAAGGAAATACTGCACAAAACTTATAAAAATCATCATGTGATTGCCCAGACACTTTTCCAAGGTGTGTTTTATGGTCTCACATGGATCTCCCTGATCTCTTTGGCATGCATAATTTTCTTTTTTCTAATCTTTGCATTTCATTGCAAAGTTAACCTAAGAACTGGATCCGCGATCTTCCACGTTATGATTCCAGACACTGTATATATGTTCCTTATCGATGCTTCTTAACCATCAAGGTATGCTTCTTAACCATCAAGGTGCACTTCAATGCTAATGTGATTCTGATACTGATAATGACGGAAATTGTAATAATAAATATGGTGGTTATAAATAGTGAATTTTATTGTTAAGTGATGCATATAACATATAAAGAATTAATAAACAATTCTTTATGGGCATGGCTAGTCCAGTGCACGATGCTCCCACCATTACGGGATTTGGGGAGGGTCAAATGTACGCAACCTTTCCTCCGCATTCGAAGAGGCTGTTTCAGTGACTCGAACTTGTGACCTCCACGTCACAATGGAGCAACCTTAAGGAAATGACAAAAGAGATCGCCCTCAAATTGGATGGCAAGTCAAATTGATACTGCCTTTAAATATTTTCCTATTTATCAACTCAAAAACTCAACAAAACCTTATATTCCAAAAACTTGGAGTTGGGTTACACATGGAATTTTGTCATACAGCTTTATTAGGGGCTTTCCATTCTCATAAATCACACTTCATCACATACTTTCTCATCAGGGGATAAAAAGAATCACATCTTTTCTACTCTATCCGACATCCTTCTGGTCTTCATCTTGACCTTATCATTCCTTTCAACTTAAATTGTACCTATGGTCCTTGTTCAATTGGTGACACTTCTAGTTTGAAGTCTAGTATATATGAGGAAATAAGAAAAATTATATTTTTATTAGGTCATTAGAATTATATATTACAATTGTTCATGAATCCACTCTACATAAGGGCGTCTCACCCAACTGGGTGGATACCAAATGAACTAACACTCATCTTCTATAATTCATCATTAGAACTGACAAGCTACCCACAATAAAATAGCAGGATTCAACTCCTAATTCTTAATAAACAATTAATATTAAACAGATAATAAACAAAATAAACGCAACTTCGGAAATGCACATACATTATTCATTTTTCTTAAAGACCAAACTATTATAATACCTAGTTTCCTATACTTAAAACCATCCTACATAGACATAAAAAATATATATATAAATACACACATACACAGACACAAACACAAACCGGATGAGAGAGATACCTGGGAGAAATTGTGGAAATGGGAGGAGAAAAAAAGGAAGATTTTGTCGAGAAGTGGGTTTGGGGAAGCGAATGTGTCTAAGAATGTGAGGCAATTCTCAGCAGTGGATACGATAGAGCTATGGAGATGACGAACAATGTTTACATTGAATTGGAGGTTGGGTTTAGAGTGAGAGGACTGCGTGAAGAATTGGGGAAGGAATGGGGTGTGAATAAATGGGGAAGAGAGTAGGAGTAGACTGTTGTAACCGAACCCGTTGGCCATGGATTTCTGCTGCTGCTGCTTTGAAGAAGAAGAAGAAGAAGAAGAAGAAGCGTCCATTTCTTTCTGTGCTTTGGCGCAAATGGATAGAAAAAGAGAGCCCACTGTTTTCTATATCACCTATTATTTAGAGGAGATTGGGATATGGATCGGAAAAGGAAAAAAAAATTAGATATTTTTTTTAATCAATACTACTTGTTGACGCGCTCCCCACGTAGTAGACCTTCTGTGCGTGTGCCTGTGTGTGATAAAATTGAAAATTTGAAATTCTAACCCATTTCTCAATTTAGTATGTCCACTGTATAAAAGAATATAAATATATTTGTATTGCATTTTTAAAAATTTATTGTATCATATATACATATATATATATATATATATATATATATTTTGTATCGCATTTTTAAGAATTTGTTGAATCATTGTACTTGTGTGCGCTATTTATGTATGAAAGAAGGCACCCTTTAACATTTTTTATTTTTTATTTTTATTTTTATGTTGTGAAAGTAAAAAAAAAAAAAAAAAGTTTTTGCATTTTTAACCAATTCATTTTGTCAAAATGCATATTTTTTTGCTAGAACATTTTTTGGGTAAGTATCTAACTGAGCTATATAACCTATGCCAATGTACGTTCAGGCTCAACCAATTCCAAAATCAAATTTTCTCCATTCTTTGTAAAGCTTAATTTACAAGCATCAATTGTTTTATTTAATTTTTCTTTGGTCTTTTTTCAGCTTCAGAAGTCCCAAACTTGGTTATGTATCTCTACAAGAATTATATACAAGATGGAGAAGACTAGAAGATAGAATGATAACAAATAATGCAAATTTGGTATCTACAACGATAAAAATACTATTTATGATGCACCAGTTATACAGCATCTTTGGTATGCCCATTCATCTCCGTTTAGGGGTACCTATAAAGATAAGTGATACAGGTCAAAGAAATCTTGGAGCAGATGAAAAATATGTATCATCCAATAAAACTTATCTTAGTATGAGAAGGGCAATGATAACATCCCGACATTCGTCTATCCGAGTATCTCACACAAGAACTTATTGAGATGTTGCCTTCCAGAGGATCATTATATAACACAAAAAGTGAGTTTTGAAAAACTCCAAGAGACATATAACGTAACCACCTTGGTAGCTCCATAGAGGAGAAAACCTTGCTAACGGTTAACGACCACCGGGCTCGGAAATCCAGTGGATAGTCCCATTGAGAGAAGCATGAGATGAATCAAAACGGATACAGGGTATGGTACCAGAAACACTAATTCTTGTCCAACAACCCTCTTTAAGAGAATAAATGTCAACCTCAAGGTCACTAGAAACATAAGCAATTGTAACCACCTGATAGTCATTAGTTGTGGAATCGAATCCGAATCCAAAAGCAAGATCAAAACATAAGCAATTTTGGTAAAAGATTACGAAATTATTTTTAGTGATGAGAGAACATTATGATTTGCAGACGCACATGATTTGCATAAGTATTCTCACCGGCAGTCTTAGAGTTTTTAATTATTGAATTACAAATATGCCCCCAAACGGGTATGCATAGAATTATGAAACAATTATTTTGACAAGATGTATCGATTATTAAAAGTAATTAATACCATACTATAGGGGGAGCGCCCCAGTGAGAATATCATATAATTTGCACTTATAATAAAGATAGATAGATAGATACAATTTAGAGAGAGTGCAATCCAATTGTTCTCAAATTTGCAAACTTGAACAACAACATTCCTTACGTAATTGTCAGACTATTAAATTGACCCATTTAAATCATTAAAGCATAGTATTAACATTTATAAGTCTTTTTATTTGACCAAAATGACCATTTGACAAAAAAAAAAAAAAAAAAAAAAAAACCACCAAACTCCACCACTGTGATTGCCAAACAAACAAGGGTGGAGCCAAGAATTTTTAAGGGGGTAACTAGTAATGTAAAATTAAAATTTTAAAATAATATAAAATCATTATAAGAAATTTTTTTCTTTACATGTTTAATTCGCTCGCTAAAATAGATGAATTAGTTATATTATCTAATAGTTAAACAAAATTCTAATACAAAACTCTTATTTTGCATTTCAAAAAGTAAGAAATATGATTTTTAAATATATTTTTATTATTATTCCGTAGTAATATATTAAATATTAAAAGACCATTTTTAATAGTAATATATTAAATATCACCTTCAAGTAATCACACATAAACTAATCTTTTTATTTCTTAGTGTTTACTGAAACATTATTTACACAACATGTCACATTTTTCTTCTACAAAAACAAAGAAAGAAAAAAAGAAAAAAGAAAATAACAGGTCACAATGCAATCATATTTATTTTTTCATTCTTAAGGGCCATTTTGGTCAATTAATAGGAGATTATAAAGGAAATTTAATATTTCACATGGGTCAATTCAGAAGTCAAAGACAGATACAGATACGTACTTTTATCATATTTTATGTTTGAGGTACCAAATCCGAAAGATGTCATCATCTAAAAAGTGTTGAAGTTGTAGATAATTGAAGTTGTAGATAATTGTTTTTAATCCACAACGTGGGAGGGGCTATACAATTAGTAGGCTTGATGATTATTCTAAGGGTAAATTTCACTTAAGCGTTGGTCATACAATGATGTAACTAATTTTTTAAGTTGCTACAAAAATTATTCAAATTTTGTTATAAAATCTTTGATGAAAAACCACAATATATCTTTCGTACATTAGGAATTGCATGACAGAATGTCACTTATTATTAATATTTTTTAACCCAGGTGAATGAGTTGGCTCAAATCCAACCAAATTACAACAATAATCAAATTGGTATTATAAAAAGTCTTCATTTAAATCCACAACCCAATTAACAACCCAATTAACGTTAATTGATTGATGATTATTTGTTTCTAATTTTTTGTACCATAATATTTTATGAAAAAGGTGATGATATTGATGCTCCAAAATTCAACCTAGCGATCCACTTTCTTTTATTATTAATTGTAGTGAAAATTTTACACTCCTACATCGATCTCCTTAAATTAAAAAAAAAAAAAAAATGTCGTCAGTAAATTTTTTACCTATTTTACTTGGCCTTGTTTAAATTAACAGAAGAAGAGATGAGAGATCTGATCCAATAGAAAAATCTTAATTTATGATAGTATCACAGACCAAAAAGTTGCAGGATAAATGGTCTTTCGTTTTTGTTATTTTTTATTTCTCAACTAAAGAAAAAAAGAAAAAAAGAAAAAAAAAAAAAAAAAAAAAAGGTTAGAGCAAAACATAAGTTATTATATTAGGCTTGGAGGGGTGAGAGCGCAAAGCTGTCAATTTATTAGATTTTTTTATTTTTTGTTTTTTTGTCTTTAAGGCGGCGAACCTTTATTAATATATTTTTTTTTTGTCTTTAATTTTTAAATTGGAGGCGGCGAGGCGTACCTTTATGGTAAGTAAGTTGCCTATAAAAGGGCCCTCATTATCTATAGGATTTTAGGTTTTGTAAAGAACGAAGGTTCCAAGAATTCAGTCAAGCGGCGGCTCTCTCTGGCCCGCAGGTACGATCAGTCTAATTTCTCAGAAGTTTGATCTCCGTTCTGCCGTGGAAACTTAGTTCATCGCGTTGATGCCCAGAAGCATTACGAAGCCTGTCAAAAGGAGAGAAAAAGATATGGAAGAAATTTTGATTGGTTATAAGTTTCTTCCAACCGACAGTGAGTTGATTCAGTATCTTGTGTGCAAGGCGAAGGAAGAAGCCCTACCATGGGAGGGTGTTGTGAAGGACTGTGACGTTTATGGCAAGGAGCCCTCAGAGCTTTTTGAGGGTTCGGAAGAGAATGTTCTTTATTTTTTCACCAAGTTGAAGAAGAAGCACGGAAACGGGTCGAGGATTGATCGTGTGACGGCGACGATGGGTACATGGAAGGGGCAAGACAAGGCTAAACCTATAATAAAAGATGTCGATGGTACTACTGGTACCGGTGAGGGAGATGATCAAGAAACTGGCTTGATAGGAAGGAAGAGAACTTTTACCTATAGAATGAAATCGGATGCTAAGGCGGCGAAGGCCAAGAGTGGATGGAGCATGACTGAATATAATCTTGACGGCACTAATCTCCAAAGAGCAAAAGTAAGTACAGTGTGTGTGTGTATATATATATATATATGTCTCTTATATTTTTTTTTTATCTTTTTAGAATTCAACAGTCTCTAAATAGTGATTTGATATGTTACTCAGGTCAAAGACTATGTAATTTGTCGAATTAAAAGGCAAAAGCAGGAAGAAATTAAGTTGGAATCCCAAGTTAAGGTGATGCAAGCGGAGGAGTGCAAAGTGACAGTAACTCCGGCACTTGAAGACTGCAATACCATCACACATGCAATGGAACCCATATTACAAGACTGCAGCAACCTCATCACAGAAGCAATCGAATTTGATGGAACAACAGTACTAACGCAACCAGAAGAAGAAGAAGATTGCATGGATTGGTTGAACGATTTTGACTGCAGCAACCTCATCACACAATCAATTGAATTTGATGGAAAAACAGCACTGATAGAAGCTGAAGATTGCAGCAACCTCATCACACAAGCAATTGAATTTGATGGAAAAACAGTACTAATGCAAGCTGAAGACTGCAGCAACCTCAGCACACAAGCAATTGAATTTGATGGAAAAACAGTATCAACGCAACCAGAAGAAGATTGCAATTGGTTGAACGATTTTGCTACACAACTCTTCCAGAATCAAGAACATTTAGGAGACAGTGAAATACTAATGTTGCCCAACATTTTTTATGCAGATAGTTGGTCCCTCTCAGCTTGATTTAGATTGTCTACAATCAACTAGTGTACCCTGCTTTTAACTGTGTTTGGGTTATGTGTGTAACTTTGTGCAAAATTTTATAAGTACATGAAGATAAATTGATTGTCAACCTTTAATTAAATTTTATCGAATATATTCATGTGTATGTGTGAGAGATGGGGTTTCACAAGGCTGATAGAATGAAATAATGGCAAGGGATAGAAGGCTTAAACCAAACCAGTCTCTACCAGTGAACAATTAGAAGGGAGGAAAAGCTGAAACCCTTACCATAACCTTTGAAAAGGTAATCACCAAATTTAAACTATTAATGTTAATTTTGACTATTAATCAAATTTAAAATGCCTGCCCGCCACCTTCTTCTTTTTTCATTCGCTAGGTAAACAGATTAAAAAAGCAATCAAATTGTTCCACCAAAGTTATATGGAGGCAATATATGACTTTTATTGAAGTTAAGTTGTTTATTCCAAAATGGACAAGCAAAGCCAAAGGCATAATACAAAGCTACCCACCAGAAATCCCAAAAGAAACCCCAAAGTAGAGGAAGCAAAAAAACCTGCTGCAACTGACCTCAGTCCTCGGTAAAATGAAGAGGACACCATCAAGAACTGGAAATCACCTTTTGTTCCCGTTCCACTGATATAACCTTTCGTTCAGCTTCCACTGATATCACCTTTTGTCCTGATTCCATTGATATCACCTTTCCTTTAGCTTCCATTGATATCACCTTTCCTTTAACTTCCATTGAACATATCAAACAAAAAAAAATTATCATACCAAGTCATTTTTTTTTTTTTTTTTTTTTTTCAAGTTGCTTGATAGAAGAAAAATATATAAATTTGGATAGCAGAACATAGTAATAATATAAAAATCAACAACTATTTGTGTTGTATATATATATGAATCTTTAATTTTTTAAGTTAATGCAGTTAGGCAAAAGAGAAAAACACCTTAAATCAGGTTACAGGAGTGGTATTGTTTTCTTAGTTATATCTAGTTACAGTTTTGGAAAGAATATGTATATATATACATAGTTTTAGGGTTTTTGAAGACAAGGGCAGTAGATCGAGTGTATTTGGATTAATGAGGGTTAATCTTCAGGAATTAATTTAGGGCTTTTCTCCTTTAGCTCTTTTATTATTCCAGTGTTTTCAAAAACGTTTCTACAAGTCGTGTTTGGAGGGAGAGAAAATTGGAGTTTCTTAATGTTGAGAGGAGTGTTGATGAAGGCTATGTAGTAACCTCTTTGCTTTATTTTGAAGGCCAAGGCCAAGAAGGGTGTCGTGTTCTTTTGCAGTGGTGGTGGTGAATTGGGTGTGATGTTTCTGGGTTTGTTAATGTGAGAGGAAGGTCATTTTGGTACATTGGTGTTAATAGGTCACGGATGGATTGGTAACTGTATATTGGTAAGTGAGGTTAAAAATGTCATTTTAAACATTAGAAGGGCAAAATTGACCTTCAAACAATTTTCTCATGCTGACATCAGCATAATCCGTCAAGTACTTAACGGCAGGGGGCAATTTGCTACATAATTCAAAACCTCAAGGGAAATAGGCTGATTTAACTTCAAGCTGTTCCAACTTAGATTTTTTATTTTGTAATAGTATTATTATTATTATTATTATTATTATTATTATTATTATTATTATTATTTATAAGTTATCTATTTTATTCAAGAAAACACAGCACAGAATTGAAATGGGCAACCCCCAATAGTACAAACAATAACTAACCACAGCACAGCACAACAGCAAACCAACAGAAAGAATCAAACATTCCAGAAAGGGATGTATCCAACAGTATGCCTGTTGAATCTAGTTGCAGGAAAGGACAACATTTTAAGTCTAATAGAGTGGTAATTTGAAGAGACGCAGAGAATTCATCCAAATAAGAATTAAAGTATCTTCCAGAGTTTGTTTCTCTCCAAATCATGTGGAGATTTTGCAAACTTGATGGTACCAATTCCTCTTAGACTGACACTTGTGATTGCTCCATTCGAGAATCTCGAACAGCAATAGCAACAGACTCTTAGATCAAGGCATACTGACTTATAAAGAATAGATTATGAACACTTTCAACATTCCTTCTGCAAAGGATATATCGGTCTGATTGAGACATACATCATTGAAGGAGCTTGTTCATAGTGCTTAGTGTATCCTTAGCAGCAAGCCAGAGGATGAAACAGTGCTTTGGAACACCTCCCTTAAATCAAACAGCCCCACAAGTTATGGTTGAGTCTGACATCTTCATAAGCATCCTTAACTGAGAAGGGCTTATTGGAGCTGGACCAAACAACATCATTATTCCCTATCCTAGAAGGTACAGAGAGTTTGAGCAACCAAAGAACCAATATCCCAAATATTATCTCGCATGCAATTCAGGCCATTCCCACCCTCTATCAGATATAATGTCAGCCAACTTGAGCATCTTTAGGAATACCTAAGTTGAAAACTCTATGACCCTCTGAAAGAACAATAGCGCCACGTGAAAGCCAAGAATCAAACAATAAGGAGGTGTTCTGGCCTGAGTTACTACATAACCCATATGAAAATATAAATCACACCTTGTTGTGATCTTGATTATTGATTTTAGAATGAGGCCAAACATTATAGTAAAATAGACTTTTATTTTCTGATTCTGATAAACGCATCAAAGTTAAAGTGCAATGCAAGTCCACACAAAGAATATAAGAGTCAAATGTTATCTGCAATGATTTAGCGCACACAACAACAAATTCATGGCAGAAAATGGCATTAAAAGAAAATAAAATAAAAGGGAGTATGAACAAAATACATTTTCAACAAGGCATGTAGAAGCTATTGAACAAACAAACTGGCTTTCTCCCTCCATGCTACCAATTCTATCATATAAAAATCATTCCAGGTAAGAAGAGAATATAATCCAGGTCAAGTCTCATACGAAATGAAAATCAGTCACAAATGAACCATTAGTGGAGCTAAGTACATCATCACTCTAAAGTGTTAATTGCATCCCTGTCCAAGTAGTGAAAGCAACTGAGGTAACAACAAAATCAACATTGAAACTTTAGCTAATACTCCACCTAGTAAGACACCTAAAACCTACTACTCTTTACTAGTAGAGATACATGACCACAAACTTTATATTGACCATGACCACACAGATATGTCATTAAACTAGCATTTGACATTCATATACATGTCATGCAGGAAGGACTACTAATAGGATTAAAAAAAAGTGGGGTACATATATATATATATATATATATCTTGCCTGCTCTTTCTATTGTTTCTTGGTTCTTATAATTTTCTTGGTTCCTCCAACTCTGCTCTTGGTGCCTGCAACAGAGAAGAGCGTGCTTGCTCACCGAAGCCTCCATGTACTTTGTCAATTAGCACTAAGCTCTCTGTGTAAACATTGACACAAAATGCCTCATCATATCCACGCATCCCAACATTCTTGAACTCTTGAGTCTTAATGTCAACTGAAACCATCTCCTCATCTTTAGTCAAAAGAACTTCACCATTCCTCTTCCAGCCAATAACTTTCACAGAACCTTCTCTATCAAAATCAAGACCAAACAGATTGGTCCACGACTCCACAGCACCATCCTGTTTCATCATCCAGATTGATACTTTGCCATAATAATCATTCTTGAACACAAAAACTGAGTCTTGAAACACTGCAATAGACAACCTACGTGGTGCCTTTTTATAAACTAGACTCCTTGGTAGCTCCATCAAAGAGAATACCTGAGTACCCAAAGTGAATGTCACAATGAACGGGCCAGGAAAATTACCACCTCCGGAAAGCCAATGGATAGTCCCATTGAGAGAAACTTGAGATGAATCACAACAGAGAGGGAGTACAGGACCAGAAACACTAAGGTTTCTCCACCATCCCTCCTTAAGCGAATAAATGTCAATCTCAACAATGCTATCATAGAGGTAAACAATTCTAACCACTTTATAGTCATTGTTTGTGGAATCTAATCCGAATCCAAGAGCACACTGATAAAAGCCGTGCGAAAGGCAGTTAATGCGAGGTTCTGGAACTACTACAAATTTCCTAATACTGGGGTTCCACAGATATCACCCTCAAATTGGATGGCAAGTCAAATTGATATTACCTTTAAATATTTTCCAATTTATCAACTCAAAAACTCAACAAAACCTTATATTCCAAAAACTTGGAGTTGGGTTACACATGGAATTTTGTCATACAGCTTTATTAGGGGCTTTCCATTCTCATAAATCACACTTCATCACATACTTTCTCATCAGGGGATAAAAAGAATCACATCTTTTCTACTCGATCCGACAGCCTTCTGGTCTTCATCTTGACCTTGTCATTCCTTCCAAACTTAAATTGTACCTATGGTCCTTGTTCAATTGGTGGCATTTCTAGTTTGAAGTCTAGTACATATGTGAACATTTCCACTTTTTTTTTTTTGCCCTTAAGGAAATAAGAAAAATTACATTTTTATTAGGTCATTATAATTATATTTTACAATTGTTCATGAATCCACTCTACATAAGGGCATTTCAAACCTAGGCCTACTGAATCTCACCCAACTGGGTGGATACTAAATGAACTAACGCTCATCTTCATTATTCATCATATAGAACTGACAAGCTACCCACAATAAAATAGCAGGATTCAACTCCTAGTTCTTAATAACCAATTAATATTTAACAGATAATAAACAAAATACACACAACTTCGGAAATGCAAATACATTATTCATTTTTGTTAATGACCAAACTATTACAATACCTTGTTTCCTATACTTAAAACCATCATATATAGACATAAAATATATATATATATATATATATATATAGATAAATAAACACATACACATACACATACACATACACAAACCGAAAGAGAGAGATACCTGGGAGAAATTGTGGAAATGGGAGGAGAAGAAATGGAAGATTTTGTCGAGAAGTGGATTTGGGGAAGCGAATGTGTCTAAGAATGTGAGGCAATTCTCAGCAGTGGATACGATAGAGCTATGGAGATGACGAACAATGTTTACATTGGATTGGAGGTTGGGTTTAGAGTGAGAGGACTGCGTGAATAATTGGGGAGGGAATGGGGTGTGAATAAATGGGGAAGAGAGTAGGAGTAAACTGCGTGATTTCTGCTGGTGCTGTTGCTTTGAAGAAGAAGAAGAAGAAGAAGCGTCCATTTCTTCCTGTGCTTTGGCGCAAATGGCTGTTTTTTATTTCACCTATTATTAAGAGGAGATTGGGATATGGATGGAAAAAAATAAAAAATAAAAAATTAGATTTTTTTTTTTGTTTTTATCAATACCACGTAGTAGACCTTCTGTGCGGGTGCCTCTGTGTGATAAAACTGAAATTTTGAAATTCTAACCCATTCCTCAATTTAGTCAATGAATTTTTTATTCTTTTGAATAGACACAAGTTTGAATGCCCACTGTATAAAAGAATATAAATATATTTGTATGGCATTTTTAAAATTTTATTGTATCCTCTATATATATATATATATATATATATATATATATTTGTATTGTATTTTAAAGAATTTATTGTATCATTGTACTTTTATTTATGAAAGAAGATAACCTTTAACAATTCTTTTTATATTTTTAAATTACAAATTAAGCAGGCTCTAATTTCACAACAATAAAAATATATATTTTTACATTTTTAACCAAATCATTTTGTCAAAATACATATTTTTTTGCTAGCTTGCCCCACTAAGCACATTTTTTGGGTAACAATCTAACCGAGATATATAATCTATGCCAATGTACGCTGCTCAACCAGTTCCAAAATCAAATTTCCTCCATTCTTTGTAAAGAATTTACAAGCATCAATTGTTTTATTACTTCTGCTGTCACATTTGAATTTGCGTGTGAGTAGGGTTTGAATTTAGTGTTTGGTCTTTTTTAAGCTTCAGAAGTCCCAAACTAAGAATTATATACAAGATGGAGAAGAGTATAGAATGATAACAAATAATGCAAATTTGGTATCTCCAATGATAAAAATACTATTTATGTTTTACCAGTCAAACCGCATTTTTGGAATGCCTAGTCATCTCTTTTTAGAGGTACCGATAAAGATAAGTGATAGGGATCAAGGATATCTTGGAGCAAATGAAAAACATGTATCATCCCATTAAACTTATCTCACCTTCTCATAGAAACGGCAACGATTGCATCCGGACACTCGACTATCTCACAAGACTGTGAGCCCTCACCACAACAGCTGTGGTGACGACCATACCCACGTGCCATCAAGTATAGAAATTTTCTCATATAAAATGCTTTCAATAAGTTGATGCGGTAAATTTTTATTGAATAAAAATAATTATGACATGATATAGTGACACACCCAATAAGGGCATACAATTTTTAATCAAGAGGGAGTTAAAAATTGGGATTTATCTGTGAAGAACCCCAAATACCATATTATCCTCTCAAGTCTGAGCAGTTGGGATCTTTTTCCCAATTGCTAAACTTGAGCTCATTTTTTCGGACTTTCAATCTAATTTCAAGCGAGTTTGAATAATGGGCTTAAAATTAAATATTTTGATTCTATCTAGATAGAATGAATGCCTAGACAAACACAATGGAAAATAAATAAAGATAACAAATTTAGACTGCTCTGATATACAGCTATGTAACACATCCTTACAAGATGATATCTGAGATGAAAGGCAAATACAAACATAAGTTTATATATTGGAAGAGTTTTTACATTTTTGAAATAATTAAAAAGAAAGGACCTATCCTGGGCTACCATTCCTGAAAGGTACAAAGGTCATAACTGCAGCTTAGTTCCAAGATTTGGGAAACAAAATTTGCAACTAGATAAAGAAAACAATTACTGCATACCCCACATGAAAATATAATTCACATCTTCTTGTGATCTTGATTATTGCTTTTAGAATGAAGCCAAGCGGTATGCTAAAATGGACTTTTATTTTCTGATTCAAAGAAAATCATCAAAGAAAAAGTGCAATGCAAGTTCACACAAAGTATATAAGATGCAACAAAAATTCATGCCAGAAAATGGCATTAAAAAAAAAAAAAAAAAAAAGGAGCGAGGGAGTATGAACATAATAGATTTCAACATGGCATGTAAAATCCATGGAACAGATATAATGGCTTTCCTTCTCCATGCAAGCCATTTCTATCATATACAATCATTCCCACCAAGAAGAGAATATAATTCATGTAAGCAAAAAGTTAAAAAAAAGCTTGTACATTTCTGACACAATTGCTTATTTGTCCATTGGTGATTGGTCCAAGACCATGTGATAACTTCTCAGTGATTATATGGTGCGTGCTCTTTTTCTATTGTACATTGGTTCTTCTAATTTTCTTGGTTACTCCAACTCGGTTCTTGGTGCCTGCAATAGAGAAGACCTCCCACTCGGTTATTGGTGCCTCCAATAGAGAATACTATGCTTGCTCCCCAAAGCCTCCATTTACTTTGTCGATTAAGACAAAGCTCTCTGTGCACAAAATGCATGTCCATGTACTCCAAGATACTTGACCTTTTGAGTCTTATGTCAACTGAAAGTAGCCTCATTTCTTGTAAGAACAACATCGCCATTCCCCTTCAAGCCAATAATAACTCTCACATAAGCTCCTCTACCAAAATCATCAGAATTGAACAGATTGGTCCACGACTCCACAACACCGTATTGTTTCATCGCCCTGATTGAGATGTTGCCTTCCAGAGGATCATTATGCAACACAAAAAGTGAGTCTTGAAAAACTCCAAGAGACATAAAACGTAGCCACCTTGGTAGCTCCATGGAGGAGAAAACCTTGCTACCCAAATTGATGTTAGGAATTATGTCTCAAATTCCCATTATTATTAGTTTCTATTTTAGAGTGTAATTTTATGGTAATTTCTTATAGAGACGTGAATTGGGCTCTAAGAAATTGTAATCCTTGTCCACAAAGGAATTGGGTATGTGACTCTATAAATAGACACTTAGGCTATCGTTAAGAGTTATGAGTTGAGAGAGATGTAGCCTCATGAGGGAGTACGATGATGGTAGGGGTGAGTTACGGGTTTGGTAGAGTGAACACTGATGGCGAGAGGAAGTCTCGTGGCGTACACAGAGAACTCGGTCAAGAGTTTGTGTGCATGGTCCGGTGTTGAAATTCTCTACTATTGTAATTTCTCTACATATATAATAAATCTCTTTTCATCCGTGGATGTAACACTGATTTTGGGTGAACCACGTATATATCTTGTGTTGTGGTTTGAATTATTTTTTCTTTTTTTTTTGCCTTTTGCTTCCGCTGTGTCCCAACAACTGGTATCAGAGCCAAAGGTGAAGGAGATCCAGAAAACACAAGAAGTCTCAACATGTACTACAACGGGCTTCAGTTGTAGGTGAAGTCAATCGGCTTGATTACATGGCATGGAGCTTGAGAAGTTAAGGTAGAGCCTTGGGGTTTGATTGATTGAGCAACGTATAGTGTAATACCCCTAATTTTAAAAGGATAGTCTCGGTATTTATTTATTTATTTTTATTGTATTTTTTTAATTGTTTAATTGATTATTTGACTAATTGTTTATGTGTTTAATTGAATTAAGTGTTACTTGATTAATTGGCTACTTATCTATGTGTTATTTGTATTTTGTCTAGGTGTTATTTGTATTATTTGTTTAATTAGATTGTGTGCTTAAATGATGTATTTGATTAATTGTAATTAATTGTAAATTAAATGATTAAATATTTTATTTTATTTTATTTTATGGTTATGATTAGTGGTAATGAGCTAACTAATTGGGTTCCATGGACTACTTGGATAGGAGGTTGGATGGGTATGGATAATTACCCATGGATAGTTGTATATGTATATATATAGATATATATGTATATACATATATATAAAAAGGAAAGTAATTTATTAATATTATAGTAACTTTAGTATTAATAAATAATCTGATGTATATATTTTATATATTTATATAATAAGGATATACATATATTTTATACGTAACATGTTTTAAGTTACCTTTTTAATATTATGGTAATTTTAGTATAAATAAATAATCTGATGTATATATTTTATTTATTTAATGAGGATATAGATAGATTATATACGTAACATGTTTTAAGTTACCTTTTAATATTATGGTAACTTTAGTATTACTAAATAATCTAATGTATATATTTTATTTAATTAATAAGGATATACATAGATTATATACGTGTGATGACCTTGTGGGCGGGTGTGCCGTGGGCGGGTGCGAGAGACACTGTCAGGCTATGTGATACCCCCGAATTTCCGAATGCGGGTTGGCCAGGCCCACGCCCGAATACCCGAGGATATCAAAACAAATTGATAATAAACGAACACAGAGTACAAAAGAATAAAGAAGAATAAATAAAATGCTGACAAAAAAGAAAATGATAATCTAATAATAAACCTCATAATATATTTCCATTAATTAATAAACTCTTCTGATACAACTGATCCTCCAAAAAACAACTCGGGAATCCATACTGTGTGGACCCCTAGAAAATCCAAACTAAACAAATGACAGTAATCTAAAACAGGAAACTGAATCATAAAGGAACTCCTATGTAGCATCGGAAGAATGAAGTAGACTGATCCCCGCTCAGCACGAACAACCTCTACTCGTGACGAACACCTGAAAAATAATGGTGGGTCAGGCCCACAAACAAGTTCTACTCTACTACAGTCCAAGCAGAGATCCGATACACGTATACATCCTAGTCAATCCAACAGTAACTAATAGTCCGTATATATATATATACACACTAAAGGAACCTCACTAGACT
This sequence comes from Cornus florida, assembly GCF_030987335.1. NCBI lineage: Eukaryota > Viridiplantae > Streptophyta > Magnoliopsida > Cornales > Cornaceae > Cornus > Cornus florida. The sequence goes on along the minus strand of NW_026775581.1, from coordinate 104,347,632 downwards.
ATAGGGTTGTCTCAACCTGAATAGTAGGCAACATGCAAAACGCACATATAGTGGGCATGAGTACCCAGACCTACCAGGGTACACAACTACACTATATCTAGCTACACATCCCTGGCGATATACGCGCCCTAACCATTGATCCTGAGACTCAAGCTCATATCATGGCACCATATTTATATATATAAAATCTAGTAACCATCCTATCCAGTATAAATCAATCCTCCATAAGTCATTCAACTTGTTCAGCTGACCTGACTTGAATATAAGTAGGACTTAACATTTTAGTTAATCCATTCCCTTATATAATAAATTAATCCTCCATAAGTCATTCAACTTGTTCAGCTGACCTGATTTAAATATAAGTAGGACTTAACATTTTAGTTAATCCATTCCCTTATATAAAATAGGTAGGACTTAACTGATAAGTTAATCCATCCCTAGAATGCCACCGTCCCATACCGGTGCATTAAACCACACAATCCAACAATTGATGTAACAATTAAGGAAATACATCAAACATTCCATAAATAACTATGATAAATATGATATCAAGTTATCACATAATAGGAATGACTTATTATTTCTTTAAACTTCCTATATCATATGTCCTACACAAACTGAATCTTATACATAATAATATTTTATTATACCGTTAAATAATGATTCTCTATATCCAATTCATCCTACACATTTAATCTCAATTGCTAAAATATTTTAAAAGATTAAATCCATTCGTTTGTTTAAAACATTCAAATAGTAAGCATCATTATGATTGAGTCTATTCAAATTTATGAAAACCCAAATCTAGTCCCTATTTAATGTTCAGGAATCCTAGGTATATTTCTATGTTCCATCATTCCACAGATATGAAAAATACATAATTTAAACATGTAAAAATTCACATAAGAAATCAAATCAAAATCATGCATTTTATCAATTCATAACACAAGAACAGATATAAACCAATTTCATAAAACCTATGTTCTAACCCAATTAAACATGCATAATTATTTAATTTTATGTGTTTAATAAATCCTGGAATTTTCTAGGCATGTACAGAAACACGAATCAAAGGGAAAGAGATAGAAGAAGAACTTGCCTTAAACTTTCGGATTGAAAGTTAAACTTCTTCTTCCTTGATCTTCTCTCTAAAGGGTTTTCTCCTCCTTCCTTCCTATTTCTCTTTCTCTCTCTAACTCTCTCTCTAGAATATATTACGTGATATATTTTCACTCCTTTTTCAACCTATAGTTGTGTATTTATAGGCTAAATAATAACCATATTCCTTTTCCCAATCCATGTCAACTTAATAAAGAAAAATAATAATAAAAAAATATATTAAAAAGGTAACTTAAAATATGTTACGTATATAATCTATGTATATCCTTATTAATTAAATAAAATATATACATTAGATTATTTAGTAATACTAAAGTTACCATAATATTAAAAGGTAACTTAAAACATGTTACGTATATAATCTATCTATATCCTCATTAAATAAATAAAATATATACATCAGATTATTTATTTATACTAAAGTTACCATAATATTAAAAAGGTAACTTAAAACATGTTACGTATAAAATATATGTATATCCTTATTATATAAATATATAAAATATATACATCAGATTATTTATTAATACTAAAGTTACTATAATATTAATAAATTACTTTCCTTTTTATATATATGTATATACATATATATCTATATATATACATATACAACTCTCCATGGGTAATTATCCATACATATCCAACCTCCTATCCAAGTAGTCTATGGGACCCAATTAGTTAGCCCATTACCACTAACCATAACCATAAAATAAAATAAAATAAAATATTTAATCATTTAATTTACAATTAATTACAATTAATCAATTATATCATTTAAGCACACAATCTAATTAAACAAATAATACAAATAACACTTAGACAAAATACAAATAATACATAGATAAGTAGCCAATTAATCAAGTAACATTTAATTCAATTAAACACATAAATAATTAGTCAAATAATCAATTAAACAATTAAAAAAATACAATACAAATAAATAAATAAATACTGAGACTATCCTTTTAAAATTAGGGGTATTACATTCTTCCCCCCTAACAAAAGGAATTCCGTCCTCGGAATTCGCCCTTACTTCCTTCCATTATTCTTCCATTATGTTTGGAAACTGTGAGCGAAAAACATCTTCCTATTCCCAAGTAGACGCAACCTCACTATAAGGGCTCCACTTAACTCCAATATATCAAGTGGTAGACAAGGTTCCTATATTTTAAGAAACACAATAATCATACGATGCGTAGGTTGTATCAAATAACAACGTAATCCTCCCATGTTGACAAGGGAATGATCTACATACCTCCAAGTGCCATAGAATATACGCACAAACTCTTATACACCCAACGCTAATAATTAGGTAACGCTAATTCAGAGGCGACTGCCTCAATTACGAAACACAATCCTCTAAAAGTCAATGTAATAAATAAAATTGACCTTTCTCCAAAAATCGTCTTTCTTCCTACATAGAAAACAGAACGAGCAAACTACTCCCTGATAAAAAATCTAGTATATGAGGTCGATTATTTACAACATCCCACTGCTGCCTTCAAATTGTGCGCAATCCATTATAAAGGGGAGTATTTCTCTCCGACGTATTTTTAAATGAAGTCGAGGTCTGATTGTGCAATCCTTACTTCCATTTCCAACCAACAAATGAGAGGTATGCATTGTGAAAGATACAAAACCTCCAAAGTTGTCATACTAACCTCCTTGTGCCAACAATATCACAGATAAAATTCCGACAAGTGAAGTAAACACTTCCAACTGTCCATGAAAATCTAGGATATACACCTCAAACATATCCTTTATGGTCTAATTTAATCTCTCGATTAATTCCTCCGTCTATAGATATGAAGTAGAGCTGTTGCTCCAAAATCTTCATAAAGCTCCTTCGAAATAGCACTTTGCATCCACTAATATGGACATTCACATGCTATAACACCACCATCACTGAACTATAGAACTACTATGAAGTTCTAAAATAAGTATCACTCAAATTTATGTCCTCAAGCGATCTTTCTCAATCCACCACTCAGATTCCATATGGAAAATTGAAATTCCAAATCATCCCATCGACCGTCACTCCTATTTAATTCAACTTCCATATTTGTTATAGGAAGTGGCTAAAGATTCCTACGATATCCGATGATCAACTTTCCACCTTTGTAGCAGGTTTTACACTTAGGGCAATTGTATATGCATCCTTATCTGTATCTGTTCACCAAAATCGACATTTGATGTCGTGATGTACCTTCTAACCATTTGGGTGTACCAAGAAAATTATAAATTTCCATCTCAGTTGCCCGACCGTCATATCATTATTTATAGAAATTACGAAATCCTCCTCAAGTACCTTAAACTCCATCTGAGTAAGGTAACACCGTCTCCAAGGTCAGCTCCAATATTCAAAGTTGACCTTCTCAACTACCGTAGTAATAACAAGTGTTATTATTACACCTGCTATAAATGCATCTAATAACTCAACAACTAACCGAAAGATTAAAATATTCTATCATTTGTTAAGAGCATCCACTTCCATAATTGCTTCCACCAGACGAAACTTGATATAAAGTGTGAATTACCACTTTTATCTATCTAAACCGTCTCATGATCCATTCTATTCGTACGAACTAAAGTCCTATCAGTTCGAAATAGACAAGAACTAAGCTGACCTAACTTATCAGTCAACCAATATCCCATCCAGAATCATGACCCTTGTGCGAAATCAGCAATCCCTCAACTAAATCCGTGGAAAATGCTATCTCATTTCCACTTCAATATAGGGAATAGCTGTAAATGATCTAGTGATCTCTAATGGTCCATCTCGACTATCTAATAAATATTAGACTTAGAGAAAAAACACTATATTCCTCTTCCTACCTGTCCTCCAAACATCTGCTTCATACTGTGAAGCATCATGTTTCTACTAGGGTGAATAAAGAACTAAGAGTTGTGAAACTCAATCCTTGCATCCTCCATCAAATTTGTCTACAGAAAGTACCATTAGTCCGGTACCACCAGCTTTCGTCTGTACCCATTGTTTAAATTGGAGCATCTTCAAAAGCAAATTATGTAACTAAATCTATCCACCACTGATCCGTGATAAACTTGCCGATATTAAAAATCAATCGGTAATTCAATTTATTAATAGTTAACTATGACTTTAACTCAACAAAAGTCAACAAACTACGACCTTTCCATACATACCATGCACCTCATCTTTATATAAGTATTTAGTCTCATTATCTTGTCTTTGACACACCTTGCTTTTTTTAAGACAAGTTAATGACAATCCGACTTCTTTATCTAACTTCAAAAGAATATGAAATCCTTCCATCCTCTACATAAGTTATCAATTTCCTAGCAACAGCTAATTGTTGCAAATTGTGACCTAAAAAAAAAAAAATTTTCATATTATTTATGCAAGTGAATAAGACTTAGTTTCCTCCTCTATATGCAACACCGGCAACTCCTCCTAATGACACGCCCTCACGAATAAAATTCTTGATTAAGAATAGACTGATGAATATTTATTCAGTCTCCTATCCTCACTCGGTGTCATTCTAATAAGTACTTAATCCAGTACTAAATCCTCCTTCTGACTTGGTAACAACTTCTGAAATTTTCAAGAAGATGTTTAGCAAATCCAGCACCTCTGATATATCATCATGGCGTTTTAGTGATCTTTATTTACCACTACCTCAAGTATACCGAAACACTAACAATCACCAATATCATGGCGTTGTAATATGATACAAATCCATACATAACGTAAAGTATATCAAATTAATCGTTCTAGATTGTTTGACTCGTAGTGATGGTTTAATTATCACATCCCAAAACACACCATAATGACACATATCCAGGTCCAATAGATTGACTAGATTTATGTGTATCTACCAAATCCTACGACCGTACGCTCACAAATCTAGCGTAAATAGCGCTATTACTCCATGTTATGTTATTAAATTAATAGTTGGCTGATCACACACTTGTGTCCCCAACTAAACCACATACCAAATCCCGAGTAATTAACAAAAAATAAAAATAAAAACACGTATGATAAACACAATAAAACAAAATATACTCCTATTTAGGACATCGTTCTTTCTAGAAAAGAAAGTCTCCTTTGAAATCAACATTACTATATTATTTCAAAATTTCCTTTAATAGTTTCGTAAATAATTATCCAACCTCGAAACATATCCTTTAAAACATCGCTTAAAAGCACAAATGTTTTCCTAAACAAATACCAAGGGCTTAACCCTCATCCTCCTTATATGCGGAATGTAAACTGTCTTACTTGACTTTATAAATCGAATTAGAACGTCACAACATAATACCAATGCCTTTTTGTATGTGATTTAAAAATTATGTATTTCATTCTGATAAGAACACATCCGATCTCCAAACTCCTGAACAATACTTCTTATATACCACTTTTAGAGATGATAAGAAAGCTTAATTATTTGTAAATTGATCAATCCCAATTCTACTTATAACATTCGCTATACTATTAGCAATTCAGATCACCTCGCATGATCTTCCATCTTCAAGATTTAGTATCCTCTCTATTAGATGCACATAATCTCCTCCATTAGGATCCTCTTCAGCTCCTACTCCTCGCTTGTCTCCTTTTTGAGATCAACTGAAGTCGTGTTAGCCCCGATATGCGGTGACCTATCACGTACACCTAAATCCTTCCTTGGCTTATACTTTTAAAGTAACGCCAAATGAACCTAAACCATCGATCCCTAACTTTGCCTTCTGGTAACGAAATCGATAACGTACTCCTTTACTCCTTTGGGTCTTTACCGCTTTCGCCTTGAACCCATCCTTTTCCTAGTGCCAACCATTCTATGACTACAGAATATAATTGACATCAGCTCCTTCCCAACAAACCGTAAATAGAGTACAACGAATCCTAATACGGGCTCTAAGTTTTAAGAGACGTAACGCGGAAGTCACATAACAAAAGACACTTCTAAGGACACTTGAACCTGGAGTGCTCTGATACCAACTGTGATACCCCCGAATTTTCGAATGCGGGTTGGCCAGGCCCACGCCCGAATACCCGAGGATATCAAAACAAATTGATAATAAACGAACACAGAGTACAAAAGAATAAAGAAGAATAAATAAAATGCTGACAAAAAAGAAAATGATAATCTAATAATAAACCTCATAATATATTTCCATTAATTAATAAACTCTTCTGATACAACTGATCCTCCAAAAAACAACTCGGGAATCCATACTGTGTGGACCCCTAGAAAATCCAAACTAAACAAATGACAGTAATCTAAAACAGGAAACTGAATCATAAAGGAACTCCTATGTAGCATCGGAAGAATGAAGTAGACTGATCCCCGCTCAGCACGAACAACCTCTACTCGTGACGAACACCTGAAAAATAATGGTGGGTCAGGCCCACAAACAAGTTCTACTCTACTACAGTCCAAGCAGAGATCCGATACACGTATACATCCTAGTCAATCCAACAGTAACTAATAGTCCGTATATATATATATACACACTAAAGGAACCTCACTAGACTATAGGGTTGTCTCAACCTGAATAGTAGGCAACATGCAAAACGCACATATAGTGGGCATGAGTACCCAGACCTACCAGGGTACACAACTACACTATATCTAGCTACACATCCCTGGCGATATACGCGCCCTAACCATTGATCCTGAGACTCAAGCTCATATCATGGCACCATATTTATATATATAAAATCTAGTAACCATCCTATCCAGTATAAATCAATCCTCCATAAGTCATTCAACTTGTTCAGCTGACCTGACTTGAATATAAGTAGGACTTAACATTTTAGTTAATCCATTCCCTTATATAATAAATTAATCCTCCATAAGTCATTCAACTTGTTCAGCTGACCTGATTTAAATATAAGTAGGACTTAACATTTTAGTTAATCCATTCCCTTATATAAAATAGGTAGGACTTAACTGATAAGTTAATCCATCCCTAGAATGCCACCGTCCCATACCGGTGCATTAAACCACACAATCCAACAATTGATGTAACAATTAAGGAAATACATCAAACATTCCATAAATAACTATGATAAATATGATATCAAGTTATCACATAATAGGAATGACTTATTATTTCTTTAAACTTCCTATATCATATGTCCTACACAAACTGAATCTTATACATAATGATATTTTATTATACCGTTAAATAATGATTCTCTATATCCAATTCATCCTACACATTTAATCTCAATTGCTAAAATATTTTAAAAGATTAAATCCATTCGTTTGTTTAAAACATTCAAATAGTAAGCATCATTATGATTGAGTCTATTCAAATTTATGAAAACCCAAACCTAGTCCCTATTTAATGTTCAGGAATCCTAGGTATATTTCTATGTTCCATCATTCCACAGATATGAAAAATACATAATTTAAACATGTAAAAATTCACATAAGAAATCAAATCAAAATCATGCATTTTATCAATTCATAACACAAGAACAGATATAAACCAATTTCATAAAACCTATGTTCTAACCCAATTAAACATGCATAATTATTTAATTTTATGTGTTTAATAAATCCTGGAATTTTCTAGGCATGTACAGAAACACGAATCAAAGGGAAAGAGATAGAAGAAGAACTTGCCTTAAACTTTCGGATTGAAAGTTAAACTTCTTCTTCCTTGATCTTCTCTCTAAAGGGTTTTCTCCTCCTTCCTTCCTATTTCTCTTTCTCTCTCTAACTCTCTCTCTAGAATATATTACGTGATATATTTTCACTCCTTTTTCAACCTATAGTTGTGTATTTATAGGCTAAATAATAACCATATTCCTTTTCCCAATCCATGTCAACTTAATAAAGAAAAATAATAATAAAAAAATATATTAAAAAGGTAACTTAAAATATGTTACGTATATAATCTATGTATATCCTTATTAATTAAATAAAATATATACATTAGATTATTTAGTAATACTAAAGTTACCATAATATTAAAAGGTAACTTAAAACATGTTACGTATATAATCTATCTATATCCTCATTAAATAAATAAAATATATACATCAGATTATTTATTTATACTAAAGTTACCATAATATTAAAAAGGTAACTTAAAACATGTTACGTATAAAATATATGTATATCCTTATTATATAAATATATAAAATATATACATCAGATTATTTATTAATACTAAAGTTACTATAATATTAATAAATTACTTTCCTTTTTATATATATGTATATACATATATATCTATATATATACATATACAACTCTCCATGGGTAATTATCCATACATATCCAACCTCCTATCCAAGTAGTCTATGGGACCCAATTAGTTAGCCCATTACCACTAACCATAACCATAAAATAAAATAAAATAAAATATTTAATCATTTAATTTACAATTAATTACAATTAATCAATTATATCATTTAAGCACACAATCTAATTAAACAAATAATACAAATAACACTTAGACAAAATACAAATAATACATAGATAAGTAGCCAATTAATCAAGTAACATTTAATTCAATTAAACACATAAATAATTAGTCAAATAATCAATTAAACAATTAAAAAAATACAATACAAATAAATAAATAAATACTGAGACTATCCTTTTAAAATTAGGGGTATTACAGGCTACCACACTGGCGAGCTACGGGTGCACAGTCCCACATCGCCTGGGTAGAGGAAAGGTGAAGTGCTTATATGTCATCTCCAATTGGTATGAGGCCTTTTGGGGTGAAGCCCAAGAACAAAACCGTGCGGGCTCAGGCTCAAAGCGGACAATATCATACCATGTGGTGGAGTGGGTCGTTACAAATGGTATCAGAGCCTGACCCAGCCGGAAGTGTGCCGACGGGGACGTCGGGCCTCCAAGGGGGGAGGATTGTGATGACCTTGTGGGCGGGTGTGCCGTGGGCGGGTGCGAGAGACACTGTCAGGCTACCACACTGGCGAGCTACGGGTGCACAGTCCCACATCGCCTGGGTAGAGGAAAGGTGAAGTGCTTATATGTAAGTGTGTCATCTCCAATTGGTATGAGGCCTTTTGGGGTGAAACCCAAGAACAAAACCGTGCGGGCTCAGGCCCAAAGCGGACAATATCATACCATGTGGTGGAGTGGGTCGTTACAATACGTAACATATTTTAAGTTACATTTTTAATATATATATATATATATTTTTTTTTTTCTTTTTCTTTATTAAGTTGACTTGAATTGGGAAAAAGAATATGGTTATTATTTAGCCTATAAATACACAACTATAGGTTGAAAAAGGAGTGAAAATATATCACGTAATATATTCTAGAGAGAGAGAGTTAAAGAGAGAAAGAGAAATAGGAAGGAAGGAGGAGAAAACCCTTTAGAGAGAAGATCAAGGAAGAAGAAGTTTAACTTTCAATCCGAAAGTTTAAGGTAAGTTCTTCTTCTATCTCTTTCCCTTTGATTCGTGTTTCTATATATGCCTAGGAAATTTCAAGATTTATTAAACACATAAAATTAAATAATTATGCATGTTTAATTGGATTAAAACATAGGTTTTTATAAAATTGGTTCATATCTGTTCTTGTATTATGAATTGATAAAATGCATGATTTTGATTTGATTTCTTATGTGAATTTTTACATGTTTAAATTATGTATTTTTCATATCTGTGGAATGATAGAACGTAGAAACATGCCTAAGATTCCTGAACATTAAATAGGGATTAGGTTTGGATTTTAATAAATTTAAATAGACTCAATCATAATGATGCTTGCTATTTGAATGTTTTAAACAAACGAATAGATTTAATCTTTTAAAATATTTTAGCAATTGAGATTAAATGTGTAGGATGAATTGGATATGGAGAATCCTTATTTAACGGTATAATAAAATATCATCATGTATAAGATTCAGTTTGTGTAGGACATATGATATAGGAAGTTTAAAGAAATAATAAGTCATTCATATTATGTGATAACTTGGTATCATATTTATCATAGTTATTTATGAAATGTTTGATGTATTTCCTTAATTGTTACATCAATTGTTGGATTGTGTGGTTTAATACACCGGTATGGGACGGTGGCATTCTAGGGATGGATTAACTTATTAGTTAAGTCCTACCTATTTTATATAAGGGAATTGATTAACTAAAATGTTAAGTCCTACTTATATTTAAGTCAGGTCAGCTGAACAAGTTGAATGACTTATAGATGATTAATTTATTATATAAGGGAATGGATTAACTAAAATGTTAAGTCCTACTTATATTCAAGTCAGATCAGCTGAACAAGTTGAATGACTTATGGAGGATTAATTTATACTGGATATGATGGTTACTAGATTATATATATATAAGTATGGTGCCATGATATGAGCTCGAGTCTCAGGATCAATGGTTAGGGCGCGTATATCGCCAGGGATGTGTAACTAGATATAGTGTAGTTGTGTACCCGGGTAGGTCTAGGTACTCATGCCCACTATATGTGCGTTTTGCATGTTGCCTACTATTCAAGTTGAGACAACCCTATAGTCTAGTGAGGTTCCTTTAGTATGTGTATATATATATATACGGACTACTAGTTATTGTTGGATTGACTAGGATGTATACGTGTATCAGATCTCTGCTTGGACTGTAGTAGAGTAGAACTTGTTTGTGGGCCTGACCCACCATTATTTTTCAGGTGTTCGTCACGAGTAGAGGTTGTTCGTGCTGAGCGGGGATCAGTCTACTTCATTCTTCCGATGCTACATAGGAGTTCCTTTATGATTCAGTTTCCTGTTTTAGATTACTGTCATTTGTTTAGTTTGGATTTTCTCGGGGTCCACACAGTATGGATTCCCGAGTTGTATTTTGGAGGATCAGTTGTATCAGAAAAGTTTATTAATTAATGGAAATATATTATGAGGTTTATTATTAGATTATCATTTTAGTTTCTTGTCAGCATTTTATTTATTCTTCTTTATTCTTTTGTACTCTGTGTTCGTTTATTATCAATTTGTTTTGATATCCTCGAGTATTCGGGCGTAGGCCTGGCCAACCCGCATTCGGAAATTCGGGGGTATCACAGTTGGTATCAGAGCACTCCAGGTTCAAGTGTCCTTAGGAGTGTCTTTTGTTATGTGACTTCCGCGTTGCGTCTCTTAAAACTTAGAGCCCATATTAGGATTTGTTGTACTTTATTTACGGTTTGTTAGGAGGAGCTGATGTCAATTATATTCTGTAGTCATAGAATGGTTGGCACTAGAAAAAGGATGGGTTCAAGGCGAAAGCAATAAAGACCCAAAGGAGTAGAGGAGTATGTTATCGATTTCGTTGCCAGAAGGCAGAGTTAAGGATTGACGGTTTAGGTTCGTTTGGCGTTACTTTAAAAGTATAAGCCAAGGAAGGATTTAGGTATACGTGATAGGTCACCGCATATCGGGACCAACACGACTTCAGTTGATCTCAAAAAGGAGACAAGCAAGGAGCAGGAGCCGAAGAGGATCCTAATGGAGGAGATTTATGTGTATCCAATAGAGAGGGTACTAAATCTTGAAGAGGGATGATTGCGCGAGGTGATCTAAATTGCTAGTAGTATAGCGAATGTTATTAGTAGAATTGTGGTTGATCAATCTACAAATAATTAAATCTTTCTTATCATCTCTAAAAGAGGTATATAAGAAGTATTGTTCAGGAGTTTGGGGATCGGATGTGTTCTTATCAGAACGAAATACATAATTTTTAAATCACATACAAAAAGGTATTGGTATTATGTTGTGACGTTCTAATTTGATTTATAAAGTCAAGTAAGACAGTTTACATTCCGCATATAAGGAGGATGAGGGTTAAGCCCTTGGTATTTGCTTAGGAAAATATTTGTGCTTTTAAGCGATATTTTAAAGGATATGTTTCGAGGTTGAATGATTATTTACGAAACTATAAAAGGAAATTTTGAAACAATCTAGTAAGGTTGATTTCAAAGGAGACTTTCTTTTCTAGAAAGAACGATGTCCTAAGTAGGAGTATATTGTGTTCTATTGTGTTTATCATACGTGTTTTATTTTATTTTTTTTGTTAATTACTCGGGATCTGGTATGTGGTTTAGTTGGGGACATAAGTGTGTGATCAACCAATTATTGTTTTAATAACATGGAGTCATAGCGCTATTTACGTTAAATTTGTGAGCATACGGTCATAGGATTTGGTAGATACACATAAATCTAACCAATCTATTGGACCTGGACATGTGTCATTATGGTGTGTTTTGGGATGGGATAATTAAACCATCACTACGAGTCAAACAATCTAGAACGATTAATTTGATATACTTTACGTTAGGTATGGATTCGTATCATATTATAACGCCATGATATTGGTGATTGTTAATGTTTCGGTATGCGTGAGGTAGTGGTAAATAAAGATCACTAAAACGCCATGATAATATATTAGAGGTACTGGATTTGCTGAACATCTTCTTGAAAATTTCAGAAGTTGTTACCAAGTCAGAAGGAGGATTTAGTACTGGATTAAGTACTTATTGGAATGACACCGAGTGAGGATAGGAGACTGAATAAATATTCATCAGTAAATTCTTAATCAAGAATTTATTCAAGAGGGTGTGTCATTGGGAGGAATTTGCCGGTGTTGCACATGGAGGAGGAAACTAAGTCTCTTCATTTCCATAAATAATATGGAATTATTTTTTTAGTCAAAATTTGCAACAATTAGCTGTTACTAGGAAATTGATAACTTATATAGAGGATGAAAGGATTTCATATTCTTTTGAAGTTAGACAAAGAAGTCGGATTGTCATTAACTTGTTTTAAAGAAGCAGGGTGTGTCAAAGACAAGATGGTGAGACCAAACACCTTTATAAAGATGAGGTGCATGGTATGTATGGAAAGGTCGTAATTTGTTAACTTTTGTTGAATTAAAGTTATAGTTGACTATTGATAAATGGAATTACTGATTGATTTTCAATATCGGCAAATTTATCACGGATCAGTAGTGGATAGATCTAGTTCCAGAATTCGCATTTGAAGACGCTCCAATTTAAACGTTGGGTACAGATGAAAACAGGTGGTACCGGATTAACAATACTTTCTACAGACAAATTGGATGGAGGATGCAAAGACTGAGTTTCACAACTCTTAGTTCTTTATTTATCCTAGTGGAAATATAATACTTCACGGTATGAAGCAGACGTTTGGAGGACAGGCAGGAGGGGGGACATAGTGATTTTGTCTCCCATTGTAATTTTTATTAGATAGTCGAGATGGACCATTAGAGATCATTAGATCATTTATAGCTATTCCCTATATTGAAGTGGAAATGAGATAGCATTTTCCACGGAATTAGTTGAGGGATTGCTGACTTCGCACAAGGGTCATGATTCTGGATGGGATATTGGTTAACTGATACATTAGGTCAACTTGATTCTTGTCTATTTCGAACTGGTAAGACTTTAGTTCATACGAATAGAATGGATCACAAGACGGTTTAGATGGATTACATTGGTGATTCACACTTTATATTAAGTTCCATCTGGTGGAAGCAATGATGTAAATGGATGCTCTCAACAAATGATAGAATATTTAAATCTTTCGGTTAGTTGTTGAGTTATTAGATGCATTTATAACAGGTGTAATAATAACACTTGTTATTACTACGGTAGTTGAGAAGGTCAACTTTGAATATTGGAGCTGACCTTGGAGACGGTGTTACCTTACTCAGATGGAGTTTAAGGTACTCAAGGAGGATTTCGTAGTTTCTGTAAATAATGATATGACGGTCGGGCGACTGAGTTAGAAAATTTATAATTTTTCTTGGTGTGATCAAATGGTTAGAAGGTACATCACGACATCAAATGTCGATTTTGGTGAACAGATACAGATAAGGATGCATATACAATTGCCCTAAGTGTAAAACCTGCTACAAAGGTGGAAAGTTAATCATCGGATATCGTAGGAATCTTTAGCCACTTCCTATAACAAATATGGAAGTTGAATTAATTAGGAGTGACGGTCGATGGGAATGATCGAAATTGATTTGGAATTTCAATTTTCCATATGGAATCTGAGTGGTGGATTGAGAAAGATCGCTTGAGGACATAAATTTGAGTGATACTTATTTTAGAACTTCATAGTAGTTCTATAGTTCAGTGATGGTGATATTATAGCATGTGAATGTCCATATTAGTGGATGCAAAGTGCTATTTCGAAGGAGCTTTATGAAGATTTTGGAGCAGCAGCTCTACTTTATATCTATAGACGGAGGAATTAATCGAGAAATTAAATTAGACCATAAAGGATATGTTTGAGGTGTATATCCTAGATTTTCATGGACAGTTGGAAGTGTTTACTTCACTTGTCGGAATTTTATCTGTGATATTGTTGGCACAAGGAGGTGAGTATGACAACTTTGGAGGTTTTGTATCTTTCACAATGCATACCTCTCATTTGTTGGTTGGAAATGGAAGTAAGGGTTGTACAATCAGACCTCGACTTCATTTAAAAATACGTCGGAGAGAAATACTCCCCTTTATAATGGACTGCGCATAATTTGAAGGAAGCAGTGGGATGTTGTAAATAATCGACCTCATATACTAGATTTTCTATCTGGGAGTAGTTTGCTTGTTCTGTTTTCTATGTAGGAAGAAAGACGATTTTTGGAGAAAGGTCCATTTTACTTATTACATTGACTTTAAGAGGATTGTGTTTCGCAATTGAAGTAGTCGCCTCTAAATTAGCGTTACCTAATTATTAGCGTTGGGTTCATAGGAGTTTGTGCGTATATTCTATGGCACTTGGAGGTATGTAGATCATTCCCTTGTCGACATGGGAGGATTACGTTGTTATTTGATACAACCTACGCATCGTATGATTATTGTGTTTCTTAAAATATAGGAACCCTGTTGACCACTTGATATATTGGAGTTAAGTGGAGCCCTTATAGTGAGGTTGCGTCTACTTGGGAATAGGAGGATGTTTTTCGCTCATAGTTTCCAAGCATAATGGAAGAATAATGGAAGGAAGTAAGGGCGAATTTCGAGGACGAAATTCCTTTTGTTAGGGGGGAAGAATGTAATACCCCTAATTTTAAAAGGATAGTCTCGGTATTTATTTATTTATTTTTATTGTATTTTTTTTAATTGTTTAATTGATTATTTGACTAATTGTTTATATGTTTAATTGAATTAAGTGTTACTTGATTAATTGGCTACTTATCTATATGTTATTTGTATTTTGTCTAGGTATTATTTGTATTATTTGTTTAATTAGATTGTGTGCTTAAATGATGTATTTGAAAAATTGTAATTAATTGTAAATTAAATGATTAAATATTTTATTTTATGGTTATGGTTAGTGGTAATGGGCTAACTAATTGGGTCCCATGGACTACTTAGATATGAGGTTGGATGGGTATGGATAATTACCCATGAATAGTTGTATATGTATATATATTGATATATATGTATATACATATATATAAAAAGGAAAGTAATTTGTTAATATTATAGTAACTTTAGTATTAATAAATAATCTGATGTATATATTTTATATATTTATATAATAAGGATATACATATATTTTATACGTAATATGTTTTAAGTTACCTTTTTAATATTATGGTAACTTTAGTATAAATAAATAATCTGATGTATATATTTTATTTATTTAATGAGGATATAGATAGATTATATACGTAACATGTTTTAAGTTACCTTTTAATATTATGGTAACTTTAGTATTTCTAAATAATCTAATGTATATATTTTATTTAATTAATAAGGATATACATAGATTATATACGTAACATATTTTAAGTTACCTTATATATATATATATATATATATATATATATATTTTTATTTATTAAGTTGACTTGGATTGGGAAAAGGAATATGGTTATTATTTAGCCTATAAATACACAACTATAGGTTGAAAAAGGAGTGAAAATATATCACGTAATATATTCTAGAGAGAGAGTTAGAGAGAGAAAGAGAAATAGGAAGGAAGGAGGAGAAAACCCTTTATAGAGAAGATCAAGGAAGAAGAAGTTTAACTTTCAATCTGAAAGTTTAAGGCAAGTTCTTCTTCTATCTCTTTCCCTTTGATTCGTGTTTCTGTACATGCCTAGGAAATTCCAGGATTTATTAAACACATAAAATTAAATAATTATGCATGTTTAATTGGATTAAAACATAGGTTTTTATAAAATTGGTTCATATCTGTTCTTGTGTTATGAATTGATAAAATGCATGATTTTGATTTGATTTCTTATGTGAATTTTTACATGTTTAAATTATGTATTTTTCATATCTGTGGAATGATGGAACGTAGAAACATGCCTAAGATTCCTGAACATTAAATAGGGATTAGGTTTGGACTTTAATAAATTTAAATAGACTCAATCATAATGATGCTTGCTATTTGAATGTTTTAAACAAACGAATGGATTTAATCTTTTAAAATATTTTAGCAATTGAGATTAAATGTGTAGGATGAATTGGATATGGAGAATCCTTATTTAACGGTATAATAAAATATCATCATGTATAAGATTCAGTTTGTGTAGGACATATGATATAGGAAGTTTAAAGAAATAATAAGTCATTCCTATTATGTGATAACTTGATATCATATTTATCATAGTTATTTATGGAATGTTTGATGTATTTCCTTAATTGTTACATCAATTGTTGGATTGTGTGGTTTAATGCACCGGTATGGGACGGTGGCATTCTAGGGATGGATTAACTTATTAGTTAAGTCCTACCTATTTTATATAAGGGAATGGATTAACTAAAATGTTAAGTCCTACTTATATTTAAGTCAGGTCAGCTGAACAAGTTGAATGACTTATGGATGATTAATTTATTATATAAGGGAATGGATTAACTAAAATGTTAAGTCCTACTTATATTCAAGTCAGGTCAGCTGAACAAGTTGAATGACTTATGGAGGATTAATTTATACTGGATAGGATGGTTACTAGATTTTATATATATAAGTATGGTGCCATGATATGAGCTTGAGTCTCAGGATCAATGGTTAGGGCGCGTATATCGCCAGGGATGTGTAACTAGATATAGTGTAGTTGTGTACCCTGGTAGGTCTAGGTACTCATGCCCACTATATGTGCGTTTTACATGTTGCCTACTATTCAGGTTGAGACAACCCTATAGTCTAGTGAGGTTCCTTTAGTGTGTATATATATATATATATACGGACTACTAGTTATTGTTGGATTGACTAGGATGTATACGTGGATCGGATCTCTGCTTGGACTGCAGTAGAGTAGAACTTGTTTGTGGGCCTGACCCACCATTATTTTTCAGGTGTTCGTCACGAGTAGAGGTTGTTCGTGCTGAGCGGGGATCAGTCTACTTCATTCTTCCGATGCTACATAAGAGTTCCTTTATGATTCAGTTTCCTGTTTTAGATTACTGTCATTTGTTTAGTTTGGATTTTCTAGGGGTCCACACAATATGGATTCCCGCGTTGTATTTTGGAGGATCAGTTGTATCAGAAGAGTTTATTAATTAATGAAAATATATTATGAGGTTTATTATTAGATTATCATTTTAGTTTCTTGTCAGCATTTTATTTATTCTTCTTTATTCTTTTGTACTCTGTGTTCGTTTATTATCAATTTGTTTTGATATCCTCGAGTATTCGGGCGTGGGCCTGGCCAACCCGAATTCGAAAATTCGGGGGTATCACATATAGTGAGGGGATAATCCGAGTTCTGCAATAAGATCGCGAAGATTAAAGTTGCAGAGAGTTGTCCAGATTCAATTGCCATAAGAAGCGATGATTGATGTAATGGAATTTGAGCCAAGGTGGAGATTGTTAGGAATTATGTCTCAAATTCCCATTATTATTAGTTTCTATTTTAGAGTGTAATTTTATGGTAATTTCTTATAGAGACGTGAATTGGGCTCTAAGAAATTGTAATCATTGTCCACAAAGGAATTGGGTATGTGACTCTATAAATAGACACTTAGGCTATTGTTGAGAGTTATGAATTGAGAGAGATGTAGCCTCATGAGGAGTACAATGATGGTAGGGGTGAGTTACGGGTTTGGTAGAGTGAACACTGATGGCGAGAGGGAGTCTCGTGGCATACACAGAGAACTCGGTCAAGAGTTTGTGTGCATGGTCTGGTGTTGAAATTCTCTACTATTATAATATCTCTACATATATAATAAATCTTTTTTCATCCGTGGATGTAACCCTGATTTTGGGTGAATCACGTATATATCTTGTATTGTGGTTTGAATTATTGTTTTCTTTCTTTATTTTGCTTCCGCTGTGTCCCAACAATTGAAAGACACAATGAACGGGTAACGATCACCGGGCTCAGAAATCCAGTGGATAGTCCCATTGAGAGAAGCATGAGATGAATCAAAACGGATACAGGGTATGGTACCAGAAACACTAATTCTTGTCCAACAGCCCTCTTTAAGAGAATAAATGTCAACCTCAGGGTCACTAGAAACATAAGCAATTTTGGTAAAAGATTACGAAATTATTTTTAGTGATGGGAGAACATTATGATTTGCAGACACACATAATTTGCATAAGTATTCTCACCGGCAGTCTTAGAGTTTTTAATTATTGAATTATAGATATGCCCCCAAACGGGTATGCTTAGAATTATGAAACAATTATTTTGACAGGATGTATCGATTATTAAAAGTTATTAATACCATACTATAAGGGGAGCGCCCCGATGAGAATATCAGATAATTTGTACTCATATTTCCTTTGTTTTATAATAAAGATAGATAGATACAATTTAGAGAAAGTGCAATCCAATTATTCCCAAATTCGCAAACTTGAACAACAATATTCCGTACGTAATTGCCAGACTATTAAATTGGCCCATTTAAATCATTAAAGTATAATATTAACATTTATAAGTCTTTTTATTTGACCAAAATGACCCTTTGAAAAAAAAAAAAAAAAAAAAAAAAAAAAAAAAAAAAAACCACCACCAAACTCCACCACTGTGACAGCCAAACAAACAAGGGTGGAGCCAAGAATTTTTTAAGGGGGTAACTAGTAATGTAAAATTAAAATTTTAAAATAATATAAAATCATTATAAGAAAATTTTTTCTTTCCAAGTTCAATATGCTCGCTGAAATAGATGGATTAATTATATTATCTAATACTTAAACAAAATTCTAATACCAAACTCTTATTTAGCATTTCAAAAAGTAAGAAATCTGATTTTTAAATATATATTTTTTATTATTCCGTAGTAATATATTAAATATTAAAAGACCATTTTTAATAGCCATATATTAAATATCACACATAAACTAATCTTTTTATTTCTTAGTGTTTACTAAAACATTATTTACACAACTTGTCACATTTTTCTTCTACAAAAACAAAGAAAAAAAAAGAAAAAAAGAAAAAAGAAAAAAACAGGTCACAATGCAATCATATTTGCTTTTTCATTCTTGAGGGCTATTTTGGTCAATTAATAGGAGATTATAAAGGTAATTCAATATTTCACATGGGTCAATTCAGAAGTCAAAGGCAAGTATGTACTTTTATTTTATTTTATCGTTGGGGTGTCTTTATTCATTTTACCAAATCTGAAGATATCATCATCTGAAAAGTGTTTAAGTTGTAAATAATTGTCTTTAACCAAGTTGAAGAAGAAACACGGAAACGGTTCGAGGATCGATCGTGTGACGACGACGATGGGTACATGGAAGGGACAAGACAAGGCTAAACCTATAAAATATGTCAATGGTACTACTGGTACCCGGGAAGAAGATGATCAAGAACAGCTTCTTTGATAGGAAAGAAGAGAACTTTTACATATAGGATGAAATC
Organism: Cornus florida; assembly: GCF_030987335.1. Classification (NCBI taxonomy): domain Eukaryota; kingdom Viridiplantae; phylum Streptophyta; class Magnoliopsida; order Cornales; family Cornaceae; genus Cornus; species Cornus florida. The sequence continues at coordinate 104,327,709 of NW_026775581.1, read as the reverse complement.
GGATGGTAAGACGGCGAAGGCTAAGAGTGGATGGAGCATGACTGAATACATTCTTGCCGGCACTAATCTTTAAGAAGCAAAAGTACAGTGTGTGTATATATGTCTCTTATATTGTATAATATTGTATATATTTGTGGCACCTTGTTTTTTATGTTACTAAAACCGTAATTAGATTTTATTCATATACACACACTATATACTTGTTGATTTTATAGTATTACTAGCTTTGTTCAGCTTTCCAAATTTTATTTTATTTTTTATATTTTTACAATTCAACCATCGATCTGATATGTTAATCAGGACAAAGATTATGTAATTTGCCGAATTAAAAGGCAAAAGCGGGAAGAAATTAAGGTGGAATCCCAAGTTAAGGTGATGCAAGCAGAGGAGTGCAAAGTGACTGTAACTCCGGCACTTGAAGACTGCCCAAATTACTGTCGTTAGTACTAATGCAAGCTGAAGACTGCAGCAACCTCATCACACAAGCAATCGAATTTGATGGAACAACAGTACTAACGCAACCAGAAGAAGATTGCATGGATTGGTTGAACGATTTTGACTGCAGCAACCTCATCACACAAGCAATCGAATTTGATAGAACAACAGTACTAACGCAACTAGAAAAAGATCGCATGGATTGGTTGAACGATTTTGCTACATAACTCCTCTAGAATCAAGAACATTTAGAGGACAGTGAAACACTGATGTTGCCCAACATTTTTTATGCAGATAGTTGGTCCCTCTTAGCTTGATTTAGATTGTCTACAATCAAGTACTGTACCCTACTTTTAACTGTGTTTGGGTTATGTGTGTAACTTTGTGCAAAATTTAATAAATATATGAAGATAAATTGATTGTCGACCTTTAATTAAAATGTATCTGATATATACATGTGTATGTGTGAGAGATGGGCTTTCACAAGGCTGATACAACCTTTTTCTCCCTTAATTCTCAAAGAAGATGCTGCTACTACTAGCATAATATAATTTGATTCAAAATGGTTGTTTGTCTTATGAAATTTTTGTGTCATCACCATTCGACACTTGAATAACTTGCACACACAATGGTATGATTGGTCCAAGACCAATTGTCCTGGGACCATGTAATAACAAACCAATCTCTACCATAGAATGAAGTAATGGCAAGGATAGAAGGCTTAAACCAAACCAGTCTCTACCAGTGAACAATTAGAACTGGAAATCACCTTTTGTTCCCGTTCCACTTATATAACCTTTTGTTAAGCTTCCACTGATATCACCTTTTGTCCCGATTCCATTGATATCACCTTTTGTTTTGGTTTGATTGATATCACCTTTCCTTTAGCTTCCATTGACATCACCTTCCCTTCCATTTGACTCGGCCAATTACATAATCTTTTACCTGAGTAACATGTCAAACAAAAAAAAATTATCATACCAACTCTTCGTTTTTTTTTTTTTTTTTTTAAATATATAAATTTGGATAGCTGAACATAGTAATAATATAAAAAATCAATAACTATTTGTGTGTGTGTATATATATATATATGAATGTTTAATTTTTTAAGTTAATGCAGTTAGGCAAAAGAGAAAAACACCTTAAATCAGGTTACAGGAGCGGTATTATTTTCTTAGTTATATCTAGTTACAGTTTTGGAAAGAATATATATATATATATATATATATATATATATAGTTTTCGGGTTTTTGAAGACAAGGGCCGTAGATTGAGGGTATTTGGATTAATGAGGGTTAATCTTCAGGAATTAATTTAGGGCTTTTCTCCTTTAGCTCTTTTATTAGTACAGGGTTTTCAAAAATGTTTCTACAAGTCGGGTGTTTGGAAGGAGAGAAAATTGGAGTTTCTTGATGTTAAGAGAGGTGTTGATAAAGGCTATGTAGTAACCTCTTCGCTTTATTTTTGAATGCCAAGGCCAAGAAGGGTGTCGTGTTCTTTTGCAGTGGTGGTGGTGAATTGGGTGTGATGTTTCCGGGTTTGTTAATGTGAGAGGATGGTCAATTTGGTACATTGGTGTTAAATAGGTCATAGATGGATTGGTAACTATACATTGGTCAGTGAGGTTAAATATATCATTTTAAACATTAGAAGAGCAAAATTGAGCCTCAAACAATTTTCTCATGCTGACATCAACATAATATGTCAAGTACTTAACGGCAGGGGGCAATTTGTTATATAATTCAAAACCTCAAAGGAAGCAGGCTGATATAACTTCAAGTTATTCCAACTTAGATTTTTTATTTTGTAATATTATTATTATTATTTATAAGTTATCTATTTTATTCAAGAAAACACAGCACAGAATTAAAAGGGGCATTCCCCAATAGTACAAACAAGAACTAACCAAAGCTCAACAACAAACCAACAGAAAGAATCAAACATTCCAGAAAGGAATGTATTCAACAGTATGCCTTTTGAATCTAGTTGCAGGAAAGGGCAACATTTTAAGTCTAATCAAGTTGTAATTTGAAGAGTCACAGAGAATTCATCCAAATATGAATTAGAGTATCTTACAGAGTTTGTTTCTCTCCAAATCATGTGAAGATTTTGCAAACTTGATGGTACCAATTCCTCTTAGACTGACACTTGTGATTGCTCCATTTGAGAATCTCAAACAGCAATAGCAACAGACTCTTAGATCAAGGCATACTGACTTATAAAGAATAGATGCTGAACACTTTCAGCAGTCCTTCTGCAAAGGATATATCGGTCTGATTGAGCCATACATCATTGAATGAGCTTGTTCATAGTGCTTAGTCTATCCTTAGCAGCAAGCCAGAGGATGAAACAATGCTTTGGAACACCTCCATTGAATCAAACAGCCCCACAAGTTATGGTTGACTCTGACATCTTCACAAGCATCCTTAACTGAGAAGGGCTTATTGGAGCTGGACCAAACTGTTGGGATTTACATGTCTTGGCATAGCAAATTCTCATTTGGATTATAATGACATAAGTTCCTAAGGTTTCTGAAATATTTATACTTTATACAATTGGTGAATTCAATGTATTATGTTTCGATTTATTATAGAATTGATTGTATCCACTTGATTACAAGAAATATTTATATATGTATGTGATGACGATCAATACATGAATATAAATAGTAATCATAAATTGTTCATAGTCGGTAATTATGGATGGACTCATAATTAATTAAGACTTGAACTGGATCCGCGTTAGGTTGAGATATACTGCGAGAGCTATCGTATGCAATTGCTCCCAATCACTGTCATGGCATTTGACTCTTAAGTATGAGAAAAGTATAAACTCTTTTATTAATTAATAATTACTTTGATTTGTTCAGTGGATATTTCGGGATCCTTAGACCGACACTTTGGGTAGTTATGTAATTAATAGTTAAAGGGTTATATTTTCAATATTTGCATCATTGCTACTTGTATTTATTTTGTATTAATTATGGTTGATCACAAAGTAAATTCGAAGGCCTTCGTGTGTTTTTAGACATAATGATTTATTATATATTTATTTATTTAAATTATTATTTTTGTCAAACAAATGTTTTATTGTGATCGAGTCAGAAATAATCAAAGGTACCAAAATAAATATATTAATTAAGTAGTCGGATTGATGCCTATATTTATCCGATAACTAATTATGCATAGAGGGGTCAAAGTACAACATTGACTTAGAGGTTATTTATTATTTAATTGGAGTTCAATTAATTTCTTTTAGTGGAGTAGAAATTAATTTATGAATTAATTGAATTGGGTCCATGGACCGGGCCAATTATTAATTCATTGTAGCCAATAAAATAATAAGCCCAAAGAATTCTCACTCATAGTCCAACTTGATATTGGAATCCTATTAAATTTGAGACATGTGAATTAGAGATTAAGAATGATTTATTATTTCCTTTTCTTTATCTTTATGTTGCCTATATATATACATGGTCTATGTATATTTTATGAGTGATTTTTTTTGGAAGAATGAAAAAAGAATCTATTTTCTTTCTCTAGAAAATTAAGGTTAATGTTCTCATCTAATGGAGGCTCCCACAAGCCTAGTTTTCCAAGGTCATTCATAAAGGCTTATGAGTGATTCCTAAAGGCAAAACAATTACCAAAAAAGATGGAGATATAAGGAGAAGGCATCTTGCTAAGGAATCTACAATAAGTGAGAACGTTCACTTTAGAGGAAAGATTTAAAGGTTTATTCAGACCTTTGATGTAAGTATTCAATTCATTAATTGAATAATACATCATATTGTATTTTTGCATAAAACTTGTCTCTATGTGATGAATCAAGATCTGTGAATGGAAATCCCTCGAAATTTTTTTAAAACAGGCACGTTTCCTAACAGTGGTATCAGAGTATGGTTTGATTCATTACTAGAGATCATGTTTTTATCAAAATTCATCATTCATGGATCCAATTTTAATATGCATATATTTATTTATTAATGTATGAATTAATATATTGATACATAATGATGTATGTATAATTGTGAATGGATGATGATGTGTGTTTAGGCCATGGATGAAGCTTATAGGCTTATTGAATGTAATTTTATTTTTGGATGAATGTAATTAAGGCTTTGATTTAGCCGTTTGAAAGTTCAATCATGTAATTTAATTTTTCTTATTGTATTTCAAATTGTAAATTTATTTAAAGCCATGTAATCTTCATAAAAGGATGCTATGAAGCTTCAAGAAGGTCCAAAAGGGTTAAATTATGCTTCAGGAATTTTCTGAAATTTTTTCGAAATTTTTCAGAATTTTTCTGGAATCTTTTTGGGCTTAATTTAATATTCTGGGTTTTTAAATATTTTTCCGGCAATTTTCCAGTGGCTGGAGCACCGTCGGCGGCAAGGGTGGCGCCGGAGTAAGGCTGTCGATCCGGTGCAATGCGGTGCACCAACATTCCATGCAACCGGATCTGCAACCATTAGATCAGCATAGGCAAGGGTGAAGATCCGGTGAAACGCACTTAAGGTGTGCGTTAATGAGCACCCAATCCAAGGGCGCGTGAGGAGCACGCGCCGATGCAGTACGCACCAACAGGCGCGTGCCAGCGCGACAGGAGCACGCGTCGATGCAACACGTGCCAACAGGCGCGTGCCAGCGTGTGACACGCGCTGGCAACTCCCACGCGCCCGTGAAGGGCGCGTGGGAGCGCGTGACGAGCAACTTCACCTCCCTCCAGCGCGTGGGAGCGCATAAGGACTCTTTGCACACTCCCCAAGCGCGTGCCAGCGCGTGGGGACGTGCTGCGGACTATCCGATCGCGTCCTATGTGCTGTTTTACCTCTTCAGGCGCATACCAACCTCCTGCGGGTGTTTATAAGTCGACGAAAGACCCTCACGCAATACTTAGAGCAATTAAATGTTAAAAGCTGATTCCATTGGCCATTTTTATTTGCTTTATCTGTCATTAATTGATGTATGTGATGCATAGAATAGATAATTGTTTATTAATTGTTATTTATGCATTGGATCCATGATATTTAATTAAATGATTTGATTTATATTACTTAAATTATGAAAATTAATTGGATTTGATTAATAATTAATTTGAGGGCACTTATTGGGAAACGAAAAATTATTTTTGTAAATTATTTTTAAAGTGTGCTTCAAATTAAATATTAGCGAATCATTTAAAGTTCAAATATTTTCTAAATTTAATTGGATTAAAATTAAAAGTTTTGCATGCATTATATCATGTAAATGAATAAAATAAATACCCTAATTATGAATGATTAAAAATTGAGTGGGAACGAGAATTTTTATACATTACCCTATAGCCTTCGTTATTAAAACCATTGTAATTAGATCTTCAAAAATAAGGTCCCAAGCATGATTCGAAGAGTCTTAAAATTACAAGAATGGTTGTCTCATGAAAATAATAATATTAAATTTTCATTGTAATTAGATCTTTAAAAATAAGGCCATACGCATGATTTAAAGAGTCTAGATTATAATGACAAGATATTTAATGTTTTATTTTTCATTAGAGCTTTAATAACATTATACACTCAATCTAAAATCAATAGTGTTAGTTCCCCAACGGAGTGGTCTACACTAGGTGATTTTAGAAAGGCTAAACGAAATCGGGAATCATTTCATATGATAGATAAGGTATTGTCTTAAGAGATATGGAAATGATAGGATTTGCCTGCCAATAGCAATAATGAACTTCGTCAACCGAATAAGTTATTGGTGTATTGGTGATCCGATTTTTCATGCAGTGGTTTAAGGGACCCACATATTATTGTCTTAATGGAAGTGCTCACCTAATAACAAATGAATCCTAACAATAGTACTAATGAACTCCTCTATCAGGATAAATTATTGACGTATTGATTGTATGATTTATTATGCTATGGAGTTGAGGGACCCGCATTAATTAAAATGGATTGTTCACCAATAATGATAATGAAATCTTATTCTATTGAGATTTATTATACTATGTGGATGATGAGCTCATTTTAATTTTAAGTATGCATGATAGTAGTAATAATTCACCTTGCATATTGTATGAATGCATTTATATTCAGATTTATTATGTCTAATCTATTTTATCTGCTTACTAACATTTTCAATGTATTTGGACCTCATTTATATTGACTGGAAAATGAACTTAGATATTTTATTCACAACGTAAGGGTACAAAATGTATTTTCTACTCCTAAACTTAATCATTTTACTTTAAGATACCCAAGAGAACATTAATGTTTTTAATAAGTGAAATAAGGCAAATGATATGAATTAGTGCAATATTCTAGAGTTTATCTCGAATATGCTCCAAAGCTAACATTTGCATTATTTTATTTTCTTCGAGCATCATGTTAAATGTCAATGAGATGTTTTGGTGAGATTAGATTGAGCATATGCCTAAGTACTATGTAAAATTTAAATACCATTAAGATAGCCTGAGGAACTCCAACATGATATCGGATTTTAAAAAATGATTGTTTATTATTTAAAAATTAGCTGGAGATCAATAGGGCAGACTTGGGTGGTAAGTTTCAAGTTGACATGATTATTGCCTTGTTACCAAACTCATTCGACTCTTTTAGAGTGAACTAAATAAGGAATCAGTTTGAGTTCACACTCGTTGATATTCTTATAGAATTGGTAACAAATGAAGGGATAATCAAAAGTATATGCATTCCTATCAATCTAACCTAGTCTATACCGTCTTCTTCTAAGCCCATGTGGAAGGGCAAAGTAAAGAAGAAGGATGATAATAGGACTAGGTTAGCACAAAACATAGGTATCTAAGAGGTTAAAGGGAATAAGGTAGTGTATGTTGAGGGCGAAGGAAATTGTTTCTTTTGCCGCTAACTAAGACACTCAAGGACGAACTGTCTAAGCAATGACATGGCATAGGAAAATATATATTTAATCATTGAGCCATGTTATGTGGTTTTATCTATTAATTCCTGAAATTAGATTCTGGAGCCACTAAATGTGTTTGCAATTCGTTGCAAGGATTTCAGGAATCCAGAAGCCTCGATGATATGGATATATATTTGTACTTGACCTGATGTCAAGGTTGTAGCTAAGTCAGTGGGAGTATTACATCTGAAATTAGAGAGTATGATGATATTAGTATTAGAGAACTATCTTTATGCACAGATGTTAGACGCAATCTAATTCTTGTTTCACTTTTTGTTTAAACTGTATTGTTATTTTGTAAAATTGGTTTTATAAAATTGAATAGATGTGCGATTGCTTCTGGTGCATTGAAAGATGGTTAATACATTATAATCACAAGCTCTTAATATTTGCAGGATGTAAAAACTAATATTGCATCTTCTAGATTGAATGTTAAGAGAAAATTTGTTATTCCTGACTCATTATATTTTTAGTGTCTATTTTTGGGTTATAATCAGTTAAAATAAGATTCAAAAATTGGTCAAAGAAGGTTTATAACCTAGTGAGGCAGAGGAGCCAAACCAACTTGTGAATCCTGTTTTGAAAGGTAGATAACCCTAAGGGCTTTAATCAACCAAATGAAATAGACATAAAGAACAATTAGAGTCGGTACACATAGACACGTATGGTCTTATAAACATCCAAGCAAGTTTACTCATGTTTTGAATAAATTTACCTGATGCGACACAAATCTTAAACTTTTGGTATATTGCGAGAGTGTTAAGACTGATGTGCAGCACAGATTCGGTAAACTTATCAAGACACTTCGATCTGATCGTGGATATGAGTATTTCTTGGGATACTGCAAAGACTATATGGTCAATAAGGGTGTTGTGTACCAGTTTTCCGCAATTGATGCTAAATTGATTTAGGTGTCAAATAAGAATAATAGAATTTTGCTTAACATGGTTAGATCTATGATCAATTATGCTACATTATCTCGTTCATTTAAGAGTTTAGCGTTAATGATATCAATGCACATTATGAACTGCATTCCATCTTAGTCTGTCTCAAGGATACCGTTTGAGCTGTGTTTTTTTTACTAAATCTTAGTTTGAATCACATGCACATATGGGGTAGTCTTGCATATGTGCGCTTGATATGAATAAGTAAGTTGGAAACAGATCATACGCATGATAGATTTGATAGCTATTCTAAAAAGCACTAGGATGGATTATTTTATGATCTCAATGATAAAATTTGATTGTTTACACTCACAATTTATCTATACGAGGATCATATTATGAATCACATACCTAGTAGCATAATGTTAGAGAATATGGCATGAGTACCAGATGTACCATATGTGAACACACTTATTATAGAGATTAAGAATAATATATGAATTCCCTATTGATGTGTTAATATCATCTAGTACACAGATTCCTGGATCGGTACATTGTTGTAGTGGGAGGATTATCATCCAATCTGACAGAATCATGTTTTTAGGTGAGATCTTTATGGACATCCCTGTTAAACATGAGTTGGACCCGGTAAGCTACACGGAAGCGTGAACCGATATGGATATAGATCATTTTGGCAAGTTGCTATGAAATCAGAGTTGGAATCTATGTATTCTAATTAAATCTGGGATCTTGTAGAACTTTCTAGTAGAGTGATACCTATGGAAGGCAAGTTAATCTACTAAAAGATACCAGAAGATTTCTTAATGAATAAATCATGAGGGTACAAGAGAATGTCATTATTTTTCTAATTCTATATATATTGATGACATCCTACTCATTTAGAATGATATGAAAAGTTTTGTCATCAATAAAGAGGTTCAATTACTTTTGAAATGAAGGATCTTCAAGATGTAAACTATATTCCTAGGATCAAGTTTTGGCAAGATCAGGTTAAAAGGAAAAATAGGCTTATCTTAATAATCTTACATTAATAAAGTTTTGACCAAATTTGGTATGCAAAACTCAAAGAATGAGTTCTTGCATTATTGACATGGATTGCTCTTTCTAATAAACAGTTTTCCAAGACTATCAGAGGAGATTGAGCAAATGAGACTGGAACAATATGCTTCGGCATATGGGAGTCTCATATATGCCATGGTCTTCACCAAACAGGACATTCGCTACTTGGTAGGGATAGTTAGTAGATATCAGTCTGAACTCGGATTTGATAACTGGTTTGTTGTGAAAAATATCATAAAGTACCTTAAGAGAACCAATGATCTCATACTCATTTATGGATGTGATGATGTGGTTCCAGTCAGATATGATAGTTCTGATTTTAAATCAGTTATATAAAGTTCATGACTTAGTGTATGTTTACTCAATGGAAGGGAAATCAATTAGTAAATTGTTAAGTAGATTTTAACCGCTGACTCAACCTGAAGGTGAAGTACATTACAGCCTTAAAGGCAACAAAGGAAGTTTTTTGGTTTGATCTCACTGATTTAGAGGTTATGGAGCATATTAGCCTGCCTATCAAGCTATATTGTGACAATAGTGCAGAAGTAGTCCAAACCAATGACCCAAGGTTCCATAGAGGAACAAGGTATATTGAAAGGAAAGTATCACGTCCTACATGATATTGTTCGGTAAGAAAATGTACTCGTGGCTATAACATTGCGTTGGAACACAACTTTGTTGATCCATTAACAAATGTGTTATGATTAATAGTTTTGATCGTCACCTGGATAACATTGGAGTTAGATGCAATCTGAATTGGCTATGAGGGCAAGTGAAAGCTGTTGGGATTTATATACCCTGGCATAGCAAATTCTCATTTGGATTATAGTGACATAAGTTCCTGACGTTTCTGAAATATTTATACTTTATACAATTGGTGAATTCAATGTATTATGTTTCGATTTATTATAGAATTGATTGTGTCCACTTGATTACAAGAAATATTTATATATGTATGTGATGGCGATCAATACATGAATATAAATAGTAATCATAAATTGTTCATAGTCGGTAATTATGGATGGACTCATAATTAATAAAGACTTGAACTGGATCCGTGTTAGGTTGAGATATATTGCGAGAGCCGTCGTATGCAATTACACCGTATCACTGTCATGGCATTTGATTCTTAAGCATGAGAAAAGTATAAACTCTTTTATTAATTAATAATTACTTTGATTTGTTCGACGGATACTTCGGGATTCTTAGACCTACACTTTGGGTGGTTATGTAATTAATAGTTAGAGAGTTACATTTTCAATATTTGCATCATTGCTACTTGTATTTATTTTGTATTGATTATAGTTGATCACACAGTAAATTCGAAGGTCTTCGTGTGTTTTTAGACAAAATGATTTATTATATATTTATTTATTTAAATTATTATTTTTATAAAACAAATGTTTTATTGTGATCGAGTCAGAAATAATCAAAGGTACCAAAATAAATATATTAATTAAGTAGTCGGATTGATGGCTGTATTTATCCGATAACTAATTATGCATAGAGGGATCAAAGTGCAACATTGACTTAGAGATTATTTTTTATTTAATTGGGGTTCAATTAATTTCTTTTAGTGGAGTAGAAATTAATTTATGAATTAATTTAATTGGGTCAATGGACCGGGCCAATTGTTAATTCATTGTAGCCAATAAAATAATAAGCCAAAGGATTCTCACTCATAGCCCAACTTGATATTAAAATCCTATTAGATTTGAGACATGTGAATTAGAGATTGAGAATGATTTATTGTTTTCTTTTCTTTATGTTTATGTTGCCTATATATATACATGGTCTATGTATATTTTAGGAGTGATTTTTTTTGGAAGAAGGAAAAAGGAATCTATTTTCTCTCTCTAGAAAATTAAGATTAATGTTCTCATCTAATGGAGGCTCCCACAAGCCTAGTTTTCCAAGGTCATTCATGAAGACTTATGAGTGATTCCTAAAGGCAAAACAATTACCAAGAAAATGAAGATCAAAGGAGAAGGCATCTTGTTAAGGGATATATAATAAGTGAGAACGTTCACTTTAGAGGAAAGATTTAAAGGTTTATTCAGACCTTTGATGTAAGTATTCAATCCATTAATTGAATGATACATCATATTTTATTTTTGCATAAAACTTGTCTCTATGTGATGAATCAAGATCTGTGAATGGAAATCCCTCGACAAATTTTTAAAACATGCACGTTTCCTAACACAAACAATATCATTATTCCCTATCCTAGAAGGTACAGAGAGTTTGCTTAATTGACGTACTTAATTGAACTTTATTATCAATTCTTTCATATTATGAACCTTTGATTTTGATATAGAACTGTCTACATTAGAAAACACATTATTTGTTTGCGTGTGGTTTGTGATTCAAGTTCATGCCCTTAATTCAGAATAGGACGACGAATCCTTATGTTATAGATTGAGGCGTGACAATTTTGATAAGTGAGATGCACGAGTATTATTCTTCTCACTTTGTATAATCTTTACTATCCAATCCTGAAAACCCTCTTATTAACCTATTTCAACAACTTTTCTTGCAAGTTATAAGTAAGTTCACACTTAGTAGGAAAATTGTTATAGGCCATGGAGTTTAAATTTCTGTAGTTTCTGCGAAGAATCTGAATATAAAGTTCAATTAAGTATGTCAATTAAGCAAACGAGAGAACTTCATCATAAATGTAAATTAAAAAAGTGCCACAGTATTTATCAAGGATATACTGCATAAAACTTATAAAAATCATCATGTGATTGTCCAGACACTTTTCCAAGATGTGTTTTATGGTCTCACGCGGATATCCCCGATCTCTTTGGCATGCATAATTTTCCTTTTTCTAATCTTTGCATTTCATTGCAAAGTTAGCCTAAGAACGGGATCCGCGATATTCCACGTTATGATTCCAGGGCACGGTATATACGTTCCTTATCGATGTTTCTTAACCATCAAGGTGCACTTCAATGCTAATGTGATTCTGATACTGATAATGACGGAAATTGTAATACTAATATGGTGGTTATAAATAGTGAATTTATTGTTAAGTGATGCGTATAACATATAAAAAATTAATAAAGAGTTCTTTATGGGCAGACGGGCAAGGAAATGACAAAAGAGGGCTAGTCCAGTGCACGATGCACCTGCCATTACAGAATTTAGGGAGGGTCAAATGTATGCAACCTTTCAACGGCATGCGGAGATGTTGTTTCAGTGACTCAAACCAGTGACCTCTACGTCACAATGAAGCAACCTTAAGGAAATGACAAAAGAAATCGTCCTCAAATTGGATGGCAAGTCAAATTAATACTACCTTTAAATATTTTCCTATTTATCAACTCAAAAACTCAACAAAACCTTATATTCCAAAAACTTGGAGTTGGGTTACACATGAAATTTTGTCATACAGCTTTATTAGGGGCTTTCCATTCTCATAAATCACACTTCATCACATACTTTCTCATCTGGGGATAAAAAGAATCACGTTTTTTTTATTCGATTCGACAGCCTTCTGGTCTTCATCTTGACCTAGTCATTCCTTCCAAACTTAAATTGTACCTATGGTCCTTGTTCAATTGGTGACATTTCTAGTTTGAAGTCTAGTACATATGTGAACATTTCCACTTTTTTTTTTTTTTTTTCCCTGAAGGAAGTAAGAAAAATTATATTTTTATTAGGTAATTAGAATTATATATTACAATTGTTCATGAATCCACTCTACATAAGGGCATTTCAAACCTAGGCCTACCCAAGGGAGAATCCAGGAATTGTTAGGGGAGGGGGGACTAATATTAAACAAGGGGGAATTGAGGATCGAAATATTAAAGAATTGAAAATTTTTAGAGTAAATAGGGTTATACTTTAGAGGGAAAGAATGAACAAGCTCTCTGATTTGTGCAAGATTAGAAATTTAGGAGTTCTCTGTCATTTGGCTTAATGATTATTTAGGGCTTGTTTGGCTTGGGCCTATTTGGTTGGGCCTTTGTTTTAAAATTGTGGCTTAAATATTAGGCTTATTTGGATGGATTAAAATTTAGGGGGCTACTACTGCACATATATTCATTTTTCTTAATAACCAAACTATTACAATACCTTGTTTCCTATAACATAAACATATATATATACACACACATATACATACACAAACCGAAAGAGAGAGATACTTAGGAGAAATTGTGGAAATGGGAGGAGAAGAAAAGGAAGATTTTGTCGAGAAGTGGGTTTGGGGAAGCGAATGTGTCTAAGAATGTGAGGCAATTCACAGCAGTGGATACGATAGAGCTATGGAGATGACGAACAATGTTTACATTGAATTGGAGATGGGGTTTAGAGTGAGAGGACTGCGTGAAGAATTGGGGAGGGAATGGGGTGTGGATAAATGGGGAAGGGAGTAGGAGTAAACTGTTGTAACCGAACCCGTTGGCCATGGATCGGAAAAGGAAAATTTAAAAATTAGATTTTTATTTTTTATTTTCTATCAATACTTGTTGACGCGCTCCCCACGTAGTAGACCTTCTGTGCGTGTGGCCTCTGTGTGATAAAATTGAAAATTTGAATTTCTCACCCATTTCTCAATTTAGTCAATAAAATTTTTATTCTCTTGATTAAACACAAGTGTGAATGTTCGCTGTATAAAAGAATATTAATATATTCGTATGGCATTTTTGAAAATTTATTGTATCATATATATATATATTTGTATTGCATTTTTAAGAATTTATTATTTATTTTATCCCTTCCGTTTATGTATGAAAGAAGGTACCCTTTAACAATTTTTTTATATTTTCAAATTACAAACAAAGCAGGCTTAAATTTCACAACATTAAAAAAAAAAAAAAAAAAGAAAAAAAAAAAAAAATTGTTTTTGCATTTTTAACCAAATCATTTTGTCAAAATACATATTTTTTTTGCTAGCTTGCCCCACCAAGCACATTTTTTGGGTAAGCATCTAACCGAGCTATATAACCTATGGCAATGTACGCTCAGGCTGAACCAATTCCAAAATCAAATTTCTTTCATTCTTTGTAAAGCTTAATTTACAAGCATCAATTGTTTTATTCAATTTTTCTTTGGTCTTTTTTCAGCTTAAGAAGTCCCAAACTCAGAATTATATACAAGATGGAGAAAACTAGAGGATAGAATGATAACAAATAATGCAAACTTGATATCTCCAAAAATAAAAATACTATTAATGGTGCACCAGTCATATCGCATCTTTGGAATGCCTGGTCATCTCCGTTTAGTGATACCTATAAAGATAAGTGATACGGGCTAAAGAGATTTTGGAACATATGAAAAACATGTATCGTCCAATGAAACTTATCACACCTTCTCATAAAAAGGGCAATGATAACATCCCAACACTCGACTACTCGGATATCTCACAAGAGTGTGAGCGCCCCCTCACCACAAGAGCTATGGTGACGCCCATACCCTTGCGAGACACTCAACGATCAGGTGTCATCAAGTACAAAACTTTTCTTATATAAAATGCTTTCAATAAGTTGATACGGTACATTTTCATTGAATGAAAATAATTATGACATGGAATACCTGGCACACCCAAAAAAGGCATGCAATTTTGAATCTAGAGGGATTTAAAAATTCGGATTTATCCATGAAGAACCCCAAATGCCATATTATGCTCTCAAAGTCTGAGCATCTGGGATCTTTTGCTCAATTGCTAAACTTGAGCTCATTTTTTCGGACTTTCAATCTAATTTCAAGTGAGTTTGAATAATGGGCTTAAAATTAAAGGTTTTGATTCTATCTCGATAGAATGAATGCCTAGACAAACAAAATGAAAAATAAATAAAGATAACAAATTTAGGCTGCTATGATATACAACTATGTAACACATCCTTACAAGATGATATCTGAGATGAAAGGCAATTATAAGTTTCAATATGAAAGGCAAACATAAGTTTAAATATTGGAAGAGTTTTTACATTTTTGCCATAATTAAAAAGAAAGGACCTATCCTAGGCTACCATTCTTGAAAGGTACAAAGGTCATAACTGCAGCTTAGTTTCAAGATTTGGGAAACCAAATTTGCAAATGGATAAAGAAAACAATTACTGCATACCCCACATTAAAATATAAATCACACCTTCTTGTGATCTTGATCATTGCTTTTAGAATGAAGCCAAGCAGTATGCTAAAATGGACTTTTATTTTCTGATTCAAAGAAAATCATCAAAGTAAAGTGCAATGCAAGTCCACACAAAGTATATAAGATGCAACGATACCGGCAACGATTTAGCGCACGCAACAAAAATTCATGCCATAAAATGGCATTAAAAAAAAAAACAGAGAGAGAAGCGAGGGAGTATGAACAAAATAGATTTTCAACAAGGCATGTAATATCCATGGAACAAATATAATGGCTTTCACTCTCAGGCAAGCCGTTTCAATCATATACCATCATTCCCACCAAGAAGATAATATAATTCAGGTCAAGTCTCATTCTAGTTGAATATTAGTCTCAAATGAACCATTAGTGGAGCTAATAGCATGAACCATTAGTGGTAACAAATAAGATCAACATTGAAACTGTAGCTAATACCATGAAAATAAAAATAAAAAATCACACTTTCTTGTGATCTTGATTATTGCTTTTAGAATAAGGCCAAACGTTATGCCAAAATAGGCTCTTACTTTCTAATTCAAAGAAAAAATCAAAATTAAAGTGAAATGCAAGTCCATACAAGGAATATAAGAGGTAAATACTAAATATATCAGCAACGATTTAGAAAAAGCAACCGCCGAAATATGACGTTAAAAAAAGAAGGGTTAATTTCACCTATACCCCATGACGTTTGCCTATATTCCACACACACCCCATCTACATTTCATAATTTCACCTACACCCCCTGTCAGTAAATTTGTGATTTTACTATTTTTCCTTTCTTCTTCATCGTTGCCGGTGAGACCACCGAACTGAACTGACCTTCACCAGACTTGGGATCGCCGGACTGAACTGGGTCGGGGTAGCTGTGAACTTCGCCGCCGTTGTCTTTGATCCGGCTTACCTCGTTCTTGTCCAGCGTTACGACGGTGAGTACACGGCCGTAGATGCGACAGCGTTGAAGTCCAGCGTTTGGACTGAACTAAAGGATTCCTCCTTTTTCAGTCCGGCGAGCAGCGATTCAGTTATGCGAAACCCAATTCAGCGATTCAGTCATTCTCAAAGCTAGAACGAACTAAGTTCGACCAAACCCAGTTCAGCCCGGCGAGCAGAGATTCCTCAACCCACCTCGGTGAAACCCAATTCAAAACGGCCATAGACACGCCAGAGCTCTGTAGAAGAATTCGGCCTAGCTCTGTAACTTTGTCACCATCCGAACCATCACCATCACAACCCCAAGAATCTGATTCCATTCCTGTGAAGAAAAACGAAGTCAGATGTCGGCTCCTCCGCCTCCACCACCGCCAAATGGACGTCAATGCCGAAGAATCGAAGGCGAAGTCGATTGCGGAAGACGACGCTAAAGACCAAGTTGATGTCGGCAGCAGGTGTCGGATTACAACCTCTACGGCATCGCAATTAATGTCTCTCCACGTCGGATTACAGGCTCGATGGCATCGTAATCGGCGGCAAAAATCAGTGTCTCGTGCTCCGACGGGAGACCGGACCCAGCCTTTACAGCTTCTCCAACATTGCGCTGTTAATCAACATCGTCGGCACCGAAACCCTCGACCGTGACTTTCTGGTATATATATATATATATATATATAACATCACCTATATGGTGGCATGCACATTGCACAATTATTCAGGGGACAAAAAGTATCTTAAGTGGAGATTGGCCAGTTTACGCTTAGACTTTCTCTCTCTATTTAATCATTCGTTGGTTGGATACATGCATACATAGTGTGTGGATAATATCTATAGCGTAATAATCTTTTATTCATAAAATGAGTAAGAAATTCAACTACAGTTATATCGAATGATCATTATTCATGGATGAAATTTTTATTCATTGGTGATTAGCAGGACTATTATATAAGCCTTGACCCATGGGCAAATTGAAAAAATTAATTTAATTAATAATTTAAAAAGAAATTAAAATAAAATAAAATAAAATATTTTTAAAAAATTAATGGGTCTGTGTGAAAGGAAGAAGATGATATATGAATATATATATATATATATATATATATATATATATATATATATATATATATAAGTGAAAGGTAGGGTATTTCTTGAGTTAATTAAGGGTAGTTTTGTAATTGCGTATTGGTGAACTGAGATTAAAGATGTCATTTTAGACATTAGAAGGTTAAAATTGACTTTTTAACAATTTTTTGATGTTGACATCAGCACACACCGTGAGTTGCTTAACGGCGGGGGTAATTTGCTATACAAACCAAAACCTTAAGGGAGGTCGGTAGAATATTGAAATATAGGGGGGTGTAAGTAGAATATGGGCAAACGTCAGGAGGTGTGGTTGGAATTAACCCAAAAAAGAATTAGAAAAGAAAGGGACTATGAACAAAATACATTTTCAACATGGTATGGAACAAAAAAAAATGGCTGTCTTTCTTCATGCCAACCACTTCTATCATATAAAATCATTCCCATTAAGAAGAGAATATAGGTATTAATCACTCCCATGAACATTGAAAATGTAGCTAATGTTCCACTAAGTCATCTAAAACCTACTCTTTACTTGTAGAGATATATGACCACAAAATTTATATTGATCATGACCACTAAGAGATGTCATTAAACTAGCATTTAAAAGAGGTATTTTTTAGGGAAAATTACATATAAATGGAGTCAAAGTTCCATATTTACTTAGAGACTGAGTCAAAGTTCCATATTTCTCTAAAATGGATTGCTGAGGTGGCACATGATTTTTTACTGTTTAGAAAATTGTGGTGCCTAAAATGCCCTTCCCTAACAAAAAAGTAGTACCTTCAGTGCAAAAAAATAGTACCTTCAGTTCAAAAAAGTAGTACATTCGGAGAAAAAGTAGTACCTTCGCGGGTGTTTAAAAAACATGGTACCTGGACGCCAAAAAGTAGTATCTTCAGTTCAAAAAAGTAGTACCTTCGAAGAAAAAGTAGTACCTTCGCGGAAGGGTATTTTAGGCACCACAATTTCTAAACAGTAAAAAACCATGTGCCACCTCAACAATCCATTTTAGAGAAATATGGAATTTTGACTCAGCCTCTAAGTAAATATGGAACTTTGACTCCATTTATATGTAATTTTCACTATTTTTTATGCAAGGCTGGTACTGACATTCATATACATGTCATGCAGGAACTACTAATAGGCTTAGAACAATGACCGATAAGTGGCTATAGAGAAATTTTAGATGGTCCCGGTCAATTAATATTGGACGTGTAAGCAAAAAGTCAAAAAAAAAAAAAAAACTTATACATTTCTGACACAATTACTTATGTGTCCATTGGTAATTGGTCCGAGACCATGTAATAACCTCTCGGTGACCATATCGTACGTTGTTCTATTGTATATTGGTTCTTCTAATTTTCTTGGTTCCTCCAACTCAGTTCTTGGTGCCTGTAATAGAGAAGACCTCCCACTCGGTTCTTGGTGCCTCCGATAGAGAATACTATGCTTGCTCCCCAAAGCCTCCATTTACTTTGTCGATTAAGACTAAGCTCTCTGTGCAAGTATTGACACCAAATGCATGTCCATGTACCCTAAGATACATGACATCGCCATTCCCCTTCAAGCCAGTAACTCTCACATAAGCTCCTCTACCAAAATCAAGAGTGAACAGATTGGTTCACGACTCCACAACACCGTATTGTTTCAGCACCCTGATTGAGATGTTGCCTTCCAGAGAAACACTATGGAACACAAAAAGTGAGTCTTGAAAAACTCAAGAGACATAAAATGTAGCCACCTTGGTAGCTCCATGGAGGAGAAAACCTAGCTACCCAAATTGAAAAACACAATGAACGGGAAACGATGACCAGGCTCGGAAATCCAGTGGAGAGTCCCATTGAGAGAAGTATGAGATGAATCAAAACGGATACAGGGTATGGTACCACAAACACTAATTCTTGTCCAACAGCCCTCTTTAAGAGAATACATGTCAACCTCAAGGCCACTAGAAACATAAGCAATTCTAACCACCTGATAGTCATTAGTTGTGGAATTGAATCCGAATCCAAGAGCACGATCACAATAGGTAATGCGAGGTTCTGGAAGTACTATGAATTTCCCAATAGAGGGGTTCCACAAATATAAAACATCCCTAGTGCTGCTCGGTGTATACTCGTTAAGGCATACCAATCCATTGAAAGAACCAATAATGGTGAAAAACGGAGTAATTAATACCATACTATAGGGGAGCCCCCCTATGGTAATTTGCACTCACATTTTCTTCATTTTGTAATAAAGATAGGTAGATACAATAATTACAGTTTAAAAAGAGTGTGATTTAATTATTTCTAAATTTATAAACTTGAACAACAACATCTCAGACTATTAAATTGACCCATTTAAACCATTAAAGTATAATATTAACATTTATAAGTCTTATAAGCCTTTTTATTTGACCAGAATAACCCTTCGAAAAAAAAAAAAACAAACAAACACCAAACTCCACCACTGTGACCGCCAAACAAACAAGGGTGGAGCCAAGAATTTTTAAAGGGGTAACTAGTAATGCAAAATTAAAATTTTAAAATAATATAAAATTATTATAAGAAAATTTTATCTTTGCATGTTTAATGCGCTCGCTGAAATAGATAGATTTGTTATATTATCTAATACTTAAACAAAATTTTAATACAAAACTTTGATTTTCCATTTCAAAATTAAGAAATATGATTTTTAAATATATTTTTATTATTATTCCGTAGTAATATATTAAATATTAAAAGACCATTTTTAATAGTCATATTAAATATCACTTGCAAGTAATCACACATAAACTAATCTTTTTATTTCTTAGTGTTTACTAAAGCATTATTTACACAACATGTCACATTTTTCTTACTTGTTTTTTCATTCTTGAGGGTCATTTTGGTCAATTAATACGAGATTATAAAAATAATTTAATACTTCACATGGGTCAATTCAGAAGTCAAAGGCAAGTAAGTACTTTTATCAAATTTTATGTTGGGATGTCTTTATTTATTTTACCAAATCTGGAAGATGTCATCATTTGAAAAATGTTTAAGTTGTAGATAACTATCTTTAACCCACAGCGTAGGGGCTATACAGCTGGTAGGCTTGATGAATATTCTAAGGATAAATTCCACTTAAGTTTTGGTCATACAATGATGTAACTAAATTTTTAAGTTGCTACAAAAATTATTCAAATTTTGTTATAAAATCTTTGATGAAAAACAACAATATATATTTTTCTTTCATACGTTAGGAATTGCATGACAAAATGTCACTTATTATTAATTTTTTTTAACCCCGGGTGAATGAGTTGGCTCAAATCCAACCAAATTACAACAATAATCAAATTGGTATTATAAAAAGTCTTCATTTAAATCCACAACCCAATTAACGTTAATTGATTGATGATTATTTGTTTCTAATTTTTTGTACCATAATATTTTATGAAAAAGGTGATGATATTGATGCTCCAAAATTCAACCTAGCGATCCACTTTCTTTCATTATTAATTGTAGTGAAAATTTTACACTCCTACATCGATCTCCTTAAATTAAAAAAAAAAAAAAAAATGTCGTCAGTAAATTTTTTACCTATTTTACTTGGCCTTGTTTAAATTAACATAAGAAGAGATGAGAGATCTGATCCAATAGAAAAATCTTAATTTATGATAGTATCACAGACCAAAAAGTTGCAGGGATAAATGGTCTTTCGTTTTTGTTATTTTTTATTTCTCAACTAAAGAAAAAAAGAAAAAAAGAAAAAAAAAAAAAAAAAGGTTAGAGCAAAACATAAGTTATTATATTAGGCTTGGAGGGGTGAGAGCGCAAAGCTGTCAATTTATTAGATTTTTTTATTTTTTGTTTTTTTGTCTTTAAGGCGGCGAACCTTTATTAATATTTTTTTTTTTTGTCTTTAATTTTTAAATTGGAGGCGGCGAGGCGTACCTTTATGGTAAGTAAGTTGCCTATAAAAGGGCCCTCATTATCTATAGGATTTTAGGTTTTGTAAAGAACGAAGGTTCCAAGAATTCAGTCAAGCGGCGGCTCTCTCTGGCCCGCAGGTACGATCAGTCTAATTTCTCAGAAGTTTGATCTCCGTTCTGCCGTGGAAACTTAGTTCATCGCGTTGATGCCCAGAAGCATTACGAAGCCTGTCAAAAGGAGAGAAAAAGATATGGAAGAAATTTTGATTGGTTATAAGTTTCTTCCAACCGACAGTGAGTTGATTCAGTATCTTGTGTGCAAGGCGAAGGAAGAAGCCCTACCATGGGAGGGTGTTGTGAAGGACTGTGACGTTTATGGCAAGGAGCCCTCAGAGCTTTTTGAGGGTTCGGAAGAGAATGTTCTTTATTTTTTCACCAAGTTGAAGAAGAAGCACGGAAACGGGTCGAGGATTGATCGTGTGACGGCGACGATGGGTACATGGAAGGGGCAAGACAAGGCTAAACCTATAATAAAAGATGTCGATGGTACTACTGGTACCGGTGAGGGAGATGATCAAGAAACTGGCTTGATAGGAAGGAAGAGAACTTTTACCTATAGAATGAAATCGGATGCTAAGGCGGCGAAGGCCAAGAGTGGATGGAGCATGACTGAATATAATCTTGAGGGCACTAATCTCCAAAGAGCAAAAGTAAGTACAGTGTGTGTGTGTATATATATATATATATGTCTCTTATATTTTTTTTTTATCTTTTTAGAATTCAACAGTCTCTAAATAGTGATTTGATATGTTACTCAGGTCAAAGACTATGTAATTTGTCGAATTAAAAGGCAAAAGCAGGAAGAAATTAAGTTGGAATCCCAAGTTAAGGTGATGCAAGCGGAGGAGTGCAAAGTGACAGTAACTCCGGCACTTGAAGACTGCAATACCATCACACATGCAATGGAACCCATATTACAAGACTGCAGCAACCTCATCACAGAAGCAATCGAATTTGATGGAACAACAGTACTAACGCAACCAGAAGAAGAAGAAGATTGCATGGATTGGTTGAACGATTTTGACTGCAGCAACCTCATCACACAATCAATTGAATTTGATGGAAAAACAGCACTGATGGAAGCTGAAGATTGCAGCAACCTCATCACACAAGCAATTGAATTTGATGGAAAAACAGTACTAATGCAAGCTGAAGACTGCAGCAACCTCAGCACACAAGCAATTGAATTTGATGGAAAAACAGTATCAACGCAACCAGAAGAAGATTGCAATTGGTTGAACGATTTTGCTACACAACTCTTCCAGAATCAAGAACATTTAGGAGACAGTGAAATACTAATGTTGCCCAACATTTTTTATGCAGATAGTTGGTCCCTCTCAGCTTGATTTAGATTGTCTACAATCAACTAGTGTACCCTGCTTTTAACTGTGTTTGGGTTATGTGTGTAACTTTGTGCAAAATTTTATAAGTACATGAAGATAAATTGATTGTCAACCTTTAATTAAATTTTATCGAATATATTCATGTGTATGTGTGAGAGATGGGGTTTCACAAGGCTGATAGAATGAAATAATGGCAAGGGATAGAAGGCTTAAACCAAACCAGTCTCTACCAGTGAACAATTAGAAGGGAGGAAAAGCTGAAACCCTTACCATAACCTTTGAAAAGGTAATCACCAAATTTAAACTATTAATGTTAATTTTGACTATTAATCAAATTTAAAATGCCTGCCCGCCACCTTCTTCTTTTTTCATTCGCTAGGTAAACAGATTAAAAAAGCAATCAAATTGTTCCACCAAAGTTATATGGAGGCAATATATGACTTTTATTGAAGTTAAGTTGTTTATTCCAAAATGGACAAGCAAAGCCAAAGGCATAATACAAAGCTACCCACCAGAAATCCCAAAAGAAACCCCAAAGTAGAGGAAGCAAAAAAACCTGCTGCAACTGACCTCAGTCCTCGGTAAAATGAAGAGGACACCATCAAGAACTGGAAATCACCTTTTGTTCCCGTTCCACTGATATAACCTTTCGTTCAGCTTCCACTGATATCACCTTTTGTCCTGATTCCATTGATATCACCTTTCCTTTAGCTTCCATTGATATCACCTTTCCTTTAACTTCCATTGAACATATCAAACAAAAAAAAATTATCATACCAAGTCTTTTTTTTTTTTTTTTTTTTTTTCAAGTTGCTTGATAGAAGAAAAATATATAAATTTGGATAGCAGAACATAGTAATAATATAAAAATCAACAACTATTTGTGTTGTATATATATATGAATCTTTAATTTTTTAAGTTAATGCAGTTAGGCAAAAGAGAAAAACACCTTAAATCAGGTTACAGGAGTGGTATTGTTTTCTTAGTTATATCTAGTTACAGTTTTGGAAAGAATATGTATATATATACATAGTTTTAGGGTTTTTGAAGACAAGGGCAGTAGATCGAGTGTATTTGGATTAATGAGGGTTAATCTTCAGGAATTAATTTAGGGCTTTTCTCCTTTAGCTCTTTTATTATTCCAGTGTTTTCAAAAACGTTTCTACAAGTCGTGTTTGGAGGGAGAGAAAATTGGAGTTTCTTAATGTTGAGAGGAGTGTTGATGAAGGCTATGTAGTAACCTCTTTGCTTTATTTTGAAGGCCAAGGCCAAGAAGGGTGTCGTGTTCTTTTGCAGTGGTGGTGGTGAATTGGGTGTGATGTTTCTGGGTTTGTTAATGTGAGAGGAAGGTCATTTTGGTACATTGGTGTTAATAGGTCACGGATGGATTGGTAACTGTATATTGGTAAGTGAGGTTAAAAATGTCATTTTAAACATTAGAAGGGCAAAATTGACCTTCAAACAATTTTCTCATGCTGACATCAGCATAATCCGTCAAGTACTTAACGGCAGGGGGCAATTTGCTACATAATTCAAAACCTCAAGGGAAATAGGCTGATTTAACTTCAAGCTGTTCCAACTTAGATTTTTTATTTTGTAATAGTATTATTATTATTATTATTATTATTATTATTATTATTATTTATAAGTTATCTATTTTATTCAAGAAAACACAGCACAGAATTGAAATGGGCAACCCCCAATAGTACAAACAATAACTAACCACAGCACAGCACAACAGCAAACCAACAGAAAGAATCAAACATTCCAGAAAGGGATGTATCCAACAGTATGCCTGTTGAATCTAGTTGCAGGAAAGGACAACATTTTAAGTCTAATAGAGTGGTAATTT
The DNA here is from genome assembly GCF_030987335.1 of Cornus florida. Taxonomy (NCBI): domain Eukaryota; kingdom Viridiplantae; phylum Streptophyta; class Magnoliopsida; order Cornales; family Cornaceae; genus Cornus; species Cornus florida. The sequence continues at coordinate 104,303,106 of NW_026775581.1, read as the reverse complement.
GAAGAGACGCAGAGAATTCATCCAAATAAGAATTAAAGTATCTTCCAGAGTTTGTTTCTCTCCAAATCATGTGGAGATTTTGCAAACTTGATGGTACCAATTCCTCTTAGACTGACACTTGTGATTGCTCCATTCGAGAATCTCGAACAGCAATAGCAACAGACTCTTAGATCAAGGCATACTGACTTATAAAGAATAGATTATGAACACTTTCAACATTCCTTCAGCAAAGGATATATCGGTCTGATTGAGACATACATCATTGAAGGAGCTTGTTCATAGTGCTTAGTGTATCCTTAGCAGCAAGCCAGAGGATGAAACAGTGCTTTGGAACACCTCCCTTAAATCAAACAGCCCCACAAGTTATGGTTGAGTCTGACATCTTCATAAGCATCCTTAACTGAGAAGGGCTTATTGGAGCTGGACCAAACAACATCATTATTCCCTATCCTAGAAGGTACAGAGAGTTTGAGCAACCAAAGAACCAATATCCCAAATATTATCTCGCATGCAATTCAGGCCATTCCCACCCTCTATCAGATATAATGTCAGCCAACTTGAGCATCTTTAGGAATACCTAAGTTGAAAACTCTATGACCCTCTGAAAGAACAATAGCGCCACGTGAAAGCCAAGAATCAAACAATAAGGAGGTGTTCTGGCCTGAGTTACTACATACCCCATATGAAAATATAAATCACACCTTGTTGTGATCTTGATTATTGATTTTAGAATGAGGCCAAACATTATAGTAAAATAGACTTTTATTTTCTGATTCTGATAAACGCATCAAAGTTAAAGTGCAATGCAAGTCCACACAAAGAATATAAGAGTTAAATGTTATCTGCAATGATTTAGCGCACACAACAACAAATTCATGGCAGAAAATGGCATTAAAAGAAAATAAAATAAAAGGGAGTATGAACAAAATACATTTTCAACAAGGCATGTAGAAGCTATTGAACAAACAAACTGGCTTTCTCCCTCCATGCTACCAATTCTATCATATAAAAATCATTCCAGGTAAGAAGAGAATATAATCCAGGTCAAGTCTCATACGAAATGAAAATCAGTCACAAATGAACCATTAGTGGAGCTAAGTACATCATCACTCTAAAGTGTTAATTGCATCCCTGTCCAAGTAGTGAAAGCAACTGAGGTAACAACAAAATCAACATTGAAACTTTAGCTAATACTCCACCTAGTAAGACACCTAAAACCTACTACTCTTTACTAGTAGAGATACATGACCACAAACTTTATATTGACCATGACCACACAGATATGTCATTAAACTAGCATTTGACATTCATATACATGTCATGCAGGAAGGACTACTAATAGGATTAAAAAAAAGTGGGGTACATATATATATATATATATATATCTTGCCTGCTCTTTCTATTGTTTCTTGGTTCTTATAATTTTCTTGGTTCCTCCAACTCTGCTCTTGGTGCCTGCAACAGAGAAGAGCGTGCTTGCTCACCGAAGCCTCCATGTACTTTGTCAATTAGCACTAAGCTCTCTGTGTAAACATTGACACAAAATGCCTCATCATATCCACGCATCCCAACATTCTTGAACTCTTGAGTCTTAATGTCAACTGAAACCATCTCCTCATCTTTAGTCAAAAGAACTTCACCATTCCTCTTCCAGCCAATAACTTTCACAGAACCTTCTCTATCAAAATCAAGACCAAACAGATTGGTCCACGACTCCACAGCACCATCCTGTTTCATCATCCAGATTGATACTTTGCCATAATAATCATTCTTGAACACAAAAACTGAGTCTTGAAACACTGCAATAGACAACCTACGTGGTGCCTTTTTATAAACTAGACTCCTTGGTAGCTCCATCAAAGAGAATACCTGAGTACCCAAAGTGAATGTCACAATGAACGGGCCAGGAAAATTACCACCTCCGGAAAGCCAATGGATAGTCCCATTGAGAGAAACTTGAGATGAATCACAACAGAGAGGGAGTACAGGACCAGAAACACTAAGGTTTCTCCACCATCCCTCCTTAAGCGAATAAATGTCAATCTCAACAATGCTATCATAGAGGTAAACAATTCTAACCACTTTATAGTCATTGTTTGTGGAATCTAATCCGAATCCAAGAGCACACTGATAAAAGCCGTGCGAAAGGCAGTTAATGCGAGGTTCTGGAACTACTACAAATTTCCTAATACTGGGGTTCCACAGATATCACCCTCAAATTGGATGGCAAGTCAAATTGATATTACCTTTAAATATTTTCCAATTTATCAACTCAAAAACTCAACAAAACCTTATATTCCAAAAACTTGGAGTTGGGTTACACATGGAATTTTGTCATACAGCTTTATTAGGGGCTTTCCATTCTCATAAATCACACTTCATCACATACTTTCTCATCAGGGGATAAAAAGAATCACATCTTTTCTACTCGATCCGACAGCCTTCTGGTCTTCATCTTGACCTTGTCATTCCTTCCAAACTTAAATTGTACCTATGGTCCTTGTTCAATTGGTGGCATTTCTAGTTTGAAGTCTAGTACATATGTGAACATTTCCACTTTTTTTTTTTTCCCTTAAGGAAATAAGAAAAATTACATTTTTATTAGGTCATTATAATTATATTTTACAATTGTTCATGAATCCACTCTACATAAGGGCATTTCAAACCTAGGCCTACTGAATCTCACCCAACTGGGTGGATACTAAATGAACTAACGCTCATCTTCATTATTCATCATATAGAACTGACAAGCTACCCACAATAAAATAGCAGGATTCAACTCCTAGTTCTTAATAACCAATTAATATTTAACAGATAATAAACAAAATACACACAACTTCGGAAATGCAAATACATTATTCATTTTTGTTAATGACCAAACTATTACAATACCTTGTTTCCTATACTTAAAACCATCATATATAGACATAAAATATATATATATATATATATATATATAGATAAATAAACACATACACATACACATACACATACACAAACCGAAAGAGAGAGATACCTGGGAGAAATTGTGGAAATGGGAGGAGAAGAAATGGAAGATTTTGTCGAGAAGTGGGTTTGGGGAAGCGAATGTGTCTAAGAATGTGAGGCAATTCTCAGCAGTGGATACGATAGAGCTATGGAGATGACGAACAATGTTTACATTGGATTGGAGGTTGGGTTTAGAGTGAGAGGACTGCGTGAATAATTGGGGAGGGAATGGGGTGTGAATAAATGGGGAAGAGAGTAGGAGTAAACTGCGTGATTTCTGCTGGTGCTGTTGCTTTGAAGAAGAAGAAGAAGAAGAAGCGTCCATTTCTTCCTGTGCTTTGGCGCAAATGGCTGTTTTTTATTTCACCTATTATTAAGAGGAGATTGGGATATGGATGGAAAAAAATAAAAAATAAAAAATTAGATTTTTTTTTTTGTTTTTATCAATACCACGTAGTAGACCTTCTGTGCGGGTGCCTCTGTGTGATAAAACTGAAATTTTGAAATTCTAACCCATTCCTCAATTTAGTCAATGAATTTTTTATTCTTTTGAATAGACACAAGTTTGAATGCCCACTGTATAAAAGAATATAAATATATTTGTATGGCATTTTTAAAATTTTATTGTATCCTCTATATATATATATATATATATATATATATATATATATTTGTATTGTATTTTAAAGAATTTATTGTATCATTGTACTTTTATTTATGAAAGAAGATAACCTTTAACAATTCTTTTTATATTTTTAAATTACAAATTAAGCAGGCTCTAATTTCACAACAATAAAAATATATATTTTTACATTTTTAACCAAATCATTTTGTCAAAATACATATTTTTTTGCTAGCTTGCCCCACTAAGCACATTTTTTGGGTAACAATCTAACCGAGATATATAATCTATGCCAATGTACGCTGCTCAACCAGTTCCAAAATCAAATTTCCTCCATTCTTTGTAAAGAATTTACAAGCATCAATTGTTTTATTACTTCTGCTGTCACATTTGAATTTGCGTGTGAGTAGGGTTTGAATTTAGTGTTTGGTCTTTTTTAAGCTTCAGAAGTCCCAAACTAAGAATTATATACAAGATGGAGAAGAGTATAGAATGATAACAAATAATGCAAATTTGGTATCTCCAATGATAAAAATACTATTTATGTTTTACCAGTCAAACCGCATTTTCGGAATGCCTAGTCATCTCTTTTTAGAGGTACCGATAAAGATAAGTGATAGGGATCAAGGATATCTTGGAGCAAATGAAAAACATGTATCATCCCATTAAACTTATCTCACCTTCTCATAGAAACGGCAACGATTGCATCCGGACACTCGACTATCTCACAAGACTGTGAGCCCTCACCACAACAGCTGTGGTGACGACCATACCCACGTGCCATCAAGTATAGAAATTTTCTCATATAAAATGCTTTCAATAAGTTGATGCGGTAAATTTTTATTGAATAAAAATAATTATGACATGATATAGTGACACACCCAATAAGGGCATACAATTTTTAATCAAGAGGGAGTTAAAAATTGGGATTTATCTGTGAAGAACCCCAAATACCATATTATCCTCTCAAGTCTGAGCAGTTGGGATCTTTTTCCCAATTGCTAAACTTGAGCTCATTTTTTCGGACTTTCAATCTAATTTCAAGCGAGTTTGAATAATGGGCTTAAAATTAAATATTTTGATTCTATCTAGATAGAATGAATGCCTAGACAAACACAATGGAAAATAAATAAAGATAACAAATTTAGACTGCTCTGATATACAGCTATGTAACACATCCTTACAAGATGATATCTGAGATGAAAGGCAAATACAAACATAAGTTTATATATTGGAAGAGTTTTTACATTTTTGAAATAATTAAAAAGAAAGGACCTATCCTGGGCTACCATTCCTGAAAGGTACAAAGGTCATAACTGCAGCTTAGTTCCAAGATTTGGGAAACAAAATTTGCAACTAGATAAAGAAAACAATTACTGCATACCCCACATGAAAATATAATTCACATCTTCTTGTGATCTTGATTATTGCTTTTAGAATGAAGCCAAGCGGTATGCTAAAATGGACTTTTATTTTCTGATTCAAAGAAAATCATCAAAGAAAAAGTGCAATGCAAGTTCACACAAAGTATATAAGATGCAACAAAAATTCATGCCAGAAAATGGCATTAAAAAAAAAAAAAAAAAGAAGCGAGGGAGTATGAACATAATAGATTTCAACATGGCATGTAAAATCCATGGAACAGATATAATGGCTTTCCTTCTCCATGCAAGCCATTTCTATCATATACAATCATTCCCACCAAGAAGAGAATATAATTCATGTAAGCAAAAAGTTAAAAAAAAGCTTATACATTTCTGACACAATTGCTTATTTGTCCATTGGTGATTGGTCCAAGACCATGTGATAACTTCTCAGTGATTATATGGTGCGTGCTCTTTTTCTATTGTACATTGGTTCTTCTAATTTTCTTGGTTACTCCAACTCGGTTCTTGGTGCCTGCAATAGAGAAGACCTCCCACTCGGTTATTGGTGCCTCCAATAGAGAATACTATGCTTGCTCCCCAAAGCCTCCATTTACTTTGTCGATTAAGACAAAGCTCTCTGTGCACAAAATGCATGTCCATGTACTCCAAGATACTTGACCTTTTGAGTCTTATGTCAACTGAAAGTAGCCTCATTTCTTGTAAGAACAACATCGCCATTCCCCTTCAAGCCAATAATAACTCTCACATAAGCTCCTCTACCAAAATCATCAGAATTGAACAGATTGGTCCACGACTCCACAACACCGTATTGTTTCATCGCCCTGATTGAGATGTTGCCTTCCAGAGGATCATTATGCAACACAAAAAGTGAGTCTTGAAAAACTCCAAGAGACATAAAACGTAGCCACCTTGGTAGCTCCATGGAGGAGAAAACCTTGCTACCCAAATTGATGTTAGGAATTATGTCTCAAATTCCCATTATTATTAGTTTCTATTTTAGAGTGTAATTTTATGGTAATTTCTTATAGAGACGTGAATTGGGCTCTAAGAAATTGTAATCCTTGTCCACAAAGGAATTGGGTATGTGACTCTATAAATAGACACTTAGGCTATCGTTAAGAGTTATGAGTTGAGAGAGATGCAGCCTCATGAGGGAGTACGATGATGGTAGGGGTGAGTTACGGGTTTGGTAGAGTGAACACTGATGGCGAGAGGAAGTCTCGTGGCGTACACAGAGAACTCGGTCAAGAGTTTGTGTGCATGGTCCGGTGTTGAAATTCTCTACTATTGTAATTTCTCTACATATATAATAAATCTCTTTTCATCCGTGGATGTAACACTGATTTTGGGTGAACCACGTATATATCTTGTGTTGTGGTTTGAATTATTTTTTCTTTTTTTTTTGCCTTTTGCTTCCGCTGTGTCCCAACAACTGGTATCAGAGCCAAAGGTGAAGGAGATCCAGAAAACACAAGAAGTCTCAACATGTACTACAACGGGCTTCAGTTGTAGGTGAAGTCAATCGGCTTGATTACATGGCATGGAGCTTGAGAAGTTAAGGTGGAGCCTTGGGGTTTGATTGATTGAGCAACGTATAGTGTAATACCCCTAATTTTAAAAGGGTAGTCTCGGTATTTATTTATTTATTTTTATTGTATTTTTTTAATTGTTTAATTGATTATTTGACTAATTGTTTATGTGTTTAATTGAATTAAGTGTTACTTGATTAATTGGCTACTTATCTATGTGTTATTTGTATTTTGTCTAGGTGTTATTTGTATTATTTGTTTAATTAGATTGTGTGCTTAAATGATGTATTTGATTAATTGTAATTAATTGTAAATTAAATGATTAAATATTTTATTTTATTTTATTTTATGGTTATGATTAGTGGTAATGAGCTAACTAATTGGGTTCCATGGACTACTTGGATAGGAGGTTGGATGGGTATGGATAATTACCCATGGATAGTTGTATATGTATATATATAGATATATATGTATATACATATATATAAAAAAGAAAGTAATTTATTAATATTATAGTAACTTTAGTATTAATAAATAATCTGATGTATATATTTTATATATTTATATAATAAGGATATACATATATTTTATACGTAACATGTTTTAAGTTACCTTTTTAATATTATGGTAACTTTAGTATAAATAAATAATCTGATGTATATATTTTATTTATTTAATGAGGATATAGATAGATTATATACGTAACATGTTTTAAGTTACCTTTTAATATTATGGTAACTTTAGTATTACTAAATAATCTAATGTATATATTTTATTTAATTAATAAGGATATACATAGATTATATACGTGTGATGACCTTGTGGGCGGGTGTGCCGTGGGCGGGTGCGAGAGACACTGTCAGGCTACCACACTGGCGAGCTACGGGTGCACAGTCCCACATCGCCTGGGTAGAGGAAAGGTGAAGTGCTTATATGTCATCTCCAATTGGTATGAGGCTTTTTGGGGTGAAGCCCAAGAACAAAACCGTGCGGGCTCAGGCTCAAAGCGGACAATATCATACCATGTGGTGGAGTGGGTCGTTACAAATGGTATCAGAGCCTGACCCAGCCGGAAGTGTGCCGACGGGGACGTCGGGCCTCCAAGGGGGGAGGATTGTGATGACCTTGTGGGCGGGTGTGCCGTGGGCGGGTGCGAGAGACACTGTCAGGCTACCACACTGGCGAGCTACGGGTGCACAGTCCCACATCGCCTGGGTAGAGGAAAGGTGAAGTGCTTATATGTAAGTGTGTCATCTCCAATTGGTATGAGGCCTTTTGGGGTGAAACCCAAGAACAAAACCGTGCGGGCTCAGGCCCAAAGCGGACAATATCATACCATGTGGTGGAGTGGGTCGTTACAATACGTAACATATTTTAAGTTACATTTTTAATATATATTTATATATATATATATATATATTTTTTTTTTCTTTTTCTTTATTAAGTTGACTTGAATTGGGAAAAAGAATATGGTTATTATTTAGCCTATAAATACACAACTATAGGTTGAAAAAGGAGTGAAAATATATCACGTAATATATTCTAGAGAGAGAGAGTTAAAGAGAGAAAGAGAAATAGGAAGGAAGGAGGAGAAAACCCTTTAGAGAGAAGATCAAGGAAGAAGAAGTTTAACTTTCAATCCGAAAGTTTAAGGTAAGTTCTTCTTCTATCTCTTTCCCTTTGATTCGTGTTTCTATACATGCCTAGGAAATTTCAAGATTTATTAAACACATAAAATTAAATAATTATGCATGTTTAATTGGATTAAAACATAGGTTTTTATAAAATTGGTTCATATCTGTTCTTGTATTATGAATTGATAAAATGCATGATTTTGATTTGATTTCTTATGTGAATTTTTACATGTTTAAATTATGTATTTTTCATATCTGTGGAATGATAGAACGTAGAAACATGCCTAAGATTCCTGAACATTAAATAGGGATTAGGTTTGGATTTTAATAAATTTAAATAGACTCAATCATAATGATGCTTGCTATTTGAATGTTTTAAACAAACGAATAGATTTAATCTTTTAAAATATTTTAGCAATTGAGATTAAATGTGTAGGATGAATTGGATATGGAGAATCCTTATTTAACGGTATAATAAAATATCATCATGTATAAGATTCAGTTTGTGTAGGACATATGATATAGGAAGTTTAAAGAAATAATAAGTCATTCATATTATGTGATAACTTGATATCATATTTATCATAGTTATTTATGAAATGTTTGATGTATTTCCTTAATTGTTACATCAATTGTTGGATTGTGTGGTTTAATACACCGGTATGGGACGGTGGCATTCTAGGGATGGATTAACTTATTAGTTAAGTCCTACCTATTTTATATAAGGGAATTGATTAACTAAAATGTTAAGTCCTACTTATATTTAAGTCAGGTCAGCTGAACAAGTTGAATGACTTATAGATGATTAATTTATTATATAAGGGAATGGATTAACTAAAATGTTAAGTCCTACTTATATTCAAGTCAGATCAGCTGAACAAGTTGAATGACTTATGGAGGATTAATTTATACTGGATATGATGGTTACTAGATTATATATATATAAGTATGGTGCCATGATATGAGCTCGAGTCTCAGGATCAATGGTTAGGGCGCGTATATCGCCAGGGATGTGTAACTAGATATAGTGTAGTTGTGTACCCGGGTAGGTCTAGGTACTTATGCCCACTATATGTGCGTTTTGCATGTTGCCTACTATTCAAGTTGAGACAACCCTATAGTCTAGTGAGGTTCCTTTAGTATGTGTATATATATATATACGGACTACTAGTTATTGTTGGATTGACTAGGATGTATACGTGTATCAGATCTCTGCTTGGACTGTAGTAGAGTAGAACTTGTTTGTGGGCCTGACCCACCATTATTTTTCAGGTGTTCGTCACGAGTAGAGGTTGTTCGTGCTGAGCGGGGATCAGTCTACTTCATTCTTCCGATGCTACATAGGAGTTCCTTTATGATTCAGTTTCCTGTTTTAGATTACTGTCATTTGTTTAGTTTGGCTTTTCTCGGGGTCCACACAGTATGGATTCCCGAGTTGTATTTTGGAGGATCAGTTGTATCAGAAAAGTTTATTAATTAATGGAAATATATTATGAGGTTTATTATTAGATTATCATTTTAGTTTCTTGTCAGCATTTTATTTATTCTTCTTTATTCTTTTGTACTCTGTGTTCGTTTATTATCAATTTGTTTTGATATCCTCGAGTATTCGGGCGTAGGCCTGGCCAACCCGCATTCGGAAATTCGGGGGTATCACAGTTGGTATCAGAGCACTCCAGGTTCAAGTGTCCTTAGGAGTGTCTTTTGTTATGTGACTTCCGCGTTGCGTCTCTTAAAACTTAGAGCCCATATTAGGATTTGTTGTACTTTATTTACGGTTTGTTAGGAGGAGCTGATGTCAATTATATTCTGTAGTCATAGAATGGTTGGCACTAGAAAAAGGATGGGTTCAAGGCGAAAGCAATAAAGACCCAAAGGAGTAGAGGAGTATGTTATCGATTTCGTTGCCAGAAGGCAGAGTTAAGGATTGACGGTTTAGGTTCGTTTGGCGTTACTTTAAAAGTATAAGCCAAGGAAGGATTTAGGTATACGTGATAGGTCACCGCATATCAGGACCAACACGACTTCAGTTGATCTCAAAAAGGAGACAAGCAAGGAGTAGGAGCCGAAGAGGATCCTAATGGAGGAGATTTATGTGTATCCAATAGAGAGGGTACTAAATCTTGAAGAGGGATGATTGCGCGAGGTGATCTAAATTGCTAGTAGTATAGCGAATGTTATTAGTAGAATTGTGGTTGATCAATCTACAAATAATTAAATCTTTCTTATCATCTCTAAAAGAGGTATATAAGAAGTATTGTTCAGGAGTTTGGGGATCGGATGTGTTCTTATCAGAACGAAATACATAATTTTTAAATCACATACAAAAAGGTATTGGTATTATGTTGTGACGTTCTAATTTGATTTATAAAGTCAAGTAAGACAGTTTACATTCCGCATATAAGGAGGATGAGGGTTAAGCCCTTGGTATTTGCTTAGGAAAATATTTGTGCTTTTAAGCGATATTTTAAAGGATATGTTTCGAGGTTGAATGATTATTTACGAAACTATAAAAGGAAATTTTGAAACAATCTAGTAAGGTTGATTTCAAAGGAGACTTTCTTTTCTAGAAAGAACGATGTCCTAAGTAGGAGTATATTGTGTTCTATTGTGTTTATCATACGTGTTTTATTTTATTTTTTTTGTTAATTACTCGGGATCTGGTATGTGGTTTAGTTGGGGACATAAGTGTGTGATCAACCAATTATTGTTTTAATAACATGGAGTCATAGCGCTATTTACGTTAAATTTGTGAGCATACGGTCATAGGATTTGGTAGATACACATAAATCTAACCAATCTATTGGACCTGGACATGTGTCATTATGGTGTGTTTTGGGATGGGATAATTAAACCATCACTACGAGTCAAACAATCTAGAACGATTAATTTGATATACTTTACGTTAGGTATGGATTCGTATCATATTATAACGCCATGATATTGGTGATTGTTAATGTTTCGGTATGCGTGAGGTAGTGGTAAATAAAGATCACTAAAACGCCATGATAATATATTAGAGGTACTGGATTTGCTGAACATCTTCTTGAAAATTTCAGAAGTTGTTACCAAGTCAGAAGGAGGATTTAGTACTGGATTAAGTACTTATTGGAATGACACCGAGTGAGGATAGGAGACTGAATAAATGTTCATCAGTAAATTCTTAATCAAGAATTTATTCAAGAGGGTGTGTCATTGGGAGGAATTTGCCGGTGTTGCACATGGAGGAGGAAACTAAGTCTCTTCATTTCCATAAATAATATGGAATTATTTTTTTAGTCAAAATTTGCAACAATTAGCTGTTACTAGGAAATTGATAACTTATATAGAGGATGAAAGGATTTCATATTCTTTTGAAGTTAGACAAAGAAGTCGGATTGTCATTAACTTGTTTTAAAGAAGCAGGGTGTGTCAAAGACAAGATGGTGAGACCAAACACCTTTATAAAGATGAGGTGCATGGTATGTATGGAAAGGTCGTAATTTGTTAACTTTTGTTGAATTAAAGTTATAGTTGACTATTGATAAATGGAATTACTGATTGATTTTCAATATCGGCAAATTTATCACGGATCAGTAGTGGATAGATCTAGTTCCAGAATTCGCATTTGAAGACGCTCCAATTTAAACGTTGGGTACAGATGAAAACAGGTGGTACCGGATTAACAATACTTTCTACAGACAAATTGGATGGAGGATGCAAAGACTGAGTTTCACAACTCTTAGTTCTTTATTTATCCTAGTGGAAATATAATACTTCACGGTATGAAGCAGACGTTTGGAGGACAGGCAGGAGGGGGGACATAGTGATTTTGTCTCCCGTTGTAATTTTTATTAGATAGTCGAGATGGACCATTAGAGATCATTAGATCATTTATAGCTATTCCCTATATTGAAGTGGAAATGAGATAGCATTTTCCACGGAATTAGTTGAGGGATTGCTGACTTCGCACAAGGGTCATGATTCTGGATGGGATATTGGTTAACTGATACATTAGGTCAACTTGATTCTTGTCTATTTCGAACTGGTAAGACTTTAGTTCATACGAATAGAATGGATCACAAGACGGTTTAGATGGATTACATTGGTGATTCACACTTTATATTAAGTTCAATCTGGTGGAAGCAATGATGTAAATGGATGCTCTCAACAAATGATAGAATATTTAAATCTTTCGGTTAGTTGTTGAGTTATTAGATGCATTTATAACAGGTGTAATAATAACACTTGTTATTACTACGGTAGTTGAGAAGGTCAACTTTGAATATTGGAGCTGACCTTGGAGACGGTGTTACCTTACTCAGATGGAGTTTAAGGTACTCAAGGAGGATTTCGTAGTTTCTGTAAATAATGATATGACGGTCGGGCGACTGAGTTAGAAAATTTATAATTTTTCTTGGTGTGATCAAATGGTTAGAAGGTACATCACGACATCAAATGTCGATTTTGGTGAACAGATACAGATAAGGATGCATATATAATTGCCCTAAGTGTAAAACCTGCTACAAAGGTGGAAAGTTAATCATCGGATATCGTAGGAATCTTTAGCCACTTCCTATAACAAATATGGAAGTTGAATTAATTAGGAGTGACGGTCGATGGGAATGATCGAAATTGATTTGGAATTTCAATTTTCCATATGGAATCTGAGTGGTGGATTGAGAAAGATCGCTTGAGGACATAAATTTGAGTGATACTTATTTTAGAACTTCATAGTAGTTCTATAGTTCAGTGATGGTGATATTATAGCATGTGAATGTCCATATTAGTGGATGCAAAGTGCTATTTCGAAGGAGCTTTATGAAGATTTTAGAGCAGCAGCTCTACTTTATATCTATAGACGGAGGAATTAATCGAGAAATTAAATTAGACCATAAAGGATATGTTTGAGGTGTATATCCTAGATTTTCATGGACAGTTGGAAGTGTTTACTTCACTTGTCGGAATTTTATCTGTGATATTGTTGGCACAAGGAGGTGAGTATGACAACTTTGGAGGTTTTGTATCTTTCACAATGCATACCTCTCATTTGTTGGTTGGAAATGGAAGTAAGGGTTGTACAATCAGACCTCGACTTCATTTAAAAATACGTCGGAGAGAAATACTCCCCTTTATAATGGACTGCGCACAATTTGAAGGAAGCAGTGGGATGTTGTAAATAATCGACCTCATATACTAGATTTTCTATCTGGGAGTAGTTTGCTTGTTCTGTTTTCTATGTAGGAAGAAAGACGATTTTTGGAGAAAGGTCCATTTTACTTATTACATTGACTTTAAGAGGATTGTGTTTCGCAATTGAAGTAGTCGCCTCTAAATTAGCGTTACCTAATTATTAGCGTTGGGTTCATAGGAGTTTGTGCGTATATTCTATGGCACTTGGAGGTATGTAGATCATTCCCTTGTCGACATGGGAGGATTACGTTGTTATTTGATACAACCTACGCATCGTATGATTATTGTGTTTCTTAAAATATAGGAACCCTGTTGACCACTTGATATATTGGAGTTAAGTGGAGCCCTTATAGTGAGGTTGCGTCTACTTGGGAATAGGAGGATGTTTTTCGCTCACAGTTTCCAAGCATAATGGAAGAATAATGGAAGGAAGTAAGGGCGAATTTCGAGGACGAAATTCCTTTTGTTAGGGGGGAAGAATGTAATACCCCTAATTTTAAAAGGATAGTCTCGGTATTTATTTATTTATTTTTATTGTATTTTTTTAATTGTTTAATTGATTATTTGACTAATTGTTTATGTGTTTAATTGAATTAAGTGTTACTTGATTAATTGGCTACTTATCTATATGTTATTTGTATTTTGTCTAGGTATTATTTGTATTATTTGTTTAATTAGATTGTGTGCTTAAATGATGTATTTGAAAAATTGTAATTAATTGTAAATTAAATGATTAAATATTTTATTTTATGGTTATGGTTAGTGGTAATGGGCTAACTAATTGGGTCCCATGGACTACTTAGATATGAGGTTGGATGGGTATGGATAATTACCCATAAATAGTTGTATATGTATATATATTGATATATATGTATATACATATATATAAAAAGGAAAGTAATTTGTTAATATTATAGTAACTTTAGTATTAATAAATAATCTGATGTATATATTTTATATATTTATATAATAAGGATATACATATATTTTATACGTAATATGTTTTAAGTTACCTTTTTAATATTATGGTAACTTTAGTATAAATAAATAATCTGATGTATATATTTTATTTATTTAATGAGGATATAGATAGATTATATACGTAACATGTTTTAAGTTACCTTTTAATATTATGGTAACTTTAGTATTTCTAAATAATCTAATGTATATATTTTATTTAATTAATAAGGATATACATAGATTATATACGTAACATATTTTAAGTTACCTTTTATATATATATATATATATATATATATATATATATTTATTTATTTATTTATTAAGTTGACTTGGATTGGGAAAAGGTGTATATATATATATATATATATATATATTTATTTATTAAGTTGACTTGGATTGGGAAAAGGAATATGGTTATTATTTAGCCTATAAATACACAACTATAGGTTGAAAAAGGAGTGAAAATATATCACGTAATATATTCTAGAGAGAGAGTTAGAGAGAGAAAGAGAAATAGGAAGGAAGGAGGAGAAAACCCTTTATAGAGAAGATCAAGGAAGAAGAAGTTTAACTTTCAATCTGAAAGTTTAAGGCAAGTTCTTCTTCTATCTCTTTCCCTTTGATTCGTGTTTCTGTACATGCCTAGGAAATTCCAGGATTTATTAAACACATAAAATTAAATAATTATGCATGTTTAATTGGATTAAAACATAGGTTTTTATAAAATTGGTTCATATCTGTTCTTGTGTTATGAATTGATAAAATGCATGATTTTGATTTGATTTCTTATGTGAATTTTTACATGTTTAAATTATGTATTTTTCATATCTGTGGAATGATGGAACGTAGAAACATGCCTAAGATTCCTGAACATTAAATAGGGATTAGGTTTGGACTTTAATAAATTTAAATAGACTCAATCATAATGATGCTTGCTATTTGAATGTTTTAAACAAACGAATGGATTTAATCTTTTAAAATATTTTAGCAATTGAGATTAAATGTGTAGGATGAATTGGATATGGAGAATCCTTATTTAACGGTATAATAAAATATCATCATGTATAAGATTCAGTTTGTGTAGGACATATGATATAGGAAGTTTAAAGAAATAATAAGTCATTCCTATTATGTGATAACTTGATATCATATTTATCATAGTTATTTATGGAATGTTTGATGTATTTCCTTAATTGTTACATCAATTGTTGGATTGTGTGGTTTAATGCACCGGTATGGGACGGTGGCATTCTAGGGATGGATTAACTTATTAGTTAAGTCCTACCTATTTTATATAAGGGAATGGATTAACTAAAATGTTAAGTCCTACTTATATTTAAGTCAGGTCAGCTGAACAAGTTGAATGACTTATGGATGATTAATTTATTATATAAGGGAATGGATTAACTAAAATGTTAAGTCCTACTTATATTCAAGTCAGGTCAGTTGAACAAGTTGAATGACTTATGGAGGATTAATTTATACTGGATAGGATGGTTACTAGATTTTATATATATAAGTATGGTGCCATGATATGAGCTTGAGTCTCAGGATCAATGGTTAGGGCGCGTATATCGCCAGGGATGTGTAACTAGATATAGTGTAGTTGTGTACCCTGGTAGGTCTAGGTACTCATGCCCACTATATGTGCGTTTTACATGTTGCCTACTATTCAGGTTGAGACAACCCTATAGTCTAGTGAGGTTCCTTTAGTGTGTATATATATATATATATACGGACTACTAGTTATTGTTGGATTGACTAGGATGTATACGTGTATCGGATCTCTGCTTGGACTGCAGTAGAGTAGAACTTGTTTGTGGGCCTGACCCACCATTATTTTTCAGGTGTTCGTCACGAGTAGAGGTTGTTCGTGCTGAGCGGGGATCAGTCTACTTCATTCTTCCGATGCTACATAAGAGTTCCTTTATGATTCAGTTTCCTGTTTTAGATTACTGTCATTTGTTTAGTTTGGATTTTCTAGGGGTCCACACAATATGGATTCCCGCGTTGTATTTTGGAGGATCAGTTGTATCAGAAGAGTTTATTAATTAATGAAAATATATTATGAGGTTTATTATTAGATTATCATTTTAGTTTCTTGTCAGCATTTTATTTATTCTTCTTTATTCTTTTGTACTCTGTGTTCGTTTATTATCAATTTGTTTTGATATCCTCGAGTATTCGGGCGTGGGCCTGGCCAACCCGAATTCGAAAATTCGGGGGTATCACATATAGTGAGGGGATAATCCGAGTTCTGCAATAAGATCGCGAAGATTAAAGTTGCAGAGAGTTGTCCAGATTCAATTGCCATAAGAAGCGATGATTGATGTAATGGAATTTGAGCCAAGGTGGAGATTGTTAGGAATTATGTCTCAAATTCCCATTATTATTAGTTTCTATTTTAGAGTGTAATTTTATGGTAATTTCTTATAGAGACGTGAATTGGGCTCTAAGAAATTGTAATCATTGTCCACAAAGGAATTGGGTATGTGACTCTATAAATAGACACTTAGGCTATTGTTGAGAGTTATGAATTGAGAGAGATGTAGCCTCATGAGGAGTACAATGATGGTAGGGGTGAGTTACGGGTTTGGTAGAGTGAACACTGATGGCGAGAGGGAGTCTCGTGGCATACACAGAGAACTCGGTCAAGAGTTTGTGTGCATGGTCTGGTGTTGAAATTCTCTACTATTATAATATCTCTACATATATAATAAATCTTTTTTCATCCGTGGATGTAACCCTGATTTTGGGTGAATCACGTATATATCTTGTATTGTGGTTTGAATTATTGTTTTCTTTCTTTATTTTGCTTCCGCTGTGTCCCAACAATTGAAAGACACAATGAACGGGTAACGATCACCGGGCTCAGAAATCCAGTGGATAGTCCCATTGAGAGAAGCATGAGATGAATCAAAACGGATACAGGGTATGGTACCAGAAACACTAATTCTTGTCCAACAGCCCTCTTTAAGAGAATAAATGTCAACCTCAGGGTCACTAGAAACATAAGCAATTTTAGTAAAAGATTACGAAATTATTTTTAGTGATGGGAGAACATTATGATTTGCAGACACACATAATTTGCATAAGTATTCTCACCGGCAGTCTTAGAGTTTTTAATTATTGAATTATAGATATGCCCCCAAACGGGTATGCTTAGAATTATGAAACAATTATTTTGACAGGATATATCGATTATTAAAAGTTATTAATACCATACTATAAGGGGAGCGCCCCGATGAGAATATCAGATAATTTGTACTCATATTTCCTTTGTTTTATAATAAAGATAGATAGATACAATTTAGAGAAAGTGCAATCCAATTATTCCCAAATTCGCAAACTTGAACAACAATATTCCGTACGTAATTGCCAGACTATTAAATTGGCCCATTTAAATCATTAAAGTATAATATTAACATTTATAAGTCTTTTTATTTGACCAAAATGACCCTTTGAAAGAAAAAAAAAAAAAAAAAAAAAAAAAAAAAAAAAAAAAAACCACCACCAAACTCCACCACTGTGACAGCCAAACAAACAAGGGTGGAGCCAAGAATTTTTTAAGGGGGTAACTAGTAATGTAAAATTAAAATTTTAAAATAATATAAAATCATTATAAGAAAATTTTTTCTTTCCAAGTTCAATATGCTCGCTGAAATAGATGGATTAATTATATTATCTAATACTTAAACAAAATTCTAATACCAAACTCTTATTTAGCATTTCAAAAAGTAAGAAATCTGATTTTTAAATATATATTTTTTATTATTCCGTAGTAATATATTAAATATTAAAAGACCATTTTTAATAGCCATATATTAAATATCACACATAAACTAATCTTTTTATTTCTTAGTGTTTACTAAAACATTATTTACACAACTTGTCACATTTTTCTTCTACAAAAACAAAGAAAAAAAAAGAAAAAAAGAAAAAAGAAAAAAACAGGTCACAATGCAATCATATTTGCTTTTTCATTCTTGAGGGCTATTTTGGTCAATTAATAGGAGATTATAAAGGTAATTCAATATTTCACATGGGTCAATTCAGAAGTCAAAGGCAAGTATGTACTTTTATTTTATTTTATCGTTGGGGTGTCTTTATTCATTTTACCAAATCTGAAGATATCATCATCTGAAAAGTGTTTAAGTTGTAAATAATTGTCTTTAACCAAGTTGAAGAAGAAACACGGAAACGGTTCGAGGATCGATCGTGTGACGACGACGATGGGTACATGGAAGGGACAAGACAAGGCTAAACCTATAAAATATGTCAATGGTACTACTGGTACCCGGGAAGAAGATGATCAAGAACAGCTTCTTTGATAGGAAAGAAGAGAACTTTTACATATAGGATGAAATCGGATGGTAAGACGGCGAAGGCTAAGAGTGGATGGAGCATGACTGAATACATTCTTGCCGGCACTAATCTTTAAGAAGCAAAAGTACAGTGTGTGTATATATGTCTCTTATATTGTATAATATTGTATATATTTGTGGCACCTTGTTTTTTATGTTACTAAAACCGTAATTAGATTTTATTCATATACACACACTATATACTTGTTGATTTTATAGTATTACTAGCTTTGTTCAGCTTTCCAAATTTTATTTTATTTTTTATATTTTTACAATTCAACCATCGATCTGATATGTTAATCAGGACAAAGATTATGTAATTTGCCGAATTAAAAGGCAAAAGCGGGAAGAAATTAAGGTGGAATCCCAAGTTAAGGTGATGCAAGCAGAGGAGTGCAAAGTGACTGTAACTCCGGCACTTGAAGACTGCCCAAATTACTGTCGTTAGTACTAATGCAAGCTGAAGACTGCAGCAACCTCATCACACAAGCAATCGAATTTGATGGAACAACAGTACTAACGCAACCAGAAGAAGATTGCATGGATTGGTTGAACGATTTTGACTGCAGCAACCTCATCACACAAGCAATCGAATTTGATAGAACAACAGTACTAACGCAACTAGAAAAAGATCGCATGGATTGGTTGAACGATTTTGCTACATAACTCCTCTAGAATCAAGAACATTTAGAGGACAGTGAAACACTGATGTTGCCCAACATTTTTTATGCAGATAGTTGGTCCCTCTTAGCTTGATTTAGATTGTCTACAATCAAGTACTGTACCCTACTTTTAACTGTGTTTGGGTTATGTGTGTAACTTTGTGCAAAATTTAATAAATATATGAAGATAAATTGATTGTCGACCTTTAATTAAAATGTATCTGATATATACATGTGTATGTGTGAGAGATGGGCTTTCACAAGGCTGATACAACCTTTTTCTCCCTTAATTCTCAAAGAAGATGCTGCTACTACTAGCATAATATAATTTGATTCAAAATGGTTGTTTGTCTTATGAAATTTTTGTGTCATCACCATTCGACACTTGAATAACTTGCACACACAATGGTATGATTGGTCCAAGACCAATTGTCCTGGGACCATGTAATAACAAACCAATCTCTACCATAGAATGAAGTAATGGCAAGGATAGAAGGCTTAAACCAAACCAGTCTCTACCAGTGAACAATTAGAACTGGAAATCACCTTTTGTTCCCGTTCCACTTATATAACCTTTTGTTAAGCTTCCACTGATATCACCTTTTGTCCCGATTCCATTGATATCACCTTTTGTTTTGGTTTGATTGATATCACCTTTCCTTTAGCTTCCATTGACATCACCTTCCCTTCCATTTGACTCGGCCAATTACATAATCTTTTACCTGAGTAACATGTCAAACAAAAAAAAATTATCATACCAACTCTTCGTTTTTTTTTTTTTTTTTTTAAATATATAAATTTGGATAGCTGAACATAGTAATAATATAAAAAATCAATAACTATTTGTGTGTGTATATATATATATATATATGAATGTTTAATTTTTTAAGTTAATGCAGTTAGGCAAAAGAGAAAAACACCTTAAATCAGGTTACAGGAGCGGTATTATTTTCTTAGTTATATCTAGTTACAGTTTTGGAAAGAATATATATATATATATATATATATATAGTTTTCGGGTTTTTGAAGACAAGGGCCGTAGATTGAGGGTATTTGGATTAATGAGGGTTAATCTTCAGGAATTAATTTAGGGCTTTTCTCCTTTAGCTCTTTTATTAGTACAGGGTTTTCAAAAATGTTTCTACAAGTCGGGTGTTTGGAAGGAGAGAAAATTGGAGTTTCTTGATGTTAAGAGAGGTGTTGATAAAGGCTATGTAGTAACCTCTTCGCTTTATTTTTGAATGCCAAGGCCAAGAAGGGTGTCGTGTTCTTTTGCAGTGGTGGTGGTGAATTGGGTGTGATGTTTCCGGGTTTGTTAATGTGAGAGGATGGTCAATTTGGTACATTGGTGTTAAATAGGTCATAGATGGATTGGTAACTATACATTGGTCAGTGAGGTTAAATATATCATTTTAAACATTAGAAGAGCAAAATTGAGCCTCAAACAATTTTCTCATGCTGACATCAACATAATATGTCAAGTACTTAACGGCAGGGGGCAATTTGTTATATAATTCAAAACCTCAAAGGAAGCAGGCTGATATAACTTCAAGTTATTCCAACTTAGATTTTTTATTTTGTAATATTATTATTATTATTTATAAGTTATCTATTTTATTCAAGAAAACACAGCACAGAATTAAAAGGGGCATTCCCCAATAGTACAAACAAGAACTAACCAAAGCTCAACAACAAACCAACAGAAAGAATCAAACATTCCAGAAAGGAATGTATTCAACAGTATGCCTTTTGAATCTAGTTGCAGGAAAGGGCAACATTTTAAGTCTAATCAAGTTGTAATTTGAAGAGTCACAGAGAATTCATCCAAATATGAATTAGAGTATCTTACAGAGTTTGTTTCTCTCCAAATCATGTGAAGATTTTGCAAACTTGATGGTACCAATTCCTCTTAGACTGACACTTGTGATTGCTCCATTTGAGAATCTCAAACAGCAATAGCAACAGACTCTTAGATCAAGGCATACTGACTTATAAAGAATAGATGCTGAACACTTTCAGCAGTCCTTCTGCAAAGGATATATCGGTCTGATTGAGCCATACATCATTGAATGAGCTTGTTCATAGTGCTTAGTCTATCCTTAGCAGCAAGCCAGAGGATGAAACAATGCTTTGGAACACCTCCATTGAATCAAACAGCCCCACAAGTTATGGTTGACTCTGACATCTTCACAAGCATCCTTAACTGAGAAGGGCTTATTGGAGCTGGACCAAACTGTTGGGATTTACATGTCTTGGCATAGCAAATTCTCATTTGGATTATAGTGACATAAGTTCCTAAGGTTTCTGAAATATTTATACTTTATACAATTGGTGAATTCAATGTATTATGTTTCGATTTATTATAGAATTGATTGTATCCACTTGATTACAAGAAATATTTATATATGTATGTGATGACGATCAATACATGAATATAAATAGTAATCATAAATTGTTCATAGTCGGTAATTATGGATGGACTCATAATTAATTAAGACTTGAACTGGATCCGCGTTAGGTTGAGATATACTGCGAGAGCTATCGTATGCAATTGCTCCCAATCACTGTCATGGCATTTGACTCTTAAGTATGAGAAAAGTATAAACTCTTTTATTAATTAATAATTACTTTGATTTGTTCAGCGGATATTTCGGGATCCTTAGACCGACACTTTGGGTAGTTATGTAATTAATAGTTAAAGGGTTATATTTTCAATATTTGCATCATTGCTACTTGTATTTATTTTGTATTAATTATGGTTGATCACAAAGTAAATTCGAAGGCCTTCGTGTGTTTTTAGACATAATGATTTATTATATATTTATTTATTTAAATTATTATTTTTGTCAAACAAATGTTTTATTGTGATCGAGTCAGAAATAATCAAAGGTACCAAAATAAATATATTAATTAAGTAGTCGGATTGATGCCTATATTTATCCGATAACTAATTATGCATAGAGGGGTCAAAGTACAACATTGACTTAGAGGTTATTTATTATTTAATTGGAGTTCAATTAATTTCTTTTAGTGGAGTAGAAATTAATTTATGAATTAATTGAATTGGGTCCATGGACCGGGCCAATTATTAATTCATTGTAGCCAATAAAATAATAAGCCCAAAGAATTCTCACTCATAGTCCAACTTGATATTGGAATCCTATTAAATTTGAGACATGTGAATTAGAGATTAAGAATGATTTATTATTTCCTTTTCTTTATCTTTATGTTGCCTATATATATACATGGTCTATGTATATTTTATGAGTGATTTTTTTTGGAAGAATGAAAAAAGAATCTATTTTCTTTCTCTAGAAAATTAAGGTTAATGTTCTCATCTAATGGAGGCTCCCACAAGCCTAGTTTTCCAAGGTCATTCATAAAGGCTTATGAGTGATTCCTAAAGGCAAAACAATTACCAAAAAAGATGGAGATATAAGGAGAAGGCATCTTGCTAAGGAATCTACAATAAGTGAGAACGTTCACTTTAGAGGAAAGATTTAAAGGTTTATTCAGACCTTTGATGTAAGTATTCAATTCATTAATTGAATAATACATCATATTGTATTTTTGCATAAAACTTGTCTCTATGTGATGAATCAAGATCTGTGAATGGAAATCCCTCGAAATTTTTTTAAAACAGGCACGTTTCCTAACAGTGGTATCAGAGTATGGTTTGATTCATTACTAGAGATCATGTTTTTATCAAAATTCATCATTCATGGATCCAATTTTAATATGCATATATTTATTTATTAATGTATGAATTAATATATTGATACATAATGATGTATGTATAATTGTGAATGGATGATGATGTGTGTTTGGGCCATGGATGAAGCTTATAGGCTTATTGAATGTAATTTTATTTTTGGATGAATGTAATTAAGGCTTTGATTTAGCCGTTTGAAAGTTCAATCATGTAATTTAATTTTTCTTATTGTATTTCAAATTGTAAATTTATTTAAAGCCATGTAATCTTCATAAAAGGATGCTATGAAGCTTCAAGAAGGTCCAAAAGGGTTAAATTATGCTTCAGGAATTTTCTGAAATTTTTCCGAAATTTTTCAGAATTTTTCTGGAATCTTTTTGGGCTTAATTTAATATTCTGGGTTTTTAAATATTTTTCCGGCAATTTTCCAGTGGCTGGAGCACCGTCGGCGGCAAGGGTGGCGCCGGAGTAAGGCTGTCGATCCGGTGCAATGCGGTGCACCAACATTCCATGCAACCGGATCTGCAACCATTAGATCAGCATAGGCAAGGGTGAAGATCCGGTAAAACGCACTTAAGGTGCGCGTTAATGAGCACCCAATCCAAGGGTGCGTGAGGAGCACGCGCCGATGCAGTACGCACCAACAGGCGCGTGCCAGCGCGACAGGAGCACGCGTCGATGCAACACGTGCCAACAGGCGCGTGCCAGCGTGTGACACGCGCTGGCAACTCCCACGCGCCAGTGAAGGGCGCGTGGGAGCGCGTGACGAGCAACTTCACCTCCCTCCAGCGCGTGGGAGCGCATAAGGACTCTTTGCACACTCCCCAAGCGCGTGCCAGCGCGTGGGGACGTGCTGCGGACTATCCGATCGCATCCTATGTGCTGTTTTACCTCTTCAGGCGCATACCAACCTCCTGCGGGTGTTTATAAGTCGACGAAAGACCCTCACGCAATACTTAGAGCAATTAAATGTTAAAAGCTGATTCCATTGGCCATTTTTATTTGTTTTATCTGTCATTAATTGATGTATGTGATGCATAGAATAGATAATTGTTTATTAATTGTTATTTATGCATTGGATCCATGATATTTAATTAAATGATTTGATTTATATTACTTAAATTATGAAAATTAATTGGATTTGATTAATAATTAATTTGAGGGCACTTATTGGGAAACGAAAAATTATTTTTGTAAATTATTTTTAAAGTGTGCTTCAAATTAAATATTAGCGAATCATTTAAAGTCCAAATATTTTCTAAATTTAATTGGATTAAAATTAAGACGTTTTGCATGCATTATATCATGTAAATGAATAAAATAAATACCCTAATTATGAATGATTAAAAATTGAGTGGGAACGAGAATTTTTATACATTACCCTATAGCCTTCGTTATTAAAACCATTGTAATTAGATCTTCAAAAATAAGGTCCCAAGCATGATTCGAAGAGTCTTAAAATTACAAGAATGGTTGTCTCATGAAAATAATAATATTAAATTTTCATTGTAATTAGATCTTTAAAAATAAGGCCATACGCATGATTTAAAGAGTCTAGATTATAATGACAAGATATTTAATGTTTTATTTTTCATTAGAGCTTTAATAACATTATACACTCAATCTAAAATCAATAGTGTTAGTTCCCCAACGGAGTGGTCTACACTAGGTGATTTTAGAAAGGCTAAACGAAATCGGGAATCATTTCATATGATAGATAAGGTATTGTCTTAAGAGATATGGAAATGATAGGATTTGCCTGCCAATAGCAATAATGAACTTCGTCAACCGAATAAGTTATTGGTGTATTGGTGATCCGATTTTTCATGCAGTGGTTTAAGGGACCCACATATTATTGTCTTAATGGAAGTGCTCACCTAATAACAAATGAATCCTAACAATAGTACTAATGAACTCCTCTATCAGGATAAATTATTGACGTATTGATTGTATGATTTATTATGCTATGGAGTTGAGGGACCCGCATTAATTAAAATGGATTGTTCACCAATAATGATAATGAAATCTTATTCTATTGAGATTTATTATACTATGTGGATGATGAGCTCATTTTAATTTTAAGTATGCATGATAGTAGTAATAATTCACCTTGCATATTGTATGAATGCATTTATATTCAGATTTATTATGTCTAATCTATTTTATCTGCTTACTAACATTTTCAATGTATTTGGACCTCATTTATATTGACTGGAAAATGAACTTAGATATTTTATTCACAACGTAAGGGTACAAAATGTATTTTCTACTCCTAAACTTAATCATTTTACTTTAAGATACCCAAGAGAACATTAATGTTTTTAATAAGTGAAATAAGGCAAATGATATGAATTAGTGCAATATTCTAGAGTTTATCTCGAATATGCTCCAAAGCTAACATTTGCATTATTTTATTTTCTTCGAGCATCATGTTAAATGTCAATGAGATGTTTTGGTGAGATTAGATTGAGCATATGCCTAAGTACTATGTAAAATTTAAATACCATTAAGATAGCCTGAGGAACTCCAACATGATATCGGATTTTAAAAAATGATTGTTTATTATTTAAAAATTAGCTGGAGATCAATAGGGCAGACTTGGGTGGTAAGTTTCAAGTTGACATGATTATTGCCTTGTTACCAAACTCGTTCGACTCTTTTAGAGTGAACTAAATAAGGAATCAGTTTGAGTTCACACTCGTTGATATTCTTATAGAATTGGTAACAAATGAAGGGATAATCAAAAGTATATGCATTCCTATCAATCTAACCTAGTCTATACCGTCTTCTTCTAAGCCCATGTGGAAGGGCAAAGTAAAGAAGAAGGATGATAATAGGACTAGGTTAGCACAAAACATAGGTATCTAAGAGGTTAAAGGGAATAAGGTAGTGTATGTTGAGGGCGAAGGAAATTGTTTCTTTTGCCGCTAACTAAGACACTCAAGGACGAACTGTCTAAGCAATGACATGGCATAGGAAAATATATATTTAATCATTGAGCCATGTTATGTGGTTTTATCTATTAATTCCTGAAATTAGATTCTGGAGCCACTAAATGTGTTTGCAATTCGTTGCAAGGATTTCAGGAATCCAGAAGCCTCGATGATATGGATATATATTTGTACTTGACCTGATGTCAAGGTTGTAGCTAAGTCAGTGGGAGTATTACATCTGAAATTAGAGAGTATGATGATATTAGTATTAGAGAACTATCTTTATGCACAGATGTTAGACGCAATCTAATTCTTGTTTCACTTTTTGTTTAAACTGTATTGTTATTTTGTAAAATTGGTTTTATAAAATTGAATAGATGTGCGATTGCTTCTGGTGCATTGAAAGATGGTTAATACATTATAATCACAAGCTCTTAATATTTGCAGGATGTAAAAACTAATATTGCATCTTCTAGATTGAATGTTAAGAGAAAATTTGTTATTCCTGACTCATTATATTTTTAGTGTCTATTTTTGGGTTATAATCAGTTAAAATAAGATTCAAAAATTGGTCAAAGAAGGTTTATAACCTAGTGAGGCAGAGGAGCCAAACCAACTTGTGAATCCTGTTTTGAAAGGTAGATAACCCTAAGGGCTTTAATCAACCAAATGAAATAGACATAAAGAACAATTAGAGTCGGTACACATAGACACGTATGGTCTTATAAACATCCAAGCAAGTTTACTCATGTTTTGAATAAATTTACCTGATGCGACACAAATCTTAAACTTTTGGTATATTGCGAGAGTGTTAAGACTGATGTGCAGCACAGATTAGGTAAACTTATCAAGACACTTCGATCTGATCGTGGATATGAGTATTTCTTGGGATACTGCAAAGACTATATGGTCAATAAGGGTGTTGTGTACCAGTTTTCCGCAATTGATGCTAAATTGATTTAGGTGTCAAATAAGAATAATAGAATTTTGCTTAACATGGTTAGATCTATGATCAATTATGCTACATTATCTCGTTCATTTAAGAGTTTAGCGTTAATGATATCAATGCACATTATGAACTGCATTCCATCTTAGTCTGTCTCAAGGATACCGTTTGAGCTGTGTTTTTTTTACTAAATCTTAGTTTGAATCACATGCACATATGGGGTAGTCTTGCATATGTGCGCTTGATATGAATAAGTAAGTTGGAAACAGATCATACGCATGATAGATTTGATAGCTATTCTAAAAAGCACTAGGATGGATTATTTTATGATCTCAATGATAAAATTTGATTGTTTACACTCACAATTTATCTATACGAGGATCATATTATGAATCACATACCCAGTAGCATAATGTTAGAGAATATGGCATGAGTACCAGATGTACCATATGTGAACACACTTATTATAGAGATTAAGAATAATATATGAATTCCCTATTGATGTGTTAATATCATCTAGTACACAGATTCCTGGATCGGTACATTGTTGTAGTGGGAGGATTATCATCCAATCTGACAGAATCATGTTTTTAGGTGAGATCTTTATGGACATCCCTGTTAAACATGAGTTGGACCCGGTAAGCTACACGGAAGCGTGAACCGATATGGATATAGATCATTTTGGCAAGTTGCTATGAAATCAGAGTTGGAATCTATGTATTCTAATTAAATCTGGGATCTTGTAGAACTTTCTAGTAGAGTGATACCTATGGAAGGCAAGTTAATCTACTAAAAGATACCAGAAGATTTCTTAATGAATAAATCATGAGGGTACAAGAGAATGTCATTATTTTTCTAATTCTATATATATTGATGACATCCTACTCATTTAGAATGATATGAAAAGTTTTGTCATCAATAAAGAGGTTCAATTACTTTTGAAATGAAGGATCTTCAAGATGTAAACTATATTCCTAGGATCAAGTTTTGGCAAGATCAGGTTAAAAGGAAAAATAGGCTTATCTTAATAATCTTACATTAATAAAGTTTTGACCAAATTTGGTATGCAAAACTCAAAGAATGAGTTCTTGCATTATTGACATGGATTGCTCTTTCTAATAAACAGTTTTCCAAGACTATCAGAGGAGATTGAGCAAATGAGACTGGAACAATATGCTTCGGCATATGGGAGTCTCATATATGCCATGGTCTTCACCAAACAGGACATTCGCTACTTGGTAGGGATAGTTAGTAGATATCAGTCTGAACTCGGATTTGATAACTGGTCTGTTGTGAAAAATATCATAAAGTACCTTAAGAGAACCAATGATCTCATACTCATTTATGGATGTGATGATGTGGTTCCAGTCAGATATGATAGTTCTGATTTTAAATCAGTTATATAAAGTTCATGACTTAGTGTATGTTTACTCAATGGAAGGGAAATCAATTAGTAAATTGTTAAGTAGATTTTAACCGCTGACTCAACCTGAAGGTGAAGTACATTGCAGCCTTAAAGGCAACAAAGGAAGTTTTTTGGTTTGATCTCACTGATTTAGAGGTTATGGAGCATATTAGCCTGCCTATCAAGCTATATTGTGACAATAGTGCAGAAGTAGTCCAAACCAATGACCCAAGGTTCCATAGAGGAACAAGGTATATTGAAAGGAAAGTATCACGTCCTACATGATATTGTTCGGTAAGAAAATGTACTCGTGGCTATAACATTGCGTTGGAACACAACTTTGTTGATCCATTAACAAATGTGTTATGATTAATAGTTTTGATCGTCACCTGGATAACATTGGAGTTAGATGCAATCTGAATTGGCTATGAGGGCAAGTGAAAGCTGTTGGGATTTATATACCCTGGCATAGCAAATTCTCATTTGGATTATAGTGACATAAGTTCCTGACGTTTCTGAAATATTTATACTTTATACAATTGGTGAATTCAATGTATTATGTTTCGATTTATTATAGAATTGATTGTGTCCACTTGATTACAAGAAATATTTATATATGTATGTGATGGCGATCAATACATGAATATAAATAGTAATCATAAATTGTTCATAGTCGGTAATTATGGATGGACTCATAATTAATAAAGACTTGAACTGGATCCGTGTTAGGTTGAGATATATTGCGAGAGCCGTCGTATGCAATTACACCGTATCACTGTCATGGCATTTGACTCTTAAGCATGAGAAAAGTATAAACTCTTTTATTAATTAATAATTACTTTGATTTGTTCGACGGATACTTCGGGATTCTTAGACCTACACTTTGGGTGGTTATGTAATTAATAGTTAGAGAGTTACATTTTCAATATTTGCATCATTGCTACTTGTATTTATTTTGTATTGATTATAGTTGATCACACAGTAAATTCGAAGGTCTTCGTGTGTTTTTAGACAAAATGATTTATTATATATTTATTTATTTAAATTATTATTTTTATAAAACAAATGTTTTATTGTGATCGAGTCAGAAATAATCAAAGGTACCAAAATAAATATATTAATTAAGTAGTCGGATTGATGGCTGTATTTATCCGATAACTAATTATGCATAGAGGGATCAAAGTGCAACATTGACTTAGAGATTATTTTTTATTTAATTGGGGTTCAATTAATTTCTTTTAGTGGAGTAGAAATTAATTTATGAATTAATTTAATTGGGTCAATGGACCGGGCCAATTGTTAATTCATTGTAGCCAATAAAATAATAAGCCAAAGGATTCTCACTCATAGCCCAACTTGATATTAAAATCCTATTAGATTTGAGACATGTGAATTAGAGATTGAGAATGATTTATTGTTTTCTTTTCTTTATGTTTATGTTGCCTATATATATACATGGTCTATGTATATTTTAGGAGTGATTTTTTTTGGAAGAAGGAAAAAGGAATCTATTTTCTCTCTCTAGAAAATTAAGATTAATGTTCTCATCTAATGGAGGCTCCCACAAGCCTAGTTTTCCAAGGTCATTCATGAAGACTTATGAGTGATTCCTAAAGGCAAAACAATTACCAAGAAAATGAAGATCAAAGGAGAAGGCATCTTGTTAAGGGATATATAATAAGTGAGAACGTTCACTTTAGAGGAAAGATTTAAAGGTTTATTCAGACCTTTGATGTAAGTATTCAATCCATTAATTGAATGATACATCATATTTTATTTTTGCATAAAACTTGTCTCTATGTGATGAATCAAGATCTGTGAATGGAAATCCCTCGACAAATTTTTAAAACATGCACGTTTCCTAACACAAACAATATCATTATTCCCTATCCTAGAAGGTACAGAGAGTTTGCTTAATTGACGTACTTAATTGAACTTTATTATCAATTCTTTCATATTATGAACCTTTGATTTTGATATAGAACTGTCTACATTAGAAAACACATTATTTGTTTGCGTGTGGTTTGTGATTCAAGTTCATGCCCTTAATTCAGAATAGGACGACGAATCCTTATGTTATAGATTGAGGTGTGACAATTTTGATAAGTGAGATGCACGAGTATTATTCTTCTCACTTTGTATAATCTTTACTATCCAATCCTGAAAACCCTCTTATTAACCTATTTCAACAACTTTTCTTGCAAGTTATAAGTAAGTTCACACTTAGTAGGAAAATTGTTATAGGCCATGGAGTTTAAATTTCTGTAGTTTCTGCGAAGAATCTGAATATAAAGTTCAATTAAGTATGTCAATTAAGCAAACGAGAGAACTTCATCATAAATGTAAATTAAAAAAGTGCCACAGTATTTATCAAGGATATACTGCATAAAACTTATAAAAATCATCATGTGATTGTCCAGACACTTTTCCAAGATGTGTTTTATGGTCTCACGCGGATATCCCCGATCTCTTTGGCATGCATAATTTTCCTTTTTCTAATCTTTGCATTTCATTGCAAAGTTAGCCTAAGAACGGGATCCGCGATATTCCACGTTATGATTCCAGGGCACGGTATATACGTTCCTTATCGATGTTTCTTAACCATCAAGGTGCACTTCAATGCTAATGTGATTCTGATACTGATAATGACGGAAATTGTAATACTAATATGGTGGTTATAAATAGTGAATTTATTGTTAAGTGATGCGTATAACATATAAAAAATTAATAAAGAGTTCTTTATGGGCAGACGGGCAAGGAAATGACAAAAGAGGGCTAGTCCAGTGCACGATGCACCTGCCATTACAGAATTTAGGGAGGGTCAAATGTATGCAACCTTTCAACGGCATGCGGAGATGTTGTTTCAGTGACTCAAACCAGTGACCTCTACGTCACAATGAAGCAACCTTAAGGAAATGACAAAAGAAATCGTCCTCAAATTGGATGGCAAGTCAAATTAATACTACCTTTAAATATTTTCCTATTTATCAACTCAAAAACTCAACAAAACCTTATATTCCAAAAACTTGGAGTTGGGTTACACATGAAATTTTGTCATACAGCTTTATTAGGGGCTTTCCATTCTCATAAATCACACTTCATCACATACTTTCTCATCTGGGGATAAAAAGAATCACGTTTTTTTTATTCGATTCGACAGCCTTCTGGTCTTCATCTTGACCTAGTCATTCCTTCCAAACTTAAATTGTACCTATGGTCCTTGTTCAATTGGTGACATTTCTAGTTTGAAGTCTAGTACATATGTGAACATTTCCACTTTTTTTTTTTTTTTCCCTGAAGGAAGTAAGAAAAATTATATTTTTATTAGGTAATTAGAATTATATATTACAGTTGTTCATGAATCCACTCTACATAAGGGCATTTCAAACCTAGGCCTACCCAAGGGAGAATCCAGGAATTGTTAGGGGAGGGGGGACTAATATTAAACAAGGGGGAATTGAGGATCGAAATATTAAAGAATTGAAAATTTTTAGAGTAAATAGGGTTATACTTTAGAGGGAAAGAATGAACAAGCTCTCTGATTTGTGCAAGATTAGAAATTTATGAGTTCTCTGTCATTTGGCTTAATGATTATTTAGGGCTTGTTTGGCTTGGGCCTATTTGGTTGGGCCTTTGTTTTAAAATTGTGGCTTAAATATTAGGCTTATTTGGATGGATTAAAATTTAGGGGGCTACTACTGCACATATATTCATTTTTCTTAATAACCAAACTATTACAATACCTTGTTTCCTATAACATAAACATATATATATACACACACATATACATACACAAACCGAAAGAGAGAGATACTTAGGAGAAATTGTGGAAATGGGAGGAGAAGAAAAGGAAGATTTTGTCGAGAAGTGGGTTTGGGGAAGCGAATGTGTCTAAGAATGTGAGGCAATTCACAGCAGTGGATACGATAGAGCTATGGAGATGACGAACAATGTTTACATTGAATTGGAGATGGGGTTTAGAGTGAGAGGACTGCGTGAAGAATTGGGGAGGGAATGGGGTGTGGATAAATGGGGAAGGGAGTAGGAGTAAACTGTTGTAACCGAACCCGTTGGCCATGGATCGGAAAAGGAAAATTTAAAAATTAGATTTTTATTTTTTATTTTCTATCAATACTTGTTGACGCGCTCCCCACGTAGTAGACCTTCTGTGCGTGTGGCCTCTGTGTGATAAAATTGAAAATTTGAAATTCTCACCCATTTCTCAATTTAGTCAATAAAATTTTTATTCTCTTGATTAAACACAAGTGTGAATGTTCGCTGTATAAAAGAATATTAATATATTCGTATGGCATTTTTGAAAATTTATTGTATCATATATATATATATTTGTATTGCATTTTTAAGAATTTATTATTTATTTTATCCCTTCCGTTTATGTATGAAAGAAGGTACCCTTTAACAATTTTTTTATATTTTCAAATTACAAACAAAGCAGGCTTAAATTTCACAACATTAAAAAAAAAAAAAAAAAAAGAAAAAAAAAAAAAATTGTTTTTGCATTTTTAACCAAATCATTTTGTCAAAATACATATTTTTTTTGCTAGCTTGCCCCACCAAGCACATTTTTTGGGTAAGCATCTAACCGAGCTATATAACCTATGGCAATGTACGCTCAGGCTGAACCAATTCCAAAATCAAATTTCTTTCATTCTTTGTAAAGCTTAATTTACAAGCATCAATTGTTTTATTCAATTTTTCTTTGGTCTTTTTTCAGCTTAAGAAGTCCCAAACTCAGAATTATATACAAGATGGAGAAAACTAGAGGATAGAATGATAACAAATAATGCAAACTTGATATCTCCAAAAATAAAAATACTATTAATGGTGCACCAGTCATATCGCATCTTTGGAATGCCTGGTCATCTCCGTTTAGTGATACCTATAAAGATAAGTGATACGGGCTAAAGAGATTTTGGAACATATGAAAAACATGTATCGTCCAATGAAACTTATCACACCTTCTCATAAAAAGGGCAATGATAACATCCCAACACTCGACTACTCGGATATCTCACAAGAGTGTGAGCGCCCCCTCACCACAAGAGCTATGGTGACGCCCATACCCTTGCGAGACACTCAACGATCAGGTGTCATCAAGTATAAAACTTTTCTTATATAAAATGCTTTCAATAAGTTGATACGGTACATTTTCATTGAATGAAAATAATTATGACATGGAATACCTGGCACACCCAAAAAGGGCATGCAATTTTGAATCTAGAGGGATTTAAAAATTCGGATTTATCCATGAAGAACCCCAAATGCCATATTATGCTCTCAAAGTCTGAGCATCTGGGATCTTTTGCTCAATTGCTAAACTTGAGCTCATTTTTTCGGACTTTCAATCTAATTTCAAGTGAGTTTGAATAATGGGCTTAAAATTAAAGGTTTTGATTCTATCTCGATAGAATGAATGCCTAGACAAACAAAATGAAAAATAAATAAAGATAACAAATTTAGGCTGCCATGATATACAACTATGTAACACATCCTTACAAGATGATATCTGAGATGAAAGGCAAATATAAGTTTCAATATGAAAGGCAAACATAAGTTTAAATATTGGAAGAGTTTTTACATTTTTGCCATAATTAAAAAGAAAGGACCTATCCTAGGCTACCATTCTTGAAAGGTACAAAGGTCATAACTGCAGCTTAGTTTCAAGATTTGGGAAACCAAATTTGCAAATGGATAAAGAAAACAATTACTGCATACCCCACATTAAAATATAAATCACACCTTCTTGTGATCTTGATCATTGCTTTTAGAATGAAGCCAAGCAGTATGCTAAAATGGACTTTTATTTTCTGATTCAAAGAAAATCATCAAAGTAAAGTGCAATGCAAGTCCACACAAAGTATATAAGATGCAACGATACCGGCAACGATTTAGCGCACGCAACAAAAATTCATGCCATAAAATGGCATTAAAAAAAAAAACAGAGAGAGAAGCGAGGGAGTATGAACAAAATAGATTTTCAACAAGGCATGTAATATCCATGGAACAAATATAATGGCTTTCACTCTCAGGCAAGCCGTTTCAATCATATACCATCATTCCCACCAAGAAGATAATATAATTCAGGTCAAGTCTCATTCTAGTTGAATATTAGTCTCAAATGAACCATTAGTGGAGCTAATAGCATGAACCATTAGTGGTAACAAATAAGATCAACATTGAAACTGTAGCTAATACCATGAAAATAAAAATAAAAAATCACACTTGCTTGTGATCTTGATTATTGCTTTTAGAATAAGGCCAAACGTTATGCCAAAATAGGCTCTTACTTTCTAATTCAAAGAAAAAATCAAAATTAAAGTGAAATGCAAGTCCATACAAGGAATATAAGAGGTAAATACTAAATATATCAGCAACGATTTAGAAAAAGCAACCGCCGAAATATGACGTTAAAAAAAGAAGGGTTAATTTCACCTATACCCCATGACGTTTGCCTATATTCCACACACACCCCATCTACATTTCATAATTTCACCTACACCCCCTGTCAGTAAATTTGTGATTTTACTATTTTTCCTTTCTTCTTCATCGTTGCCGGTGAGACCACCGAACTGAACTGACCTTCACCAGACTTGGGATCGCCGGACTGAACTGGGTCGAGGTAGCTGTGAACTTCGCCGCCGTTGTCTTTGATCCGGCTTACCTCGTTCTTGTCCAGCGTTACGACGGTGAGTACACGGCCGTAGATGCGACAGCGTTGAAGTCCAGCGTTTGGACTGAACTAAAGGATTCCTCCTTTTTCAGTCCGGCGAGCAGCGATTCAGTTATGCGAAACCCAATTCAGCGATTCAGTCATTCTCAAAGCTAGAACGAACTAAGTTCGACCAAACCCAGTTCAGCCCGGCGAGCAGAGATTCCTCAACCCACCTCGGTGAAACCCAATTCAAAACGGCCATAGACACGCCAGAGCTCTGTAGAAGAATTCGGCCTAGCTCTGTAACTTTGTCACCATCCGAACCATCACCATCACAACCCCAAGAATCTGATTCCATTCCTGTGAAGAAAAACGAAGTCAGATGTCGGCTCCTCCGCCTCCACCACCGCCAAATGGACGTCAATGCCGAAGAATCGAAGGCGAAGTCGATTGCGGAAGACGACGCTAAAGACCAAGTTGATGTCGGCAGCAGGTGTCGGATTACAACCTCTACGGCATCGCAATTAATGTCTCTCCACGTCGGATTACAGGCTCGATGGCATCGTAATCGGCGGCAAAAATCAGTGTCTCGTGCTCCGACGGGAGACCGGACCCAGCCTTTACAGCTTCTCCAACATTGCGCTGTTAATCAACATCGTCGGCACCGAAACCCTCGACCGTGACTTTCTGGTATATATATATATATATATATATATATAACATCACCTATATGGTGGCATGCACATTGCACAATTATTCAGGGGACAAAAAGTATCTTAAGTGGAGATTGGCCAGTTTACGCTTAGACTTTCTCTCTCTATTTAATCATTCGTTGGTTGGATACATGCATACATAGTGTGTGGATAATATCTATAGCGTAATAATCTTTTATTCATAAAATGAGTAAGAAATTCAACTACAGTTATATCGAATGATCATTATTCATGGATGAAATTTTTATTCATTGGTGATTAGCAGGACTATTATATAAGCCTTGACCCATGGGCAAATTGAAAAAATTAATTTAATTAATAATTTAAAAAGAAATTAAAATAAAATAAAATAAAATTTTTTTAAAAAATTAATGGGTCTGTGTGAAAGGAAGAAGATGATATATGAATATATATATATATATATATATATATATATAGAAGTGAAAGGTAGGGTATTTCTTGAGTTAATTAAGGGTAGTTTTGTAATTGCGTATTGGTGAACTGAGATTAAAGATGTCATTTTAGACATTAGAAGGTTAAAATTGACTTTTTAACAATTTTTTGATGTTGACATCAGCACACACCGTGAGTTGCTTAACGGCGGGGGTAATTTGCTATACAAACCAAAACCTTAAGGGAGGTCGGTAGAATATTGAAATATAGGGGGGTGTAAGTAGAATATGGGCAAACGTCAGGAGGTGTGGTTGGAATTAACCCAAAAAAGAATTAGAAAAGAAAGGGACTATGAACAAAATACATTTTCAACATGGTATGGAACAAAAAAAAATGGCTGTCTTTCTTCATGCCAACCACTTCTATCATATAAAATCATTCCCATTAAGAAGAGAATATAGGTATTAATCACTCCCATGAACATTGAAAATGTAGCTAATGTTCCACTAAGTCATCTAAAACCTACTCTTTACTTGTAGAGATATATGACCACAAAATTTATATTGATCATGACCACTAAGAGATGTCATTAAACTAGCATTTAAAAGAGGTATTTTTTAGGGAAAATTACATATAAATGGAGTCAAAGTTCCATATTTACTTAGAGACTGAGTCAAAGTTCCATATTTCTCTAAAATGGATTGCTGAGGTGGCACATGATTTTTTACTGTTTAGAAAATTGTGGTGCCTAAAATGCCCTTCCCTAACAAAAAAGTAGTACCTTCAGTGCAAAAAAATAGTACCTTCAGTTCAAAAAAGTAGTACATTCGGAGAAAAAGTAGTACCTTCGCGGGTGTTTAAAAAACATGGTACCTGGACGCCAAAAAGTAGTATCTTCAGTTCAAAAAAGTAGTACCTTCGAAGAAAAAGTAGTACCTTCGCGGAAGGGTATTTTAGGCACCACAATTTCTAAACAGTAAAAAACCATGTGCCACCTCAACAATCCATTTTAGAGAAATATGGAATTTTGACTCAGCCTCTAAGTAAATATGGAACTTTGACTCCATTTATATGTAATTTTCACTATTTTTTATGCAAGGCTGGTACTGACATTCATATACATGTCATGCAGGAACTACTAATAGGCTTAGAACAATGACCGATAAGTGGCTATAGAGAAATTTTAGATGGTCCCGGTCAATTAATATTGGACGTGTAAGCAAAAAGTCAAAAAAAAAAAAAAAACTTATACATTTCTGACACAATTACTTATGTGTCCATTGGTAATTGGTCCGAGACCATGTAATAACCTCTCGGTGACCATATCGTACGTTGTTCTATTGTATATTGGTTCTTCTAATTTTCTTGGTTCCTCCAACTCAGTTCTTGGTGCCTGTAATAGAGAAGACCTCCCACTCGGTTCTTGGTGCCTCCGATAGAGAATACTATGCTTGCTCCCCAAAGCCTCCATTTACTTTGTCG
This sequence comes from Cornus florida, assembly GCF_030987335.1. NCBI lineage: Eukaryota > Viridiplantae > Streptophyta > Magnoliopsida > Cornales > Cornaceae > Cornus > Cornus florida. The sequence continues at coordinate 104,265,527 of NW_026775581.1, read as the reverse complement.
ATTAAGACTAAGCTCTCTGTGCAAGTATTGACACCAAATGCATGTCCATGTACCCCAAGATACATGACATCGCCATTCCCCTTCAAGCCAGTAACTCTCACATAAGCTCCTCTACCAAAATCAAGAGTGAACAGATTGGTTCACGACTCCACAACACCGTATTGTTTCAGCACCCTGATTGAGATGTTGCCTTCCAGAGAAACACTATGGAACACAAAAAGTGAGTCTTGAAAAACTCAAGAGACATAAAATGTAGCCACCTTGGTAGCTCCATGGAGGAGAAAACCTAGCTACCCAAATTGAAAAACACAATGAACGGGAAACGATGACCAGGCTCGGAAATCCAGTGGAGAGTCCCATTGAGAGAAGTATGAGATGAATCAAAACGGATACAGGGTATGGTACCACAAACACTAATTCTTGTCCAACAGCCCTCTTTAAGAGAATACATGTCAACCTCAAGGCCACTAGAAACATAAGCAATTCTAACCACCTGATAGTCATTAGTTGTGGAATTGAATCCGAATCCAAGAGCACGATCACAATAGGTAATGCGAGGTTCTGGAAGTACTATGAATTTCCCAATAGAGGGGTTCCACAAATATAAAACATCCCTAGTGCTGCTCGGTGTATACTCGTTAAGGCATACCAATCCATTGAAAGAACCAATAATGGTGAAAAACGGAGTAATTAATACCATACTATAGGGGAGCCCCCCTATGGTAATTTGCACTCACATTTTCTTCATTTTGTAATAAAGATAGGTAGATACAATAATTACAGTTTAAAAAGAGTGTGATTTAATTATTTCTAAATTTATAAACTTGAACAACAACATCTCAGACTATTAAATTGACCCATTTAAACCATTAAAGTATAATATTAACATTTATAAGTCTTATAAGCCTTTTTATTTGACCAGAATAACCCTTCGAAAAAGAAAAAAAACAAACAAACACCAAACTCCACCACTGTGACCGCCAAACAAACAAGGGTGGAGCCAAGAATTTTTAAAGGGGTAACTAGTAATGCAAAATTAAAATTTTAAAATAATATAAAATTATTATAAGAAAATTTTATCTTTGCATGTTTAATGCGCTCGCTGAAATAGATAGATTTGTTATATTATCTAATACTTAAACAAAATTTTAATACAAAACTTTGATTTTCCATTTCAAAATTAAGAAATATGATTTTTAAATATATTTTTATTATTATTCCGTAGTAATATATTAAATATTAAAAGACCATTTTTAATAGTCATATTAAATATCACTTGCAAGTAATCACACATAAACTAATCTTTTTATTTCTTAGTGTTTACTAAAGCATTATTTACACAACATGTCACATTTTTCTTACTTGTTTTTTCATTCTTGAGGGTCATTTTGGTCAATTAATACGAGATTATAAAAATAATTTAATACTTCACATGGGTCAATTCAGAAGTCAAAGGCAAGTAAGTACTTTTATCAAATTTTATGTTGGGATGTCTTTATTTATTTTACCAAATCTGGAAGATGTCATCATTTGAAAAATGTTTAAGTTGTAGATAACTATCTTTAACCCACAGCGTAGGGGCTATACAGCTGGTAGGCTTGATGAATATTCTAAGGATAAATTCCACTTAAGTTTTGGTCATACAATGATGTAACTAAATTTTTAAGTTGCTACAAAAATTATTCAAATTTTGTTATAAAATCTTTGATGAAAAACAACAATATATATTTTTCTTTCATACGTTAGGAATTGCATGACAAAATGTCACTTATTATTAATATTTTTTAACCCCGGGTGAATGAGTTGGCTCAAATCCAACCAAATTACAACAATAATCAAATTGGTATTATAAAAAGTCTTCATTTAAATCCACAACCCAATTAACGTTAATTGATTGATGATTATTTGTTTCTAATTTTTTGTACCATAATATTTTATGAAAAAGGTGATGATATTGATGCTCCAAAATTCAACCTAGCGATCCACTTTCTTTCATTATTAATTGTAGTGAAAATTTTACACTCCTACATCGATCTCCTTAAATTAAAAAAAAAAAAAAAAATGTCGTCAGTAAATTTTTTACCTATTTTACTTGGCCTTGTTTAAATTAACAGAAGAAGAGATGAGAGATCTGATCCAATAGAAAAATCTTAATTTATGATAGTATCACAGACCAAAAAGTTGCAGGGATAAATGGTCTTTCGTTTTTGTTATTTTTATTTCTCAACTAAAGAAAAAAAGAAAAAAAGAAAAAAAAAAAAAAAAAAAAAAAAAAAAAAGGTTAGAGCAAAACATAAGTTATTATATTAGGCTTGGAGGGGTGAGAGCGCAAAGCTGTCAATTTATTAGATTTTTTTATTTTTTGTTTTTTTGTCTTTAAGGCGGCGAACCTTTATTAATATTTTTTTTTTTTTTGTCTTTAATTTTTAAATTGGAGGCGGCGAGGCGTACCTTTATGGTAAGTAAGTTGCCTATAAAAGGGCCCTCATTATCTATAGGATTTTAGGTTTTGTAAAGAACGAAGGTTCCAAGAATTCAGTCAAGCGGCGGCTCTCTCTGGCCCGCAGGTACGATCAGTCTAATTTCTCAGAAGTTTGATCTCCGTTCTGCCGTGGAAACTTAGTTCATCGCGTTGATGCCCAGAAGCATTACGAAGCCTGTCAAAAGGAGAGAAAAAGATATGGAAGAAATTTTGATTGGTTATAAGTTTCTTCCAACCGACAGTGAGTTGATTCAGTATCTTGTGTGCAAGGCGAAGGAAGAAGCCCTACCATGGGAGGGTGTTGTGAAGGACTGTGACGTTTATGGCAAGGAGCCCTCAGAGCTTTTTGAGGGTTCGGAAGAGAATGTTCTTTATTTTTTCACCAAGTTGAAGAAGAAGCACGGAAACGGGTCGAGGATTGATCGTGTGACGGCGACGATGGGTACATGGAAGGGGCAAGACAAGGCTAAACCTATAATAAAAGATGTCGATGGTACTACTGGTACCGGTGAGGGAGATGATCAAGAAACTGGCTTGATAGGAAGGAAGAGAACTTTTACCTATAGAATGAAATCGGATGCTAAGGCGGCGAAGGCCAAGAGTGGATGGAGCATGACTGAATATAATCTTGACGGCACTAATCTCCAAAGAGCAAAAGTAAGTACAGTGTGTGTGTGTGTATATATATATATATGTCTCTTATATTTTTTTTTTTATCTTTTTAGAATTCAACAGTCTCTAAATACTGATTTGATATGATACTCAGGTCAAAGACTATGTAATTTGTCGAATTAAAAGGCAAAAGCAGGAAGAAATTAAGTTGGAATCCCAAGTTAAGGTGATGCAAGCGGAGGAGTGCAAAGTGACAGTAACTCCGGCACTTGAAGACTGCAATACCATCACACATGCAATGGAACCCATATTACAAGACTGCAGCAACCTCATCACAGAAGCAATCGAATTTGATGGAACAACAGTACTAACGCAACCAGAAGAAGAAGAAGATTGCATGGATTGGTTGAATGATTTTGACTGCAGCAACCTCATCACACAATCAATTGAATTTGATGGAAAAACAGCACTGATGGAAGCTGAAGATTGCAGCAACCTCATCACACAAGCAATTGAATTTGATGGAAAAACAGTACTAATGCAAGCTGAAGACTGCAGCAACCTCAGCACACAAGCAATTGAATTTGATGGAAAAACAGTATCAACGCAACCAGAAGAAGATTGCAATTGGTTGAACGATTTTGCTACACAACTCCTCCAGAATCAAGAACATTTAGGAGACAGTGAAATACTAATGTTGCCCAACATTTTTTATGCAGATAGTTGGTCCCTCTCAGCTTGATTTAGATTGTCTACAATCAACTAGTGTACCCTGCTTTTAACTGTGTTTGGGTTATGTGTGTAACTTTGTGCAAAATTTTATAAATACATGAAGATAAATTGATTGTCAACCTTTAATTAAATTTTATCGAATATATTCATGTGTATGTGTGAGAGATGGGGTTTCACAAGGCTGATAGAATGAAATAATGTCAAGGGATAGAAGGCTTAAACCAAACCAGTCTCTACCAGTGAACAATTAGAAGGGAGGAAAAGCTGAAACCCTTACCATAACCTTTGAAAAGGTAATCACCAAATTTAAACTATTAATGTTAATTTTGACTATTAATCAAATTTAAAATGCCTGCCCGCCACCTTCTTCTTTTTTCATTCGCTAGGTAAACAGATTAAAAAAGCAATCAAATTGTTCCACCAAAGTTATATGGAGGCAATATATGACTTTTATTGAAGTTAAGTTGTTTATTCCAAAATGGACAAGCAAAGCCAAAGGCATAATACAAAGCTACCCACCAGAAATCCCAAAAGAAACCCCAAAGTAGAGGAAGCAAAAAAACCTGCTGCAACTGACCTCAGTCCTCGGTAAAATGAAGAGGACACCATCAAGAACTGGAAATCATCTTTTGTTCCCGTTCCACTGATATAACCTTTCGTTCAGCTTCCACTGATATCACCTTTTGTCCCGATTCCATTGATATCACCTTTCCTTTAGCTTCGATTGATATCACCTTTCCTTTAACTTCCATTGATATCACCTTTCCTTTAACTTCCATTGAACATATCAAACAAAAAAAATTATCATACCAAGTCTTTTTTTTTTTTTTTTTCAAGTTGCTTGATAGAAGAAAAATATATAAATTTGGATAGCAGAACATAGTAATAATATAAAAATCAACAACTATTTATGTTGTATATATATATGAATCTTTAATTTTTTAAGTTAATGCAGTTAGGCAAAAGAGAAAAACACCTTAAATCAGGTTACAGGAGTGGTATTGTTTTCTTAGTTATATCTAGGGTTTTTGAAGACAAGGGCCGTAGATCGAGTGTATTTGGATTAATGAGGGTTAATCTTCAGGAATTAATTTGGGGCTTTTCTCCTTTAGCTCTTTTATTATTCCAGGGTTTTCAAAAACGTTTCTACAAGTCGTGTGTTTGGAGGGAGAGAAAATTGGAGTTTCTTGATGTTGAGAGGAGTGTTGATGAAGGCTATGTAGTAACCTCCTTGCTTTATTTTGAAGGCTAAGGCCAAGAAGGGTGTCGTGTTCTTTTGCAGTGGTGGTGGTGAATTTGGTGTGATGTTTCTCGGTTTGTAAATGTGAGAGGAAGGTCATTTTGGTACATTGGTGTTAATAGGTCACGGATGGATTGGTAACTATATATTGGTAATTGAGGTTAAAAATATCATTTTAAACATTAGAAGGGCAAAATTGACCTTCAAACAATTTTCTCATGCTTACGCCAGCATAATCCGTGAAGTACTTAACAGCAGGGGGCAATTTGCTACATAATTCAAAACCTCAAGGGAAGTAGGCTGATGTAACTTCAAGCTATTCCAACTTAGAATTTTTATTTTGTAATATTATTATTATTATTATTACTTATAAGTTATCTGTTTTATTCAAGAAAACACAGCACAGAATTGAAAAGGGCATCCCCCAATAGTACAAACAAGAACTAAACACAGCACAACAGCAAACCAACAGAAAGAATCAAACATTCCAGAAAGGAATGTATCCAACAGTATGCCTGTTGAACCTACTTGCAGGAAAGGACAACATTTTAAGTCTAATAGGGTTGTAATTTGAAGAGACACAGAGAATTCATCCAAATAAGAATTAGAGTATCTTCCAGAGTTTGTTTCTCTCCAAATCATGTGGAGATTTTGCAAACTTGATAGTACCAATTCCTCTTACACTCACACTTGTGATTTCTCCATTCGAGAATCTCGAACAGCAATAGCAACAGACTCTTAGATCGAGGCATCCTGACTTATAAAGAATAGATTATGAACACTTTCAGCATTCCTTCTGCAAAGGATATATCGGTCTGATTGAGACATACATCATTGAAGGAGCTTGTTCATAGTGCTTAGTCTATCCTTAGCAGCAAGCCAGAGGATGAAACAGTGCTTTGGAACACCTCCCTAAATCAAACAGCCCCACATGTTATGGTTGAGTCTGACATCTTCATAAGCATCCTTAACTGAGAAGGGCTTATTGGAGCTGGACCAAACAACATCATTATTCCCTATCCTAGAAGGTACAGAGTGTTTGAGCAACCAAAGAACCAATATCCCTAATATTATCTCGCATGCAATTCAGGCCATTCCCACCCTCTATCGGATATAATGTCAGCCAACTTGAGCATCTTTAGGAATACCAAAGTCGAAAATAACTAACTCTATGACCCTCTCAAAGAACAACAGCGCCGCGTGAAAGCCAAGAATCAAACAATAAGGAGGTCTTCTGGCCTGAGTTACTACATACCCCATATGAAGATATAAATCACACCTTGTTGTGATCTTGATTATTGCTTTTAGAATAAGGCCAAACATTATAGTAAAATAGACTTTTATTTTCTTATTCAGATAAGCGCATCAAAGTTAAAGTGCAAGGCAAGTCCACACAGAGTATATAAGAGTTAAAAGTTATCTGCAACGATTTAGCGCACACAACAACAAATTCATGGCAGAAAATGGCATTAAAAGAAAATAAAATAAAAGGGATTATGAACAAAATACATTTTCAACAAGGCATGTAGAAGCTATTGAACAAACAAAATGGCTTTCTCCCCCATGCTAGCCAATTCAATCATATAAAAATCATTCCAGGTAAGAAGAGAATATAATCCAGGTCAAGTCTCATACGAAATGAAAATTAGTCACAAATGAACCATTAGTGGAGCTAAGTACATCATCACTCTAAAGTGTTAACTGCATCCCTGTCCAAGTAGTTAAACCAACCGAGGTAACAACAAAATCAACATTGAAACTTTAGCTAATACTCCACGTACTAAGACAACTAAAACCTACTACTCTTTACTAGTAGAGATACATGACCACAAACTTTATATTGACCATGACCACACAGATATGTCATTAAACTAGCATTTGACATTCATATACATGTCATGCAGGAAGGACTACTAATAGGATTAAAAAAAAGTGGGGTACATATATATATCTTGCTTGCTGTTTCTATTGTTTCTTGGTTCTTATAATTTTCTTGGTTCCTCCAACTCTGTTCTTGGTGCCTGCAACAGAGAAGAGCGTGCTTGCTCACCGAAGCCTCCATGTACTTTGTCAATTAGCACTAAGCTCTCTGTGTAAACATTGACACAAAATGGCTCATCATATCCACGCATCCCAACATTCTTGAACTCTTGAGTCTTAATGTCAACTGAAACCATCTCCTCATCTTTAGTCAAAAGAACATCACCATTCCTCTTCCAGCCAATAACTTTCACAGAACTTTCTCTATCAAAATCAAGACTAAACAGATTGGTCCACGACTCCACAGCACCATACTGTTTCATCATCCAGATTGATACTTTGCCATAATAATCATTCTCGAACACAAAAAGTGAGTCTTGAAACACTGCAATAGACAACCTACGTGGTGCGTTTTTATAAACTAGACTCCTTGGTAGCTCCATCAAAGAGAATACCTGAGTACCCAAATTGAATGTCACAATGAACGGGCCAGGAAAATTACCACCTCCGGAAAGCCAATGGATAGTCCCATTGAGAGAAACTTGAGATGAATCACAACAGAGAGGGAGTACGGGACCAGAAACACTAAGGTTTCTCCAACATCCCTCCTTAAGCGAATAAATGTCAATCTCAACAATGCTATCATAGAGGTAAACAATTCTAACCACTTTATAGTCATTGTTTGTGGAATCTAATCCGAATCCAAGAGCACACTAATCCTAATTCATGGTGCCTCTGAGAATACCATGCTTGCTCCCCAACGCCTCCATTTACTTTGTCGATTAAGACTACGCTCTCTGTGCAAGTATTGACACAAAATGCATGTCCATGTACCCCAAGATACTTGACCTTTCGAGTCTTTATGTCAACTGAAATTTGCCTCTCATTTTTTGTAAGAAGAACATCACCATTCCCCTTTAAGCCAATAACTCTCACATAAGCTCCTCTACCAAAATCAGAAATGAACAGATTGGTCCACGACTCCACAACACCGTATTGTTTCATCACCCTGATTGAGATATTGCCTACCAGAGGATCATTATGCAACACAAAAAATGAGTCTTGAAAAACTCCAAGTCCATGGAGGAGAAAACCTTGCTACCCAAATTGAAAGACACAATGAACGGGTAACGATCACCGGGCTCGGAAATCCAGTGGATAGTCCCATTGAGAGAAGCATGAGATGAATCAAAACGGATTTTCCAGAAACACTTATTCTTGTCCAACAGCCCTCTTCAAGAAAATAAATGTCAACCTGAGGGCCACTAGAAACATAAGAAATTCTAACCAATCCACAAATATAAAACATTCCTAGTGCTGCTCGGTGTATACTCGTTAAGGCATACCAATCCATTGCAAGAACCAAGAATGGTGAAATACGGAGAATTTTTTGTGATTGGACGATTTTTGATATCAAATGGTATGCAGTGAGAGCTTCGTTATCAAGATACAGCGAAAAAAGTTCTTTTCTCAGACGTGTACTGTAGTTCCTAATGAGAAGTAGGTGGGTGGTGTTGATGTTGTTCAAATGAGTGGTCCGATATTAGTAAAAGATTACGAAATTATTACTAGGGATGAGAGAACACCAATATTTGCATACGCACCTGATTTGCATAAGAGTTCTCACCGGCAGGCTTGTCAGAATGTCCATTGTCACTTTCTCCGGTAGCCGGTAGGTAGTCCGACATTGTTAATCAAACACATTTTCTGAAAGCTGCTATTAAACCCTAGAAATAAACCCAAAAGGAGAGACGAGAGAGAGAGAGATAGAGAGCAATCAGCAGTGTGCGTGCTGACAGAGGAACTCAAGAGCGAAACCGAGAGTTTTAAATTATTGAATTACATAAATGCCCCCAAACGGCGTATGCTTAGAATTATGAAACCATTATTTTGACAGGATGTATTGATTATTAAAAGTAATTAATAGTATACCATAGGGTAGCGCTCTGGTGAGAATATCAGAATATCTGATAAATAAATAAATAAATAAGGGTAATTTGCACTCACAGTCTCTTATTTTGCAATAAAGACAAATAGATACAATTTAAGAAGAGTGCGATTTAATTGCTCCCAAATTTGCAAACTTGAACAACAACACCTCTAACCATGATAAGAGTACGTAATTATCCCACATCTTAATTGACTCATTTAAATCATTAAAGTACAATATTAAGATTTATAAGTCTTTTTATTTGACCAAAATGTCCCTTTTTAAAAATAATAATAATAATAATAATAAATTAAAAAAAAATAACTAACTAACTAGGGTGGAGCCAAGAATTTTTTGGGAAACTATTAATGTAAAATAAAAATTTTAAAATAATATAATATCATTATAAGAATTTTTTTTTTTGCATGTTTAATACCCTCGCTGAAATAGATGGATTAGCTATATTATCTAATTCTTAAACAAAATTCTAATACAAAACTCTAGCTTTCCATCTCAAAAAGTAGGAAATATGATGGGGAGAATCAGTAATGTAAAATTAAAATTTTAAAATAATATAAAATCATTGTAAGAATTTTTTTTTTTTGTGCATGTTTAATGCACTCACTGAAATAAATGGATTAGTTATATTCAAATGGTACGCAGTGAGAGCTTCGTTATCAAGATACAGGGAAAATAGTTCTTTTCTAAGACGTGTACGTATTGTTCCTAATGAGAAGTAGGTGAGTGGTGTTGATGTTGTTCAACTGAGTGGTCCGATATTGGTAAAAGATTACCTAATTATTAGTAGCGATGAGAGAATGCCAATATTTGCAGACACACCTGATTTGCATAAGAGTTCTCACTGGCAGTCTTGCCAAAATGTCCATTATCACTTCCTCCGGTAGGTAGTCCGACATTGTTAATCAAACAGATTCTAGGGTTTCTGAAAGCTGCTATTAAACCCTAGAAATAAACCCAAAAGGAGAGACGAGAGAGATAGAGCAATCAGCAGCGTGCGTGTGTTAACAGAAGACCTCAAGAACGAACTAAGAGTTTTTAATTATTGAATTACATAAATGCCCCCAAACGGCGTATGCTTAGAATTATAAAACTGTTATGAATATCCCTTTCATTTAAGAGTTTAGCGTTAATGACATCGATGCGCATTATGAACTGCATTCCATCTTAGTCTGTCTTAAGGAACCATTGAGCTGTGTTTTTTAATAAATCTTAGTTTGAATCACATGCACATATGGGGTAGTCTTGCACATGTGCGTTTGATATGGACAAGTAAGTTGGAAACAGATCATACGCATGATAGATTTGATAGCTATTCTAAAAGTCACTAGGATGGATTATTTTATGATTTCAATGATAAAAGTTGATTGTTTACACTCACTATTTATCTATAGGAGGATCATATTATGAATTACATACCTAGTAGCATAATGTTAGAGAATATGGTATGAGTACCAGATGTACCACATGTGAACACACTTATTATAGAGATTGAGAATAATAAATGAATTCCTTATTGATGCGTCAGCATCATCTAGTACACAGATTCCTGCATCGGTACATTAATGTAGTGGGAGGATTATCATTCAATCCGACAGAATCATGTTTTTAGGTGAGACCATTATGGACATCCTTGTTAAACATGAATTGGACCCAGTAAGCTACACGAAAGCGTGAACCGATATGGATACAGATAGTTTTGGCGAGTTACTATGAAATCAGAGTTGGAATCTATGTATTCTAATAAATTCTGGGATCTTGTAGAACTTTCTAGTAGGGTGATTCCTATGGAAGGCAAGTTAATCTACAAAAAGATACCAGAAGATTTTTTAGTGAATAAATTATGAGTGTACAAGGGAATGTCATTATTTTTCTGATTCTATATATGTATTGATGACATTCTACTCATTTAGAATGATGTGGAAGATTTGTCATCGATAAAAAGGTAGTTGTTCAATTACTTTTAAATGAAGGATTCTCAAGATGTAAGCTATATTCCTAGAATTAAGCTTTTGCAAGATCAGGTTAAAAGGAAAATAGGCTTATCTTAATAATCCTACATTGATAAAGTTTTGACCAGGTTTGGTATGCATAATTCAAAGAATGAGTTCTTACTTTATTGATATGGATTGCTCTCTCTAGTAAGTAGTTTTCCAATACTAGCAGAGGAGATTGAGCAAATGAGACTGAAACTATATACTTTGGCATATGAGAGTCTCATATATGCCATGGTCTATACCAAATAGGACATCCGCTACATTGTAGGGATAGTCAGATGATATCAGTCCAATCCTGGACTTGATAACTGGTCTGTTGTGAAAAATATCATTAAGTATCTAAGGAGGACCAAGGATATCATACTCAATTATAGATGTGATGATATGGTCCTAGTCAGGTATGCTAGTTCTGATTTTCAATCAGAAGTAGATACTATGATGTTCATAACTTAGTGTATGTTCACTTAATGGAAGGGAAATCAGTTGGCAGATTGTTAAGCAGATTTCAACTGCTGACTCAAACCTGCAGGTGGAATATATTGCAGCATTAAGGCGGCAAAGGAAGCCTATTGGTTTGATCTCACTGATTTAGAGGTTGTGGAGTATACTAGCCTGCCTATTGAGCTATGTTGTGACAATAGTGCAGAAGTAGTCCAAACCAATAACCCAAGGTTCTATAAAGGAACAAGATACACTGAGAGGAAGTATCATGTTCTACATGATATTGTCCGGCAAGAAAATGTATTTGTAGCTAGAACATTGCATTGGAACACAACTTTGTTGATCCATTATCAAAGGTGTCATTGATCAATAATTTTGATCATCATCTGGATAACATTGGAGTTAAGTGCAATTTGAATTGGCTATGAGGGTAAGTGGGAGTTGTTGGGATTTATATGCCCTGGCATAGCAAATTCCTATTTGGATTAAAGTGACATATGTTCCTGACGTTTCTGAAATATTTATGTTTTGTACAATTGGTGAATTCAATGTATTATATTTCGATTCATTATAGAATTGATAGTGTCCATTTGATTACAAGAGATATTTATATATATGTATGTGATGGCAATTAATGCATGATATATAAATAGTAATCATAAACGGTTCATAGTCGGTAATTCTGGATGGACTCATAATTAATTAAGATTTGAACTGGATCTGCGTTAGGTTGAGATATATTGCGAGAACCGTCGTATGCAATTGCTCCCTATCACCGTCATGGCATTTGACTCTTAAGCATGAGAAATTATAGACTTTTTTATTAATTAATAATTATTTTGATTTGTTCGGCGGATTCTTCGGGATCCTTAGACCGACACTTTGGGTAGTTATGTAATTAATAGTTAGAGAGTTATATTTTCAATATTTGTATCATTACTATTTGTATTTATTTTGTATTGATTATGGTTGATCACAAAGTAAATTCGAAGGCCTTTATATGTTTTTAGACAAAATGATTTATTATATATTTATTTATTTAAATTATTATTTTTTGTCAAACAAATGTTTTATTGTGATTAAGCCAGAAATAATCAAAGGTACCAAAATAAATATATTAATTAAGTAGTCGGATTGATGGCTTTATTTATCCGATAACTAATTATGCATAGAGGGGTCAAAGTGTAATATTGATTTAGAGGTTAGTTATTATTTAATTGGAGTTCAATTAATTTCTTTTGGTGGAGTAGAAATTAATTTATGAATTAATTGAATTGGGTCCATGGACTGGGCCAATTATTAATTCATTGTAACCAATAAAATAATAGGCCCAATGGATTCTCACTCATAGCTCAACTTGATATTGGAATCATATTAGATTTGAGACATATGAATTAGAGATTGAGAAGGATTTGTTGTTTCCTTTTCTTTATTTTTATGTTGCCTATAAATATACATGGTCTATGTATATTTTAGGGGTGATTTTTGGAAGAAGGAAATATAAACTTATTTTCTCTAGAAAATTAAGGTTTATGTTCTCATCTAATGGAGGCTCCCATAAGCCTAGTTTTCCAAGGTCATTCATGGAGGCTTATGAGTGATTCCTAAAGGCAAGACCATTACCAAGAAGATGGAGATTCATGAAAAAGGTGTCTAGCAAAAGGGATCTACAATAAGTGAGAACATTCACTTTAGAGGAGAGATTTAAGGTTTACTCAAATCTTGATGTAAGTATTCAATCTTTTAATTGAATGATACATCATGTTTTATTTTTGCATAAAACTTGTCTCTATATAATGAATCAAGATCTATGAATTAAAATCTCTCGAAAAGTTTTTTAAAACTAGCACGTTTCCCGACAGAGAGAATATCATGATTTGCAGACGCACGTAATTTGCATAAGTATTCTCACCGGCAGTCTTAGAGTTTTTAATTATTGAATTATAGATATGCCCCCAAACGGGTATGCTTAGAATTATGAAACAATTATTTTGACAGGATGTATCGATTATTAAAAGTTATTAATACCATACTATAAGGGGAGTGCCCCGGTGAGAATATCAGATAATTTGTACTCATATTTCCTTTGTTTTATAATAAAGATAGATAGATACAATTTAGAGAAAAGAAAGTGCAATCCAATTATTCCCAAATTTGCAAACTTGAACAACAACATTCCGTACGTAATTGTTAGACTATTAAATTGGCCCATTTAAATCATTAAAGTATAATATTAACATTTATAAGTCTTTTTATTTGACCAAAATGACCCTTTGAAAGAAAAAAAAAAAAAAAAAAAAAAAAAAAAAAAAAAAAAAAAAAACCACCACCAAACTCCACCACTGTAACTGCCAAACAAACAAGGGTGGAGCCAAGAATTTTTAAGAGGGTAACTAGTAATGTAAAATTAAAATTTTAAAATAATATAAAATCATTATAAGAAAATTTTTTCTTTCCAAGTTTAATACGCTCGCTAAAATAGATGGATTAATTATATTATCTAATACTTAAACAAAATTCTAATACAAAACTCTTATTTTGCATTTCAAAAAGTAAGAAATATGATTTTTAAATATATATTTTTTATTATTCCGTAGTAACATATTAAATATTAAAAGACCATTTTTAATAGCCCTATATTAAATATCACACATAAACTAATCTTTTTATTTCTTAGTGTTTACTGAAACATTATTTACACAACATGTCACATTTTTCTTCTACAAAAACAAAGAAAAAAAAAAAAAAAGAAAAAGAAAAAAACAGGTCACAATGCAATCATATTTGTTTTTTCATTTTTGAGGGCTATTTTGGTCAATTAATAGGAGATTATAAAGGTAATTCAATATTTCACATGGGTCAATTCAGAAGTCAAAGGCAAGTATGTACTTTTATTGTATTTTATCGTTGGGGTATCTTTATTCATTTTACCTTACCAAATCTGAAGATGTCATCATCCGAAAAGTGTTTAAGTTGTAAATAGTTGTCTTTAACTCACAGCATGGGAGGGCTTATACAATTGGTAGACTTGATGATTATTCTATGAGTAAATTGCACTTAAGTTTTGGTCAAACAATGATGTAACTAATTTTTTAAGTTGCTACAAAAATTATTCAAATTTTGTTATAAAATCTTTGATGAAAAACCATAATATATTTTTTTCTTTCGTACATTAGAAATTGCATGACAAATGTCACTTATTATTGTTATTTTTTAACCCCAGGTGAATGAGTTGGCTTAAATCTAACCAAATTATAACAATAATCAAATTGGTATTATAAAAAGTCTTCATTTAAATCCACAACCCAATTAACGTTACTTGATTAATGATAATTTGTTTCTAATTTTTTTGTACCAATTTTATAGTATTTTATTAAAAATGTGATGATATTGGCACTCCAAAATTTATCCCTAGGAAAATTTTACCCTCCTACATCTCCTTCAAAAAAAAAAAAAAAATGAAAAAAAAAATTGTCGTACTGACCCAAAACATTAGGTAGGGGCAAGAATGAATTTTTTAATAATTTTAAGGGGGTAATATCAATATTTTATAAGTATATAATGAAAAAAAAGGAAAAAATAGCAAGCTAGGTATATTATTAAAAAAAAATATATATTGGCAAAGCTAAATCGGCTTACCAATTTGAAATAATTTTTTTTGCATTACGTGGAAGTAGAATAAAATTTTTAAATCAAAATCACCGCCTGAACCAAAAAGTTGCAGGGATCAATGGTCTTTCTTTCTGTTTATTTTTTATTTCTCAACTAAAAGAAAAAAAAAAAAAAAAAAACAGAAGTTATTGGGTAGGAGGGGTGAGAGGGCAAAATTGTCAATTTATTAGATAATTTTTTTTTTTGTCTTTAATTTCTAAATTGGAGGCGTTAACCTTTATGGCAAGTAAGTTACCTATATAAAAAGGCCAAGGAACGCTCTGCTCTCATCATTTCTATCTAGATTTTAGGTTTTCCAAATAAAGACTAAATTGGAGGCGGCAAATCGGATTTTAGGTTTTACAAAGAAAGACTACTGCAACTGCCGCCGACTGCTTTTCTGGAATAGACCTAGCGCTTTGGAGTCCTTGGCTGACCAAATCAATAGGGCTCAACTGCGTCTAGCTTTACAGGGAGTTATTGCATGTGAAGAGGTGACTCGAGGTGCTGCTGATCAGGAAAGATATGGAAGAAATTTTCATTGGTTATAAGTTTCATCCAACCGACAGTGAGTTAATTCAGTATCTTATGTGCAAGGCGAAGGAAGAAGCCCTGCCATGGGAGGGTGTTGTGAAGGACTGTGACATTTACGGCATGGAGCCCTTGGAGCTTTTCGAGGGTTCGGAAGAAAAAGTTCTTTATTTTTTCACCAAGTTGAAGAAGAAGCACAGAAACGGTTCGAGGATCGATCGTGTGACGACGACGATGGGTACATGGAAGGGACAAGACAAGGCTAAACCTATAAAATATGTCAATGGTACTACTGGTACCCGGGAAGAAGATGATCAAGAACAGCTTCTTTGATAGGAAGGAAGAGAACTTTTACATATAGGATGAAATCGGATGCTAAGACGCCGAAGGCTAAGAGTGGATGGAGCGTGACTGAATACTTTCTTGCCGGCACTAATCTTATATTGTATAATATTGTATATGTTTGTGGCACCTTGTTTTTTATGTTACTAAAACCGTAATTAGATTTTATTCATATACACACACTATATACTTGTTGATTTTATAGTATTACTAGCTTTGTAATTTGCCGAATTAAAAGGCAAAAGCGGGAAGAAATTAAGGTGGAATCCCACGTTAAGGTGATGCAAGCAGAGGAGTGCAAAGTGACTGTAACTCCGGCACTTGAAGACTGCCCAAATTACTATCGTCAGTACTAATGCAAGCTGAAGACTGCAGCAACCTCATCACACAAGCAATCGAATTTGATGGAACAACAGTACTAACGCAACCAGAAGAAGATTGCATGGATTGGTTGAATGATTTTGACTGCAGCAACCTCATCACACAAGCAATCGAATTTGATGGAACAACAGTACTAACGCAACCAGAAGAAGATCGCATGGATTGGTTGAAGGATTTTGCTACACAACTCCTCCAGAATCAAGAACATTTAGAGGACAGTGAAATACTGATGTTGCCCAACATTTTTTATGCAGATAGTTGGTCCCACTTAGCTTGATTTAGATTGTCTACAATCAACTACTGTACCCTACTTTTAACTGTGTTTGGGTTATGTGTGTAACTTTGTGCAAAATTTAATAAATATATGAAGATAAATTGATTGTCAACCTTTAATTAAAATGTATCTGATATATACATGTGTATGTGTGAGAGATGGGCTTTCACAAGGCTGATACAGCCTTCTTCTCCCTTAATTCTCAAAGAAGATGCTGCTACTACTAGCATAATATAATTTGATTAAAAATGGTTGTTTGTCTTATGAAATTTTTGTGTCGTCACCATTCAACACTTGAATAACTTGCACACACAATGGTATGATTGGTCCCAGACCAATTGTCCTGGGACCATGTAATAACAAACCAATCTCTACCATAGAATGAAGTAATGGCAAGGATAGAAGGCTTAAACCAAACCAGTCTCTACCAGTGAACAATTAGAACTGGAAATCACCTTTTGTTCCCGTTCCACTTATATAACCTTTTGTTAAGCTTCCACTGATATCACCTTTTGTCCCGATTCCATTGATATCACCTTTTGTTTTGGTTCGATTGATATCACCTTTCCTTTAGCTTCCATTGACATCACCTTCCCTTCCATTTGACTCGGCCAATTACATAATCTTTTACCTGAGTAACATGTCAAACAAAAAAAAATTATCATACCAATTCTTCGTTTTTCTTTTTTTTTTTTTTTTTTTTTTTTTTTTTTTAAATATATAAATTTGGATAGCTGAACATAGTAATAATATAAAAAATCAACAACTATTTGTGTGTGTGTGTGTGTATATATATATATATGAATGTTTAATTTTTTAAGTTAATGCAGTTAGGCAAAAGAGAAAAACACCTTAAATCAGGTTACAGGAGTGGTATTGTTTTCTTAGTTATATCTAGTTACAGTTTTGGAAAGAATATATATATATATATATATAGTTTTTGAGTTTTTGAAGACAAGGGCCGTAGATCGAGTGTATTTGGATTAATGAGGGTTACTCTTCAGGAATTAATTTTGGGCTTTTCTCCTTTAGCTCTTTTATTATTCCAGGGTTTTCAAAAATGTTTCTACAAGTCGGGTGTTTGGAGGGAGAGAAAATTGGAGTGTCTTGATGTTGAGAGGGGTGTTGATGAAGGCTATGTAGTAACCTCTTCGCTTTATTTTTGAATGCCAAGGCCAAGAAGGGTGTCGTGTTCTTTTGCAGTGGTGGTGGTGAATTGGGTGTGATGTTTCTGGGTTTGTTAATGTAAGAGGATGGTCAATTTGGTACATTGGTGTTAAATAGGTCACAGATGGATTGGTAACTATACATTGGTCAGTGAGGTTAAAAATATCATTTTAAACATTAGAAGGGCAAAATTGACCTTCAAACAATTTTCTCATGCTGACATCAGCATAATACGTCAAGTATTTAACGGCAAGGGGCAATTTGCTATATAATTCAAAACCTCAAAGGAAGCAGGCTGATATAACTTCAAGTTATTCCAACTTAGATTTTTTATTTTGTAATATTATTCTTATTATTTATAAGTTATCTATTTCATTCAAGAAAACACAGCACAGAATTAAAAGGGGCATTCCCCAATAGTACAAACAAGAACTAACCAAAGCTCAACAGCAAACCAACAGAAAGAATCAAACATTCCCGAAAGGAATGTATTCAACAGTATGCCTTTTGAATGTAGTTGCAGTAAAGGGCAACATTTTAAGTCTAATCAAGTTGTAATTTGAAGAGACACAGAGAATTCATCCAAATATGAATTAGAGTATCTTACAGAGTTTGTTTCTCTCCAAATCATGTGAAGATTTTGCAAACTTGATGGTACCAATTCCTCTTAGACTGACACTTGTGATTGTTCCATTTGAGAATCTCGAACAGCAATAGCAACAGACTCTTAGATCAAGGCATACTGACTTATAAAGAATAGATGCTGAACACTTTCAGCAGTCCTTCTGTAAAGGATATATCGGTTTGATTGAGCCATACATCATTGAAGGAGCTTGTTCATAGTGCTTAGTCTATCCTTAGCAGCAAGCCAGAGGATGAAACAATGCTTTGGAACACCTCCATTGAATCAAACAGCCCCACAAGTTATGGTTGACTTTGACATCTTCACAGCATCCTTAACTGAGAAGGGCTTATTGGAGCTGTTCCAAACTGTTGGGATTTACATGTCCTGGCATAGCAAATTCTCATTTGGATTATAATGACATAAGTTCCTGACATTTTTGAAATATTTATGCTTTATACAATTGGTGAATTCAATGTATTATGTTTCGATTTATTATAGAATTAATTGTGTCCACTTGATTACAAGAAATATTTATATATATATGTGATGACGATCAATACATGAATATAAATAGTAATCATAAATTGTTCATAGTCGGTAATTATGGATGGACTCATAATTAATTAAGACTTGAACTGGATCCGCTTTAGGTTGAGATATATTGCGAGAGTTATCGTATGCAATTGCTCCCTATCACTATCATGGCATTTGACTCTTAAGTATGAGAAAAGTATAAACTCTTTTATTAATTAATAATTACTTTGATTTGTTCAGCAGATATTTCGGGATCCTTAGACCGACACTTTGGGTAGTTATGTAATTAATAGTTAAAGGGTTATATTTTCAATATTTGCATCATTGCTACTTGTATTTATTTTGTATTGATTATGGTTGATCACAAAGTAAATTCGAAGGTCTTCATGTGTTTTTAGATAAAATGATTTATTATATATTTATTTATTTAAATTATTATTTTTGTCAAACAAATGTTTTATTGTGATCGAGCCAGAAATAATCAAAGGTACCAAAATAAATATATTAATTAAGTAGTCGGATTGATGCCTATATTTATCCGATAACTAATTATGCATAGAGGAGTCAAAGTGCAACATTAACTTAGAGGTTATTTATTATTTAATTGGAGTTTAATTAATTTCTTTTAGTGGAGTAGAAATTAATTTATGAATTAATTGAATTGGATCTATGGACCGGGCCAATTATTAATTCATTGTAGCCAATAAAATAATAAGCCCAAAGAATTCTCACTCATAGCCCAACTTGATAGTGAAATCCTATTAAATTTGAGACATGTGAATTAGAGAGTAAGAAGGATTTATTGTTTCCTTTTCTTTATCTTTATGTTGCCTATATATATACATGGTCTATGTATATTTTATGAGTGATTTTTTTTGGAAGAATGAAAAAGGAATCTATTTTCTTTCTTTTGAAAATTAAAGTTAATGTTCTCATCTAATGGAGGCTCCCACAAGCCTAGTTTTCCAAGGTCATTCATAAAGGCTTATGAGTGATTCCTAAAGGCAAAACAATTACCAAGAAGATGGAGATCTAAGGAGAAGGCATCTTACTAAGGAATTTACAATAAGTGAGAACGTTCACTTTAGAGAAAAGATTTAAAAGTTTACTCAGACCTTTGATGTAGGTATTCAATCCATTAATTGAATGATACATCATATTGTATTTTTGCATAAAACTTGTCTCTATGTGATGAATCAAGATCTGTGAATGAAAATCGTTCAAAAAGTTTTTAAACAGGCACGTTTCCTAACAGTGGTATCAGAGTATGGTTTGATTCATTACTAGAGATCATGTTTTATCAAAATTCATCATTCATGGATCCAATTTTAATATGCATATATTTATTTATTAATATATGTTGATGTATGAATTAATATATTGATACATAATGATGTATGTATAATTGTGAATGGATGATGATGTGTGTTTGGGCCATGGATGAAGCTTATAGGTTTATTGAATGTAATTTTATTTTTGGATGAATATAATTAAGGCTTTGATTTAGCCGTTTAAAAGTTCAATGATGTAATTTAATTTTTCTCATTGTATTTCAAATTTTAAATTTATTTAAAGCCATGTAATCTTCATCAAAGGATGCTATGAAGCTTCAAGAAGGTCCAAAAGGGTTAAATTATGCTTTAGGAATTTTCTGGAATTTTTCTGAAATTTTTCAAAATTTTTCAAGAATTTTTTTTTGCTTAATTTAATATTCTGGGTTTTTAAATATTTTTCCAGCAATTCTCCAGTGGCTGGAGCACCGTCGGCGGCAAGGGTGGCGCCGGAGTAAGGCTGTCGATCCGGTGCAATGCGGTGCACCAATATTCCATGCAACCGGATCTGCAACCATTAGATCAGCATAGGCAAGGGTGAAGATCCGGTGAAACGCACTTAAGGTGCGCGTTAATGAGCACCCAATCCAAGGGCGCGTGAGGAGCACGCACCGATGCAGTATGCACCAACAGGCGCGTGCCAGCGCGACAGGAGCACGCACCGATGCAACACGTGCCAACAGGTGCGTGCCAGCGTGTGACACGCGCTGGCAACTGCCACGCACCCGTGCAGGCGCGTGGGAGCGCGTGATGAGTGCCGCCACCTCCCTCCAACGCATGGGAGCGCATAAGGACTCTTTGCACACTCCCCAAGCGCGTGGGGACGTGCTGCGGACTCTCCTATCGCGTCCTATGTGCTGTTTTACCTCTTCAGGCGCATACCAACCTCCTACGGGTGTTTACAAGTCGACGAAGGACCCTCACGCAATACTTAGAGCAATTGAATGTTAAAAGCTGATTCCATTGGCCATTTTTATTTACTTTATCTGTCATTAATTGATGTATGTGATGCATAGAATAGATAATTGTTTATTAATTATTATTTATGCATTGGATCCATGATATTTAATTAAATGATTTGATTTATATCAATTAAATTATGAAAATTAATTGGATTTGTTTACTAATTAATTTGAGGGTACTTATTGGGAAACGAAAAATTATTTTTGTAAATTATTTTTAAAGTGTGCTTCAAATTAAATATTAGCGAATCATTTAAAGTCCAAATATTTTCTAAATTTAATTGGATTAAAATTAAGACGTTTTGCATGCATTATATCATGTAAATGAATAAAATCAAAACCCTAATTATGAATGATTAAAAATTGAGTGGGAACGGGAATTTTTATACATTACCCTATGGCCTTTGTTATTAAAACCATTGTAATTAGATCTTCAAAAATAAGGTCCCAAGCATGATTTGAAGAGTCTTAATATTACAAGAATGGTTGTCTCATGAAAATAATAATATTAAATGTTCATTGTAATTAGATTTTTAAAAATAAGGTCCTACGCATGATTTAAAGAGTCTAGATTATAATAACCAGATATTTAATGTTTTATTTTTCATTAGAGCTTTAATAACGTTATACACTCAATCTAAAATCAATAGTGTTAGTTTCCCAATGGAGTGATCTACACTTGGTGATTTTAGAAAGGCTAAACGAAATCGGGAATCATTTCATATGATAGATAAGGCATTGTCTTAAGAGATATGGAAATCATAGGATTTGCCCGCCAATAGCAATAATGAATTTCGCCAACCGAATAAGTTATTGGCGTATTGGTGATCCAATTTTTCATGCAGTGGTTAAGGGACCCACATATTATTGTTTTAATGGAAGTGATCACCTAATAGCAAATGAATCCTAACAATAGTAATAATGAACTCCTCTATCAGGATAAATTATTGACGTATTGATTGTATGATTTATTATGCTATGGAGTTGAGGGACCCGTATTAATTAAAATGGATTGTTCACCAATAATAATAATGAAATCTTATTCTATTGAGATTTATTATACTATGTGGATGACGAGCTCATTTTAATTTTAAGTATGCATGATAGTAGTAATAATTCACCTTGCATATTGTATGAATGCATTTATATTCAGATTTATTATGTCTAATCTATTTTATCTGCTTGCTAACATTTTCAATGTATTTGGACCTCATTTATGTTGACTGGAAAATGAACTTAGATATTTTATTCACAATGTAAGGGTACAAAATGTATTTTCTACTCCTAAACTTAATCATTTTACTTTAAGATACTTAAGAGAACATTAATGCTTTTAATAAGTGCAATAAGGCAAATGATATGAATTAGTGCAATATTCTAGAATTTATCTCGAATATGCTCCAAAGCTAACATTTGCATTATTTTATTTTCTTCAAGCATCATGTTAAATGTCAATGAGATGTTTTGGTGAGATTAGATAGAGCATATGCCTAAGTACTGTGTCAAATTTAAATACCATTAAGATAGCCTGAGGAACTCCAACATGATATCGGATTTTAAAAAATGATTCTTTATTATTTAAAAATTAGCTGGAGATCAATAGGGCTGACTTGGGTGGTAAGTTTCAAGTTGACATGATTATTGCCTTGTTACCAAACTCGTTCAACTCTTTTAGAGTGAACTAAATAAGGAATCAGTTTGAGTTCACACTCGTTGATATTCTTATAGAATTGGTAACAAATGAAGGGATAATCAATAATATATGCATTCCTATCAATCTAACCTAGTCTATACCGTCTTCTTCTAAGCCCAAGTGGAAGGGCAAAGTAAAGAAGAAGGATGATAACAAGACTAGGCTAGCACAAAACATAGGTATCTAAGAGGTTAAAGGGAATAAGGTAGTGTATGTTGAGGGCGAAGGAAATTGTTTCTTTTGCCGCTAACTAAGACACTCAAGGACGAACTGTCTAAGCAATGACATGGCATAGGAAAATATATATTTAATCATTGAGCCATGTTATGTGGTTTTATCTATTAATTCCTGATGGATAGATTCTGGAGCCACTAAATGTGTTTGCAATTCGTTGCAAGGATTTCAGGAATCCAGAAGCCTCGATGATATGGATATATATTTGTACTTGACCTGATATCAAGGTTGTAGCTAAGTCAGTGGGAGTATTACATCTGAAATTAGAGAGTGTGATGATATTAGTATTAGAGACTATCTTTATGTACAGATGTTAGACGCAATCTAATTCTTGTTTCACTTTTTGTTTAAACTGTATTGTTATTTTGTAAAACTGGTTTTATAAAATTGAATAGATGTGCGATTGCTTCTGGTGCATTGAAAGATGTTTAATACACTATAATCACAAGCTCTTAATATTTGCAGGATGTAAAAACTAATATTGCATCTTCTAGATTGAATGTTAAGAGAAAATTTGTTATTCCTGACTCGTTATATTTTTAGTGTCTATTTTTGGGTTATAATCAGTTAAAATAAGATTCAAAAATTGGTCAAAGAAGGTTTATAACCTAGTGAGGCAGAGGAGCCAAACCAACTTGTGAATCCAGTTTTGAAAGATAGATAACCCTAAGGGCTTTAATCAACCAAATGAAATAGACATAAAGAACAATTAGAGTCGGTACACATAGACACGTATGGTCTTATGAACATCCAAGCAAGTTTACTCATGTTTTGAATAAATTTACCTGATGCGACACAAGTCTTAAACTTTTGGTATATTGCGAGAGTGTTAAGACTGATGTGCAACACAGATTAGGTAAACTTATCAAGACACTTCGATCTGATCGTGGATATGAGTATTTCTTGGGATAGTGCAAAGACTATATGGTCAATGAGGGTGTTGTGTACCAGTTTTCCGCAATTGATGCTAAATTGATTTAGGTGTCAAATAAAAATAATAGAATTCTGCTTAATATGGTTAGATCTATGATCAATTATGCTACATTATCTCTTTCATTTAAGAGTTTAGCGTTAATGATATCAATGCACATTATGAACTGCATTCCATCTTAGTCTGTCTCAAGGATACCGTTTGAGCTGTGTTTTTTTTTTACTAAATCTTAATTTGAATCACATGCACATATGGGGTAGTCTTGCATATGTGCGCTTGATATGAACAAGTAAGTTGGAAACAAATCATACGCATGATAGATTTGATAGCTACTCTAAAAAGCACTAGGATGGATTATTTTATGATTTCAATGATAAAATTTGATTGTTTACACTCATTGTTTATCTATACGAGGATCATATTATAAATCATATACCTAGTAGCATAATGTTAGAGAATATGGCATGAGTACCAGATGTACCATATGTGAACACACTTATTATAGAGATTAAGAATAATATACGAATTCCCTATTGATGTGTCAGTACCATCTAGTACACAGATTCCTGGATCGGTACATTGTTGTAGTGGGAGGATTATCATCCAATCTGACAGAATCATGTTTTTAGGTGAGATCTTTATGGACATTCCTGTTAAACATGAGTTGGACCTAGTAAGCTACACGGAAGCGTGAACCGATATGGATATAGATCATTTTGGCAAGTTGCTATGAAATCAGAGTTGGAATCTATGTATTCTAATTAAATCTAGGATCTTGTAGAACTTTCTAGTAGAGTGATACCTATGGAAGGCAAGTTAATCTACTAAAAGATACCAGAAGATTTCTTAATGAATAAATCATGAGTGTACAAGGGAATGTCATTATTTTTCTAATTCTATATATATTGATGACATCCTACTCATTTAGAATGATATGAAAAGTTTTGTCATCAATAAAAAGGTTCAATTACTTTTGAAATGAAGGATCTTCAAGATGTAAACTATATTCTTAGGATCAAGTTTTGGCAAGATCAGGTTAAAAGGAAAAATAGGCTTATCTTAATAATCTTACATTGATAAAGTTTTGACCAAGTTTGGTATGCAAAACTCAAAGAATGAGTTCTTGCATTATTGACATGGATTGCTCTCTTTAGTAAATAGTTTTCCAAGACTATCAGAGGAGATTGAGCAAATGAGACTGGAACAATATGCTTCGGCATATGGGAGTCTCATATATGCCATGGTCTTCACCAAACAGGACATCCGCTACTTGGTAGGGATAATCAGTAGATATCAGTCTGAACTCGGATTTGATAATTGGTCTGTTGTTAAAAATATTATAAAGTACCTTAGAAAGAACCAATGATCTCATACTCATTTATGGATATGATGATGTGGTTCCAGTCAGATATGATAGTTCTGATTTTAAATCAGCTATATAAAGTTCATGACTTAGTGTATGTTTACTCAATGGAAGGGAAATCAGTTAGTAGATTTTAACCGCTGACTCAAACCTGAAGGTGGAGTACATTGCAGCCTTAAAGGCAACAAATGAAGTTTTTTGGTTTGATCTCACTGATTTAGAGGTTATGGAGCATACTAGCCTGCCTATCAAGCTATATTGTGACAATAGTGCAGAAATAGTCCAAACCAATGACCCAAGGTTCCATAGAGGAACAAGGTATATTGAGAGGAAAGTATCACGTCCTACATGATATTGTCCGGTAAAAAACTGTACTCGTGGCTATAGCATTGCGTTGGAACACAACTTTGTTGATCCATTAACAAATGTGTTATGATCAATAGTTTTGATCGTCACCTGGATAACATTGGAGTTAGATGCAATCTGAATTGGTTATGAGGGCAAGTGGGAGCTGTTGGGATTTATATACCCTGGCATAGCAAATTCTCATTTGGATTATAGTGACATAAGTTCCTGACGTTTCTGAAATATTTATACTTTATACAATTGGTGAATTCAATGTATTATGTTTCGATTTATTATAAAATTGATTGTGTCCACTTGATTACAAGAAATATTTATATATGTATGTGATGGCGATCAATACATGAATATAAATAGTAATCATAAATTGTTCATAGTCGGTAATTATGGATGGACTCATAATTAATTAAGACTTGAACTGGATCCGCGTTAGGTTGAGATATATTACGAGAGCCGTCGTATGCAATTGCACCGTATCACTGTCATGGCATTTGACTCTTAAGCATGAGAAAAGTATAAACTCTTTTATTAATTAATAATTACTTTGATTTGTTCGACGGATACTTCGGGATCCTTAGACCGACACTTTAGGTAGTTATGTAATTAATAGTTAGAGAGTTACATTTTCAATATTTGCATCATTGCTACTTGTATTTATTTTGTATTGATTATGATTGATCACAAAGTAAATTCGAAGGCCTTCGTGTGTTTTTAGACAAAATTATTTATTATATATTTATTTATTTAAATTATTATTTTTATCAAACAAATGTTTTATTGTGATCGAGTCAGAAATAATCAAAGGTACCAAAATAAATATATTAATTAAGTAGTCGGATTGATGACTATATTTATCCGATAACTAATAATGCATAAAGGGATCAAAGTGCAACATTGACTTAAAGATTATTTATTATTTAATTGGGGTTCAATTAATTTCTTTTAGTGGAGTAGAAATTAATTTATGAATTAATTGAATTGGGTCAATGGACCGGGCCAATTGCTAATTCATTGTAGCCAATAAAATAATAAGCTCAAAGGATTCTCACTCATAACCCAACTTGATATTGGAATCCTATTAGATTTGAGACATGTGAATTAGAGATTGAGAATGATTTATTGTTTCCTTTTCTTTATCTTTATGTTGCCTATATATATACATGGTCTATGTATATTTTAGGAGTGATTTTTTTTTGGAAGAAGGAAAAATGAATCTATTTTCTCTCTCTAGAAAATTAAGGTTAATGTTCTCATCTAATGGAGGCTCCCACAAGTCTAGTTTTCTAAGGTCATTCATGAAGGCTTATGAGTGATTCTTAGAGACAAAACAATTACCAAGAAAATGAAGATCCAAGGAGAAAGCATCTTACTAAGGGATCTAATATAAGTGAGAACGTTCACTTTAGAGGAAAGATTTAAAGGTTTACTCAGACCTTTGATATAAGTATTCAATCCATTAATTGAATGATACATCATATTTTATTTTTGCATAAAACTTGTCTCTATGTAATGAATCAAGATCTGTGAATGGAAATCCCTCGACAAGTTTTTAAAACATGCATGTTTCCTAACACAAACAACATCATTATTCCCTATCCTAGAAGGTACAGAGAGTTTGCCTAATTGACATACTTAATTGAACTTTATTATCAATTCTTTCATATTATGAACCTTTGATTTTGATATAGAACTGTCTACATTAGAAAACACGTTATTTGTTTGCGTGTGGTTTGTGATTCAAGTTCATGCCCTTAATTCAGAATAAGACAACGAATCCTTATGTTATAGATTGAGGCGTGACAATTTTGATAAGTGAGATGCACGATTATTATTCTTCTCACTTTGTATAATCTTTACTATCCAATCCTGAAAACCCTCTCATTAACCTATTTCAACAACTTTTCTTGCAAGTTATAAGTAAGTTCACACTTAGTAGCAAAATTGTTATAGGCCATGGAGTTCAAATTTCTGTAGTTTCTGCAACGAATCTGAATATAAAGTTCAATTAAGTATGTCAATTAAGCAAACGAGAGAACTTCATCATAAATGTAAATTAAAAAAGTGCCACAGTATTTATCAAGGATATACTGCACAAAACTTATAAAAATCAACATGTGATTGTCTAGACACTTTTCCAAGATGTGTTTTATGGTCTCACGCGGATATCCCCGATCTCTTTGGCATGCATAATTTTCCTTTTTCTAATCTTTGCATTTCATTGCAAAGTTAGCCTAAGAACGGGATCTGCGATATTCCACGTTATGATTCCAGGGCACGGTATATACGTTCCTTATCGATGTTTCTTAACCATCAAGGTGCACTTCAATGCTAATGTGATTCTGATACTGATAATGACGAAAATTGTAATACTAATATGGTGGTTATAAATAGTGAATTTATTGTTAAGTGATGCGTATAACATATAAAAAATTAATAAAGAGTTCTTTATGGGCAGACGGGCAAGGAAATGACAAAAGAGGGCTAGTCCAGTGCACGATGCACCTGCCATTACAGAATTTAGGGAGGGTCAAATGTATACAACTTTTCCACGGCATGCGGAGATGTTGTTTCAGTGACTCAAACCAGTGACCTCTACGTCACAATGAAGCAACCTTAAGGAAATGACAAAAGAAATCGTCCTCAAATTGGATGGCAAGTCAAATTAATACTACCTTTAAATATTTTCCTATTTATCAACTCAAAAACTCAACAAAACCTTATCTTCCAAAAACTTGGAGTTGGGTTACACATGGAATTTTGTCATACAGCTTTATTAGGGGCTTTCCATTCTCATAAATCACACTTCATCACATACTTTCTCATTATGGGATAAAAAGAATCACATTTTTTCTACTCGATCCGACAGCCTTCTTGTCTTCATCTTGACCTATTCATTCCTTCCAAACTTAAATTGTACCTATGGTCCTTGTTCAATTGGTGACATTTCTAGTTTGAAGTCTAGTACATATGTGAACATTTCCACTTTTTTTTTTTTTCCTGAAGGAAATAAGAAAAATTATATTTTTATTAGGTAATTAGAATTATATATTACAATTGTTTATGAATCCACTCTACATAAAGGCATTTCAAACCTAGGCCTACCCAAGGGAGAATCCAGGAATTGTTAGGGGAGGGGGGGCTAATATTAAACAAGGGGGAATTGAGGATCAAAAGATTAAAGAATTGGAAAATTTTAGAGTAAATAGGGTTAGACTTTAGAGGGAAAGAATGAATGAGCTCTCTGATTTGTACAAGATTAGAAATTTAGGAGTTCTTTGTCATTTGGCTTAATGATTATTTAAGGTTTGTTTGGCTTGGGCCTATTTGGTTGGGCCTTTGTTTTAAAATTGTGGCTTAAATATTGGGCTCATTTGGATGGATTAAAATTTAGGGGGCTAATACTGCACATATATTCATTTTTCTTAATAACCAAACTATTACAATACCTTGTTTCCTATAACATAAACATATATATATACACACACATATACATACATAAACCGAAAGAGAGAGATACCTGGGAGAAATTGTGCAAATGGGAGGAGAAGAAAAGGAAGATTTTGTCGAGAAGTGGGTTTGGGGAAGCGAATGTGTCTAAGAATGTGAGGCAATTCTCAGTAGTGGATACGATAGAGCTATGGAGATGACGAACAATGTTTACATTGAATAGGAGATGGGGTTTAGAGTGAGAGGACTGCGTGAAGAATTGGGGAGGGAATGGGGTGTGGAAAAATGGGGAAGGGAGTAGGAGTAAACTGTTGTAACTGAACCCGTTGGCCATGGATCGGAAAAGGAAAATTTAAAAATTAGATTTTTATTTTCTATCAATACTTGTTGACGCGCTCCCCACGTAGTAGACCTTCTGTGCATGTGGCCTCTGTGTGATAAAATTGAAAATTTGAAATTCTCACCCATTTCTCAATTTAGTCAATAAAATTTTTATTCTCTTGATTAAACACAAGTGTGAATGTCCGCTGTATAAAAGATTATTAATATATTCGTATGGCATTTTCGAAAATTTATTGTATCATATATATATATATATATATATATATATATATATATTTGTATTGCATTTTTAAGAATTTATTATTTATTTTATCCCTTCCGTTTATGTATGAAAGATGGTACCCTTTAACAATTTTTTTATATTTTCAAATTACAAACAAAGCAGGCTTTAATTTCACAACATTAAAAAAAAAAAAAAAAGAAAAAAAAAAGAAAAAGAAAAATTGTTTTTGCATTTTTAACCAAATCATTTTGTCAAAATACATATTTTTTTTTTGCTAGCTTGCCCCACCAAGCACATTTTTTGGGTAAGCATCTAATCGAGCTATATAACCTATGCCAATGTACGCTCAGGCTGAACCAATTCCAAAATCAAATTTCCTTCATTCTTTGTAAAGCTTAATTTACAAGCATCAATTGTTTTATTCAATTTTTCTTTGGTCTTTTTTCAGCTTAAGAAGTCCCAAACTCAGAATTATATACAAGATGGATAAAACTAGAGGATAGAATAATAACAAATAATGCAAACTTGATATCTCCAAAAATAAAAATACTATTAATGGTGCACCAGTCATATCGCATCTTTGGAATGCCTGGTCATCTCCGTTTAGTGATACCTATAAAGATAAGTGATACGGGCTAAGGAGATTTTGGAACATATGAAAAACATGTATCGTCCAATGAAACTTATCACACCTTCTCATAAAAAGGACAATGATAACATCCCAACACTCGACTACTCGGATATCTCACAAGAGTGTGAGCGCCCCCTCACCACAAGAGCTATGGTGACACCCATACCCTTGCGAGACACTCAACGATCAGGTGTCATCAAGTATAAAACTTTTCTTATATAAAATGCTTTCAATAAGTTGATACGGTACATTTTCATTGAATGAAAATAATTATGACATGAAATACCTGGCACACCCAAAAAGGGCATGCAATTTTGAATCTTGAGGGATTTAAAAATTCGGATTTATCCATGAAGAACCCCAAATGCCATATTATGCTCTCAAAGTCTGAGCATCTGGGATCTTTTGCTCAATTGCTAAACTTGAGCTCATTTTTTCGGGCTTTCAATCTAATTTCAAGTGAGTTTGAATAATGGGCTTAAAATTAAAGGTTTTGATTCTATCTCGATAGAATGAATGCCTAGACAAACAAAATGAAAAATAAATAAAGATAACAAATTTAGGCTGCTATGATATACAACTATGTAACACATCCTTACAAGATGATATCTGAGATGAAAGGCAAATATAAGTTTCAATATGAAAGGCAAACATAAGTTTAAATATTGGAAGAGTTTTTACATTTTTGCCATAATTAAAAAGAAAGGACCTATCCTAGGCTACTATTCTTGAAAGGTACAAAGGTCATAACTACAGCTTAGTTCCAAGATTTGGGAAACAAAATTTGCAACTGGATAAAGAAAACAATTACTGCATACCCCACATTAAAATATAAATCACACCTTCTTGTGATCTTGATCATTGCTTTTAGAATGAAGCCAAGCAGTATGCTAAAATGGACTTTTATTTTCTGATTCAAAGAAAATCATCAAAGTAAAGTGCAATGCAAGTCCACACAAAGTATATAAGATGCAACGATACCAGCAACGATTTAGCACACGCAACAAAAATTCATGCCATAAAATGGCATTAAAAAAAAAAACAGAGAGAGAAGCGAGGGAGTATGAACAAAATAGATTTTCAACATGGCATGTAATATCCATGGAACAAATATAATGGCTTTCACTCTCAGGCAAGCCGTTTCAATCATATACCATCATTCCCACCAAGAAGATAATATTATTCAGGTCAAGTCACATACTAGTTGAATATTAGTCTCAAATGAACCATTAGTGGTAACAAATAAGATCAACATTGAAACTGTAGCTAATACCATGAAAATAAAAATAAAAAATCATACTTTCTTGTGATCTTGATTATTGCTTTTAGAATAAGGCCAAACGTTATGCCAAAATAGACTCTTATTTTCTAATTCAAAGAAAAAATCAAAATTAAAGTGAAATGCAAGTCCACACAAGGAATATAAGAGGTAAATACTAAATATATCAGCAACGATTTAGAAAAAGCAACCGCCGAAGAATGGCATTAAAAAAAGAAGGGTTAATTTTACCTATACCCCCTGACGTTTGCCTATATTCCACACACACCCCCTCTACATTTCATAATTTCACCTACACCCCCTGTTAGTAACCACCGTCAAGTTTATTAACGAAAATTTGTGATTTTACTATTTTACCTTGAATTATATATTAAAATTAATAACTCAATGAAAAAGACTTAACTCTCTCAGTTTAAATTAAATTTCTCTCTCTCCTCTCTTTCTCTCTCTCTCTCTCTCACACACACACACACATAGATATATATATATTTTTCCTTTCTTCTTCATCGTTGCCGGTGAGACCACTGAACTGAACTGACCTTCACCAGACTTGGGATCGCCGGACTGAACTGGGTCGAGGTAGCTGTGAACTTCGCCGCCGTTGTCTTTGATCTGGCTTACCTCGTTCTTGTCCAGCGTTACGATGGTGAGTACACGGCCGTAGATTCGACGGCGTTGAAGTCCAGCGTTTGGACTGAACTAAGGATTCCTCCTTTTTCAGTCCGGCGAGCAGCGATTCAGTTATGCGAAACCCAATTCAGCGATTCAGTCATTCTCAAAGCTAGAACGAACTAAGTTCGACCAAACCCAGTTCAGCCCGGCGAGCAGAGATTCCTCAACCCACCTCGGTGAAACCCAATTCAAAACGGCCATAGACACGCCAGAGCTCTGTAGAAGAATTCGGCCTAGCTCTGTAACTTTGTCACCATCCGAACCATCACCATCACAACCCCAAGAATCTGATTCCATTCCTGTGTAGAAAAACGAAGTCAGATGTCGGCTCCTCCGCCTCCACCACCGCCAAATGGACAACAATGCCGAAGAATCGAAGGCGAAGTCGATTGCGGAAGACAATGCTAAAGACCAAGTTGATGTCGGCAGCAGGTGTCGGATTACAACCTCTACGGCATCGCAATTAATGTCTCTCCACGTTGGATTACAGTCTTGATGGCATCGCAATCGGCGGCAAAAATCAGTGTCTCGTGCTCCGACGGGAGACCGGACCTAGCCTTTACAGCTTCTCCAACATTGCGCTGTTAATCAACATCGTCGGCACCGAAACCCTCGACCGTGACTTTCTGGTATATATATATATATATATATATATATATATAATGGTATATAACATCACCTATATGGTGGCACGCACATTGCACAATTATTCAGAGGACAAAAAGTATCTTAAATGGAGGTTGGCCAGTTTATGCTTAGACTTTCTCTCTCTATTTAATCATTCTTTGGTTGGATACATGCATACACAGTGTGTGGATAATATCTATAGCGTAATAATCTTTTATTCATAAAATGAGTAAGAAATTCAACTACAGTTATATCGAATGATCTGTTGGGAAACTTGCAAATTTTAAAAACTTTTCGAGGGATTTAAATTCATAGATCTTGATTCATCACATAGAGACAAGTTTTATGCAAAAATAAAATATGATGTATCATTCAACTAAAAGATTGAATACTTACATCAAGGTTTGAGTAAACCTCAGATCTCTCCTCTAAAGTGAATGTTCTCACTTATTGTAGATCCCTTTTGCTAGACATCTTTTCCATGGATCTCCATCTTCTTGGTAATGGTCTTGCCTTTAGGAATCACTCATAAGCCTCCATGAATGACCTTGGAAAACTAGGCTTGTGGGAGCCTCCATTAGATGAGAACATAAACCCTAATTTTCTAGAGAGAGAAAAGTTATTCCTATTTTCTTCTCATCAAAATCACCCCTAAAATATACATAGACCATGTATATTTATAGGCAACATAAAGGTAAAGAAAAGGAAACAACTAATCCTTCTCAATCTCTAATTCACATGTCTCAAATCTAATATGATTCCAATATCAAGTTGGGCTATGAGTGAGAATCCATTGGGCCTATTATTTTATTGGCTACAATGAATTAATGATTGGCCCGGTCCATGGACCCAATTAAATTAATTCATAAATTAATTTCTACTCCACTAAAAGAAATTAATTGAACTCCAATTAAATAAAAAATAACCTCTAAGTCAATATTGCACTTTGACCCCTCTATGCATAATTAGTTATCGGATAAATAAAGCCATCAATCCGACTACTTAATTAATATATCTATTTTGGTACCTCTGATTATTTCTAGCTCGATCACAATAAAACATTTGTTTGACAAAAATAATAATTTAAATAAATAAATATATAATAAATCATTTTGTCTAAAAACACACGAAGGCCTTCGAATTTACTTTGTGATCAACCATAATCAATACAAAATAAATACAAGTAGCAATGATGCAAATATTGAAAATATAACCCTCTAACTATTAATTACATAACTACCCAAAGTGTCGGTCTAAGGATCCCGAAGAATCCGCCGAACAAATCAAAGTAATTATTAATTAATAAAAGAGTCTATACTTTTCTCATGCTTAAGAGTCAAATGCCATGACGGTGATAGGGAGTAATTGCATACGATGGCTCTCGCAATATATCTCAACCTAACGCGGATCCAGTTCAAGTCTTAATTAATTATGAGTCCATCCATAATTACCGACTATGAACAATTTATAATTACTATTTATATATCATGCATTGATTGCCATCACATACATATATATAGATATTTCTTGTAATTACATGGACACTATCAATTTCATAGTGAATCGAAACATAATACATTGAATTCACCAATTATATAAATCATAAATATTTCAGATATGTCAGGAACATATGTCACTATAATCCAGATAGGAATTTGCTATGCCAGGGCATATAAATCCCAACAGCTCCCACTTGTCCTCATAGCCAATTCAAATTGCACATAACTCCAATGTTATCCAGATGATAATCAAAATTATTGATCAATGACACCTTTGATAATGGATCAACAAAGTTGTGTTCCAATGCAATGTTCTAACTATAAGTGCATTTTCTTGCCGGATAACATCATGTAGAACATGATACTTCCTCTCAGTGTATTTTGTTCCTCTATGGAACCTTGGGTCATTGGTTTGGACTACTTCTGCACTATTGTCACAACATAGCTCAATAGGCAGGCTAGTATACTCCACAACCTCTAAATCAGTGAGATCAAACTAATAGGCTTCCTTTGCCGCCTTTAAGGCTGCAATATATTCCACCTACAGGTTTGAGTCAGCAGTTGAAATCTGCTTAACAATCTACCAACTGATCTCCCTTCCATTAAGTGAACATACACTAAGTCATGAACCTCATAGTATCTACTTCTGATTGAAAATCAGAACTAGCATACCTGACTAGGACCATATCATCACATCCATAAATGAATATGATATCATTGGTTCTCTTTAGGTACTTAATGATATTTTTCACAATAAACCAGTTGTCAAGTCCAGTATTGGACTGATCTCTACTGACTATCCCTACTATGTAGCAGATGTCCTGTTTGGTATAGACCATGGCATATATGAGACTCTCATATGCCGAAACATATTGTTCCAGTCTCATTTGCTCAATCTCCTTTGATAGTCTTGAAAAACTACTTACTAGAGAGAGCCATCCATATCAATAAAGCAAGAACTCATTCTTTGAGTTATGCATACCAAACCTGGTCAAAACTTTATCAATGTAGGATTATTAAGATAAGCCTATTTTCCTTTTAACCTGATCTTGCAAAAGCTTGATCCTAGGAATCTAGCTTACATCCTGAAAATCCTTCATTTAAAAGTAATTGAACAACTACCTCTTTATTGATGACAAAACTTCCACATCATTCTAAATGAGTAGGATGTCATCAATATATATAGAATTAGAAAAATAATGACATTCCCTTGTACACTCATGATTTATTCACTAAGAAATCTTCTGGTATCTTTTTGTAGATTAACTTGCCTTCCATAGGAATCACCCTACTAGAAAGTTCTACAAGATCCCAAAATTTATTAGAATACATAGATTCCAACTCTGATTTCATAGTAACTCACCAAAACGATCTGTATCCATATCGGTTCACGCTTCCGTGTAGCTTACTGGGTCCAACTCATGTTTAACAGGGATGTCCATAATGGTCTCACCTAAAAACATGATTCTGTCGAATTGGATGATAATCCTCCCACTACATCAATGTACCGATGCAAGAATCTGTGTAGTAGATGATGCTAACGCATCAATAGGGAATTCATATATTATTCTCAATCTTTATAATAAGTGTGTTCACATGTGGTACATCTGGTACTCATACCAAATTCTCTAACATTATGCTACTAGGTATGTGATTCATAATATGATTCTCCTATAGATAAACAGTGAGTGAAAACAATCAACTTTTATCTTTGAGATCATAAAATAATCCATCCTAGTGACATTTAGAGTAGCTATCAAATCTAGCATGCCTATGATCTGCTTCCAACTTACTTGTCCATATCAAGCGCACATGTGCAAGACTACCCCATATGTGCATATGATTCAAACTAATATTTAGTAAAAAAACAAAGCTCAATGGTATCCTTGAGACAGACTAAGATGGAATGCAGTTCATAATGCGCATCGATGTCATTAACGCTAAACTCTTAAATGAAAGAGATAATGTAGCATAGCTGATCATAGATCTAACCATGTTAAGTGGAATTCTGTTATTCCTATTTGACACCTAAATACATTTAGCGTCAATTGCGGAAAACTGGTACATAATACCCTCATTGACCATATAGTCTTTGCACTATCCCAAGAAATACTCATATCCTCGATCAGATCGAAGTGTCTTGATAAGTTTACCTAATATGTGTTCCACATCAGTCTTAACCTTCTCAGAAAATACCAAGAGTTTAAGACTTGTGTTGCATCAGATAAACTTATCCAAAACGTGAGTAATCTTGCTTGGATGTTCATAAAACCACACGTGTCAGTGTGTACCCTCCAATTGTCCTTTATGTCTATTTCATCTGGCTGATTAAGCCCTAAGAGTTATCTATCCTTCAAAACAGGGTTCACAAGTTTGGTTTAGGCTCCCCTGCCTCACTAGGTAATTAACCTTCTTTGACCAATCTTTGAATCTTATTTTGATTGATAACAACCCAAAAATAGACATTAAAAATACAATGAGTCAGGAATAACAATTTTTCTCTTAACATTTAATCTAGAAGATGCAACATTAGTTTCTACATCCTGCAAATCTTAAGAGTTTGTGATTATAGTATATTAACCATCTTTCAATGCACCAGAAGTAATCGCATATCTATTCAATTTTATAAAACCAGTTTTACAAAATAACAACACAGTTTTTATAAGCCAAAAGTGAAATAAGAATAAGATTGCGTTTCACTTCTGTGCATAAAGATAGTTCTCTAATACTAATATCCTCATACTCTCTAATTTCAGATGTAATACTCCCACTGACTTAACTACAACCTTGGCATCAGGTCAAAAGATAAATATATATCCATATCATCAAGGCTTCTGGATTCCTGAAATCCTTACAATAAATTGCAAACATGTTTAGTGGCTCCAGAATCTATCCATCAGGAATCAATAGATACAACCACATAACATGGCTCAATGATTAAGTATATATTTTCCTATGCCACGTCATTGCTTAGACAGTTTGTCCTTTAGTGTCTTAGTTAATGGCAAAAGAAACAGTTTCATTCGCCCTCAATATACACTGCCTTATTCCCTTTAACCTTTTAGATACCTATGTTTTGTGCTAGCCTAGTCCTATTATCATCCTTCTTCTTTGCTTTGCCCATCCACTTGGGCCTAGAAGAAGATGGTATAGACTAGGTTAGATTGATAGGAACGCCCATACTCTTGATTATCCCTTCATCTGTTACCAATTCTATAAGAATATCAGCAAGTGTGAACTCAAACTGATTCCTTATTTAGTTCACTATAACAGAATCGAACGAGTTTGGTAACAAGACAATAATCATGTCAACTTGAAACTTACCACCCAAGTCAGCCCTATGATCTCCAGCTAATCTTAAATAATAAATAATCATTTTCCAAATTTTGATTTCAAACTGGAGTTCATGAGGCTATCTTGATGGTATTTAAATTTGACACAGTACTTAGGCATATGCTCTATCTAATCTCACCAAAATATCTCATTGACATTTAATATGATGCTTGAAGAAAATAAAATAATACAAATGTTAGCTTTGGAGTATATTCGAGCTAAACTCTAGAATATTGCACCAAGTCATATCATTTGCCTTATCTAATTTATTAAAAGCATTAATGTCAAATTTGGTATCTCAAAGTAAAAGAGATAGGTATAGGAGTAATAAACACATTTTGTACCCTTACGTTGTGAATAAAATATCTAAGTTCATTTTCCAGTCATTATAAATAAGGTCCAATATCATAGAATATGTAAGCAAGCAGATAAACTGGATTAGACATAATTAATCTGAATATAAATGCATTCATACAATATGCAAGGTGAACTATTAATAATGTCATGCATATTTAAAATTAAAATGAGCTTGTTAACCACATAATACAATAAATCTCAATCGAACAAGAGATCATTATCATTATTGGTGAACAATCCCTTTTAATTAATGCGGGTCCTTCAACTCTGTAGCATAATAAATCAACTAATCAATATGTCAATAACTTATCCTGTTGGAGGAGTTCATTATTACTATTATTGAGATTCATTTGCTATTAAGCGAGCACTTCCATTAAAATAATAATATGTGGGTCCCTTAACCACTGCATGAAAAATCGAATAACCAATACGCCAATAACTTATTCGGTTGGCGAAGTTCATTATTGCTATTGGCGGGCAAATCCCATCATTTCCATATCTCTTAAGACAATGCCTTATCTATCATATGAAATGATTCCCGATTTAATTTAGCCTTTCTAAAATCACCTAGTATAGACCACTTCGTTGGGAAGCTAACACTATTGATTTTAGATTGAGTGTATAACGTTATTAAAACTCTAACGAAAAATTAAACATTAAATATGTTGTCATTATAATCTAGACTCTTTAAATCATGCGTAGGGCCTTATTTTTAAAGATCTAATTACAATGAACATTTAATATTTGTATTTTCATGAGACAACCATTCTTGTAATATTAAGACTCTTCAAATCATGCGTGGGGCCTTATTTTTGAAGATCTAATTACAATGGTGTTAATAACAAAGGCCATGGGGCAATGTATAAAAATCCCCGCTCCCACTCAATTTTTAATCATTCATAATTAGGGTTTTCATTTTATTCATTTACATGATATAATGCATGCAAAACGTCTTGATTTTAATCCAATTAAATTTAGAAAATATTTGGACTTTAAACGATTCACTAATATTTAATTTGAAGCATACTTTAAAAATAATTTACAAAAAAATAATTTTGTGTTTCCCAATAAGTGCCCTCAAATTAATTAGTAATCAAATCCAATTAATTTTCATAACTTAATTAATATAAATCAAGCCATTTAAATAAATATCATGGATCCAATGCATGAATAATAATTAATTAACAATTATATATTCCATGCATTTCATACATCGCATAAATAAACAAATAACAGATAAAGCAAATAAAATGGCCAATGGAATCAGCTTTTAACATTTAACTACTCTAAGTATTACGGGAAGATCATCCATCGGCTTGCAAACACCCACATAAGGCTGGTACGCACCGGGAGAAGCGAAACGGCGGTCCGAATGCGCTTGAATGGTCTTACACGCACCAACACGCGCTTACCACGCGCCTTCCAACCTCTTCACGCGCCTGGACGCGTCTCTAGAGGTCTCCAACGCATGCCACGCGCTCCCACGCGCCTGCACGAGCTGGGAGAATGCTGAAGCGCGTGCCACGCGCTCCCACGCGCGGGCACGCGCGTGTGCGAATAGCCAGCGCGTTCCACGCGCTAGCATGCGCCATGCGCGCTGATGTGGTTCCGGCGCGTGTCATGCACGCGCCTTGCTACTGCTGGTGCATGGGGCAACTTCCAGCCGTGTTCCACTGGATCTTTGCCCCGCTGAACTTTGATCCGACGGTTGCCGATGCGCGCTCATGTATACCGCACCACACCGGATCATCCGTCCACCTTCCGGAGCTGTCCCTTGTCGCCGGCCATACTCCGGTCGCCAGAAAATCGCCGAAAAATCCAGAAAAATCCAGAAAAATTTCCAGAAATTAAATTAGGCCTTAAAAAATTCCAGAAAATTTTCGAAAAATTTCTAAAAAGTCCCAGAAAATTCCTGAAGCCTAATTTAACCCTCTTGGACCTTCTTGAAGCTTCATAGCACCCTTTGATGAAGATTACATGGCTTTAAAAATATTTACAATTTGAAATACAATGGAAAAAATTAAATTACATCATTGAACTTTCAAACGGCTAAATCAAAGCCTTAATTACATTCATCCAAAGATAAAATTACTTTCAATATTCCTATAAGCTTCATCCATGGCCCAACCATACATCCTCATTCATTCACAATTATTCATACATCATCATGTATCAATATATATCAACATATTAAATCATACATCAACATACATCAATAAAAATATATATGAATATAATTTTGGACCCATGAATGATGATTTTCATAAAATCATGATCTCTAGTAATGAATCAAACCATGCTCTGATACCACTGTTGGGAAACTTGCAAGTTTTAAAAACTTTTCGAGGGATTTAAATTCATAGATCTTGATTCATCACATAGAGACAAGTTTTATGCAAAAATAAAATATGATGTATCATTCAACTAAAAGATTGAATACTTACATCAAGGTTTGAGTAAACCTCAGATCTCTCCTCTAAAGTGAATGTTTTCACTTATTGTAGATCCCTTTTGCTAGACATCTTTTCCATGGATCTCCATTTTCTTGGTAATGGTCTTACCTTTAGGAATCACTCATAAGCCTCCATGAATGACCTTGGAAAACTAGGCTTGTGGGAGCCTCCATTAGATGAGAACATAAACCCTAATTTTCTAGAGAGAGAAAAGTTATTCCTATTTTCTTCTCATCAAAATCACCCCTAAAATATACACAGACCATGTATATTTATAGGCAACATAAAGGTAAAGAAAAGGAAACAACTAATCCTTCTCAATCTCTAATTCACATGTCTCAAATCTAATATGATTCCAATATCAAGTTGGGCTATGAGTGAGAATCCATTGGGCCTATTATTTTATTGGCTACAATGAATTAATGATTGGCCCGGTCCATGGACCCAATTAAATTAATTCATAAATTAATTTCTACTTCACTAAAAGAAATTAATTGAACTCCAATTAAATAAAAAATAACCTCTAAGTCAATATTGCACTTTGACCCCTCTATGCATTATTAGTTATCGGATAAATAAAGCCATCAATCCGACTACTTAATTAATATATCTATGTTGGTACCTCTGATTATTTCTGGCTCGATCACAATAAAACATTTGTTTGACAAAAATAACAATTTAAATAAATAAATATATAATAAATCATTTTGTCTAAAAACACACGAAGGCCTTCGAATTTACTTTATGATCAACCATAATCAATACAAAATAAATACAAGTAGCAATGATGCAAATATTGAAAATATAACCCTCTAACTATTAATTACATAACTACCCAAAGTGTCGGTCTAAGGATCCCGAAGAATCCGCCGAACAAATCAAAGTAATTATTAATTAATAAAAGAGTCTATACTTTTCTCATGCTTAAGAGTCAAATGTCATGACGGTGATAGGGAGTAATTGCATACGACGGCTCTCGCAATATATCTCAACCTAACGCGGATCCAGTTCAAGTCTTAATTAATTATGAGTCCATCCATAATTACCGACTATGAACAATTTATAATTACTATTTATATATCATGCATTGATTGCCATCACATACATATATATAAATATTTCTTGTAATTATATGGACACTATCAATTTCATAGTGAATCGAAACATAATACATTGAATTCACCAATTATATAAATCATAAATATTTCAGATATGTCAGGAATATATGTCACTATAATCCAGATAGGAATTTGCTATGCCAGGGCATATAAATCCCAACATGATCATTATTCATGGATGAAATTTTTATTCATTGGTGATTAGCAAGACTATTATATAAGCCTTGACCCATGGGCAAACTGAAAATTTTAATTTAATTAATAATTTAAAAAGAAATTAAAATAAAATAAAATTTTATTTTTTAAAAAAAATTAATGGGTCTGTGTGAAAGGAAGAAGATGATATATGAATATATATATATATATATATATATATATATATATATATATATATATATATATATAGAAGTGAAAGGTAGGGTATTCCTTGAGTTAATTAAGGGTAGTTTTGTAATTGCGTATTGGTGAACTAAGGTTAAAGATGTCATTTTAGACATTAGAAGGTTAAAATTGACTTTTTAACAATTTGTTGATGCTGACATCAGCACACACCGTGAGTTACTTAACGGCTGGGGTAATTTGCTACACAATCCAAAACCTTAAGGGAGGTTGGTAGAATATTGAAACATAGAGGGAGTGAAAGTAGAATATGGGCAAATGTCAGGGGGTGTAGCTGGAATTAACCCAAAAAAAGAATTAGAAAAGAAAGGGACTATGAACAAAATACATTTTCAACATGGTATGGAACAAAAAAAAAATGGCTGTCTTTCTTCATGCCAACCACTTATATAATATAAAATCATTCCCATTAAGAAGAGAATATAGGTATTAATCATTCCCATCAACATTGAAAATGTAGCTAATGTTCCACTAAGTCATCTAAAACCTACTCTTTACTTGTAGAGATACATGACCACAAAATTTATATTGGAGGCGGCGAGGCGTACCTTTATGGTAAGTAAGTTGCCTATAAAAGGGCCCTCATTATCTATAGGATTTTAGGTTTTGTAAAGAACGAAGGTTCCAAGAATTCAGTCAAGCGGCGGCTCTCTCTGGCCCACTTAGTTCATCGCGTTGATGCCCAGAAGCATTACGAAGCCTGTCAAAAGGAGAGAAAAAGATATGGAAGAAATTTTGATTGGTTATAAGTTTCTTCCAACCGACAGTGAGTTGATTCAGTATCTTGTGTGCAAGGCGAAGGAAGAAGCCCTACCATGGGAGGGTGTTGTGAAGGACTGTGACGTTTATGGCAAGGAGCCCTCAGAGCTTTTTGAGGGTTCGGAAGAGAATGTTCTTTATTTTTTCACCAAGTTGAAGAAGAAGCACGGAAACGGGTCGAGGATTGATCGTGTGACGGCGACGATGGGTACATGGAAGGGGCAAGACAAGGCTAAACCTATAATAAAAGATGTCGATGGTACTACTGGTACCGGTGAGGGAGATGATCAAGAAACTGGCTTGATAGGAAGGAAGAGAACTTTTACCTATAGAATGAAATCGGATGCTAAGGCGGCGAAGGCCAAGAGTGGATGGAGCATGACTGAATATAATCTTGACGGCACTAATCTCCAAAGAGCAAA
Organism: Cornus florida; assembly: GCF_030987335.1. Lineage (NCBI taxonomy): Eukaryota > Viridiplantae > Streptophyta > Magnoliopsida > Cornales > Cornaceae > Cornus > Cornus florida. Next base: position 104,222,152 of record NW_026775581.1, on the reverse strand, counting down.
AGTAAGTACAGTGTGTGTGTATATATATATATATATATGTCTCTTATATTTTTTTTTTATCTTTTTAGAATTCAACAGTCTCTAAATAGTGATTTGATATGTTACTCAGGTCAAAGACTATGTAATTTGTCGAATTAAAAGGCAAAAGCAGGAAGAAATTAAGTTGGAATCCCAAGTTAAGGTGATGCAAGCGGAGGAGTGCAAAGTGACAGTAACTCCGGCACTTGAAGACTGCAATACCATCCCACATGCAATGGAACCCATATTACAAGACTGCAGCAACCTCATCACAGAAGCAATCGAATTTGATGGAACAACAGTACTAACGCAACCAGAAGAAGAAGAAGATTGCATGGATTGGTTGAACGATTTTGACTGCAGCAACCTCATCACACAATCAATTGAATTTGATGGAAAAACAGCACTGATGGAAGCTGAAGATTGCAGCAACCTCATCACACAAGCAATTGAATTTGATGGAAAAACAGTACTAATGCAAGCTGAAGACTGCAGCAACCTCAGCACACAAGCAATTGAATTTGATGGAAAAACAGTATCAACGCAACCAGAAGAAGATTGCAATTGGTTGAACGATTTTGCTACACAACTCCTCCAGAATCAAGAACATTTAGGAGACAGTGAAATACTAATGTTGCCCAACATTTTTTATGCAGATAGTTGGTCCCTCTCAGCTTGATTTAGATTGTCTACAATCAACTAGTGTACCCTGCTTTTAACTGTGTTTGGGTTATGTGTGTAACTTTGTGCAAAATTTTATAAATACATGAAGATAAATTGATTGTCAACCTTTAATTAAATTTTATCGAATATATTCATGTGTATGTGTGAGAGATGGGGTTTCACAAGGCTGATAGAATGAAATAATGGCAAGGGATAGAAGGCTTAAACCAAACCAGTCTCTACCAGTGAACAATTAGAAGGGAGGAAAAGCTGAAACCCTTACCATAACCTTTGAAAAGGTAATCACCAAATTTAAACTATTAATGTTAATTTTGACTATTAATCAAATTTAAAATGCCTGCCCGCCACCTTCTTCTTTTTTCATTCGCTAGGTAAACAGATTAAAAAAGCAATCAAATTGTTCCACCAAAGTTATATGGAGGCAATATATGACTTTTATTGAAGTTAAGTTGTTTATTCCAAAATGGACAAGCAAAGCCAAAGGCATAATACAAAGCCAGCAAGGCTACCCACCAGAAATCCCAAAAGAAACCCCAAAGTAGAGGAAGCAAAAAAACCTGCTGCAACTGACCTCAGTCCTCAGTAAAATGAAGAGGACACCATCAAGAACTGGAAATCACCTTTTGTTCCCGTTCCACTGATATAACCTTTCGTTCAGCTTCCACTGATATCACCTTTTGTCCCGATTCCATTGATATCACCTTTCCTTTAGCTTCGATTGATACCACCTTTCCTTTAACTTCCATTGATATCACCTTTCCTTTAACTTCCATGGAACATATCAAACAAAAAAAAATTATCATACCAAGTCTTTTTTTTTTTTTTTTTTTTTTTTTTTTCAAGTTACTTGATAGAAGAAAAATATATAAATTTGGATAGCAGAACATAGTAATAATATAAAAATCAACAACTATTTGTGTTGTATATATATATGAATCTTTAATTTTTTAAGTTAATGCAGTTAGGCAAAAGAGAAAAACACCTTAAATCAGGTTACAGGAGTGGCATTGTTTTCTTAGTTATATCTAGTTACAGTTTTGGAAAGAATATATATATATATATACATAGTTTTAGGGTTTTTGAAGACAAGGGCCGTAGATCGAGTGTATTTGGATTAATGAGGGTTAATCTTCAGAAATTAATTTAGCGCTTTTCTCCTTTAGCTCTTTTATTATTCCAGTGTTTTCAAAAACGTTTCTACAAGTCATGTGTTTGGAGGGAGAGAAAATTGGAGTTTCTTGATGTTGAGAGGAGTGTTGATGAAGTCTATGTAGTAACCTCTTTGCTTTATTTTGAAGGCCAAGGCCAAGAAGGGTGTCGTGTTCTTTTGCAGTGGTGGTGGTGAATTGGGTGTGATGTTTCTGGGTTTGTTAATGTGAGAGGAAGGTCATTTTGGTACATTGGTGTTAATAGGTCACGGATGGATTGGTAACTGTATATTGGTAAGTGAGGTTAAAAATATCATTTTAAACATTAGAAGGGCAAAATTGACCTTCAAACAATTTTCTCATGCTGACATCAGCATAATCCGTCAAGTACTTAACGGCAGGGGGCAATTTGCTACATAATTCAAAACCTCAAGGGAAATAGGCTGATTTAACTTCAAGCTGTTCCAACTTAGATTTTTTATTTTGTAATAGTATTATTATTATTATTATTATTATTATTTATAAGTTATCTATTTTATTCAAGAAAACACAGCACAGAATTGAAAAGGGCAACCCCCAATAGTACAAACAAGAACTAACCACAGCACAACAGCAAACCAACAGAAAGAATCAAACATTCCAGAAAGGGATGTATCCAACAGTATGCCTGTTGAATCTAGTTGCAGGAAAGGACAACATTTTAAGTCTAATAGAGTTGTAATTTGAAGAGACACAGAGAATTCATCCAAATAAGAATTAAAGTATCTTCCAGAGTTTGTTTCTCTCCAAATCATGTGGAGATTTTGCAAACTTGATGGTACCAATTCCTCTTAGACTGACAGTTGTGATTGCTCCATTCGAGAATCTCGAACAGCAATAGCAACAGACTCTTAGATCAAGGCATACTGACTTATAAAGAATAGATTATGAACACTTTCAACATTCCTTCTGCAAAGGATATATCGGTCTGATTGAGACATACATCATTGAAGGAGCTTGTTCATAGTGCTTAGTGTATCCTTAGCAGCAAGCCAGAGGATGAAACAGTGCTTTGGAACACCTCCCTTAAATCAAACAGCCCCACAAGTTATGGTTGAGTCTGACATCTTCATAAGCATCCTTAACTGAGAAGGGCTTATTGGAGCTGGACCAAACAACATCATTATTCCCTATCCTAGAAGGTACAGAGAGTTTGAGCAACCAAAGAACCAATATCCCAAATATTATCAGATATAATGTCAGCCAACTTGAGCATCTTTAGGAATACCAAAGTTGAAAATAACTAACTCTATGACCCTCTGAAAGAACAATAGCGCCACGTGAAAGCAGAGAATCAAACAATAAGGAGGTGTTCTGGCCTGAGTTACTACATACCCCATATGAAAATATAAATCACACCTTGTTGTGATCTTGATTATTGCTTTTAGAATGAGGCCAAACATTATAGTAAAATAGACTTTTATTTTCTGATTCAGATAAACGCATCAAAGTTAAAGTGCAATGCAAGTCCACACAAAGAATATAAGAGTTAAAAGTTATCTGCAACGATTTAGCGCACACAACAACAAATTCATGGCAGAAAATGGCATTAAAAGAAAATAAAATAAAAGGGAGTATGAACAAAATACATTTTCAACAAGGCATGTAGAAGCTATTGAACAAACAAACTGGCTTTCTCCCTCCATGCTACCAATTCTATCATATAAAAATCATTCCAGGTAAGAAGAGAATATAATCCAGGTCAAGTCTCATACGAAATGAAAATTAGTCACAAATGAACCATTAGTGGAGCTAAGTACATCATCACTCTAAAGTGTTAATTGCATCCCTGTCCAAGTAGTGAAAGCAACTGAGGTAACAACAAAATCAACATTGAAACTTTAGCTAATACTCCACCCAGTGCCTTCCACACAGATATGTCATTAAACTAGCATTTGACATTCATATACATGTCATGCAGGAAGGACTACTAATAGGATTAAAAAAAAGTGGGGTACATATATATATATATATATATATATATATCTTGCCTGCTCTTTCTATTGTTTCTTGGTTCTTATAATTTTCTTGGTTCCTCCAACTCTGTTCTTGGTGCCTGCAACAGAGAAGAGCGTGCTTGCTCACCGAAGCCTCCATGTACTTTGTCAATTAACACTAAGCTCTCTGTGTAAACATTGACACAAAATGGCTCATCATATCCACGCATCCCAACATTCTTGAACTCTTGAGTCTTAATGTCAACTGAAACCATCTCCTCATCTTTAGTCAAAAGAACTTCACCATTCCTCTTCCAGCCAATAACTTTCACAGAACCTTCTCTATCAAAATCAAGACCAAACAGATTGGTCCACGACTCCACAGCACCATACTGTTTCATCATCCAGATTGATACTTTGCCATAATAATCATTCTCGAACACAAAAAGTGAGTCTTGAAACACTGCAATAGACAACCTACGTGGTGCCTTTTTATAAACTAGACTCCTTGGTAGCTCCATCAAAGAGAATACCTGAGTACCCAAATTGAATGTCACAATGAACGGGCCAGGAAAATTACCACCTCCGGAAAGCCAATGGATAGTCCCATTGAGAGAAACTTGAGATGAATCACAACAGAGAGGGAGTACGGGACCAGAAACACTAAGGTTTCTCCAACATCCCTCCTTAAGCGAATAAATGTCAATCTCAACAATGCTATCATAGAGGTAAACAATTCTAACCACTTTATAGTCATTGTTTGTGGAATCTAATCCGAATCCAAGAGCACACTGATAAAAGCCGTGCGAAAGGCAGTTAATGCGAGGTTCTGGAACTAATACAAATTTCCTAATACTGGGGTTCCACAGATATCACCCTCAAATTGGATGGCAAGTCAAATTGATACTACCTTTAAATATTTTCCTATTTATCAACTCAAAAACTCAACAAAACCTTATATTCCAAAAACTTGGAGTTGGGTTACACATGGAATTTTGTCATACAGCTTTATTAGGGGCTTTCCATTCTCATAAATCACACTTCATCACATACTTTCTCATCAGGGGATAAAAAGAATCACATCTTTTCTACTCGATCCGACAGCCTTCTGGTCTTCATCTTGACCTTGTCATTCCTTCCAAACTTAAATTGTACCTATGGTCCTTGTTCAATTGGTGGCATTTCTAGTTTGAAGTCTAGTGCATATGTGAACATTTCCACTTTTTTTTTTCCCTGAAGGATATAAGAAAAATTACATTTTTATTAGGTCATTATAATTATATTTTACAATTGTTCATGAATCCACTCTACATAAGGGCATTTCAAACCTAGGCCAACTGAATCTCACCCAACTGGGTGGATACTAAATGAACTAACGCTCATCTTCTATTATTCATCATATAGAACTGACAAGCTACCCACAATAAAATAGCAGGATTCAACTCCTAGTTCTTAATAACCAATTAATATTAAACAGATAATAAACAAAATACACAAAACTTCGGAAATGCACATACATTATTCATTTTTGTTAATGACCAAACTATTACAATACCTTGTTTCCTATACTTAAAACCATCATATATAGACATAAAATATATATATATATATATAGATAAATAAACACATACACATACACATACACAAACCGAAAGAGAGAGATACCTGGGAGAAATTGTGGAAATGGGAGGAGAAGAAATGGAAGATTTTGTCGAGAAGTGGGTTTGGGGAAGCGAATGTGTCTAAGAATGTGAAGCAATTCTCAGCGGTGGATACGATAGAGCTATGGAGATGACGAACAACGTTTACATTGAATTGGAGGTTGGGTTTAGAGTGAGAGGACTGCGTGAATAACTGGGGAGGGAATGGGGTGTGAATAAATGGGAAAGAAGCGTCCATTTCTTTCTGGGCTTTGGCGCAAATGGCTGTTTTTTATTTCACCTATTATTAAGAGGAGATTGGGATATGGATGGAAAAAAATAAAAAATTAGATTTTTTTTTTTGTTTTTATCAATACCACGTAGTAGACCTTCTGTGCGTGTGCCTCTGTGTGATAAAACTGAAATTTTGAAATTCTAACCCATTCCTCAATTTAGTCAATGAATTTTTTATTCTTTTGAATAGACACAAGTTTGAATGCCCACTGTATAAAAGAATATTAATATATTTGTATGGCATTTTTAAAATTTTATTGTATCCTCTATATATATATATATATATATATATATATATATATATATATTTGTATTGTATTTTTAAGAATTTATTGTATCATTGTACTTTTATTTATGAAAGAAGATACCCTTTAACAATTCTTTTTATATTTTTAAATTACAAATTAAGCAGGCTCTAATTTCACAACAATAAAAATATATATTTTTACATTTTTAACCAAATCATTTTGTCAAAATACATTTTTTTTTTGCTAGCTTGCCCCACCAAGCACATTTTTTGGGTAACAATCTAACCCAGCTATATAATCTATGCCAATGTACGCTGCTCAACCAACTCCAAAATCAAATTTCCTCCATTCTTTGTAAAGAATTTGCAAGCATCAATTGTTTTATTACTTCTGCTGTCACATTTGAATTTGCGTGAGTAGGGTTTGAATTTAGTGTTTGGACTTTTTTAAGCTTCAGAAGTCCCAAACTAAGAATTATATACAAGATGGAGAAGAGTATAGAATGATAACAAATAATGCAAATTTGGTATCTCCAATGATAAAAATACTATTTATGTTTTACCAGTCATACCGCATTTTTGGCATGCCTAGTCATTTCCTTTTAGAGGTACCGATAAAGATAAGTAATAGGGATCAAGGATATCTTGGAGCAAATGAAAAACATGTATCATCCCATTAAACTTATCTCACCTTCTCATAGAAACGGCAACGATTGCATCCGGACACTCGACTATCTCACAAGACTGTGAGCCCTCACCACAACAGCTGTGGTGACGAGCATACCCACGTGTCATCAAGTATAGAAATTTTCTCATATAAAATGCTTTCAATAAGTTGATGCGGTAAATTTTTATTGAATAAAAATAATTATGACATGATATAGTGACACACCCAATAAGGGCATACAATTTTGAATCAAGAGGGAGTTAAAAATTGGGATTTATCCGTGAAGAACCCCAAATACCATATTATCCTCTCAAGTCTAAGCAGTTGGGATCTTTTTCCCAATTGCTAAACTTGAGCTCATTTTTTCGGGCTTTCAATCTAATTTCAAGCGAGTTTGAATAATGGGCTTAAAATTAAATATTTTGATTCTATCTAGATAGAATGAATGCCTAGACAAACACAATGTAAAATAAATAAAGATAACAAATTTAGACTGCTCTGATATACAGCTATGTAACACATTCTTACAAGATGATATCTGAGATGAAAGGCAAATACAAACATAAGTTTATATATTGGAAGAGTTTTTACATTTTTTAAATAATTAAAGAGAAATGACCTATCCTGGGCTACTATTCCTGAAAGGTACAAAGGTCATAACTGCAGCTTAGTTCCAAGATTTGGGAAACAAAATTTGCAACTAGATAAAGAAAACAATTACTGCATACCCCACATGAAAATATAATTCACATCTTCTTGTGATCTTGATTATTGCTTTTAGAATGAAGCCAAGCGGTATGCTAAAATGGACTTTTATTTTCTGATTCAAAGAAAATCATCAAAGAAAAAGTGCAATGCAAGTCCACACAAAGTATATAAGATGCAACAAAAATTCATGCCAGAAAATGGCATTAAAAAAAAAAAAAAAGCGAGGGAGTATGAACATAATAGATTTCAACATGGCATGTAAAATCCATGGAACAGATATAATGGCTTTCCTTCTCCATGCAAGCCATTTCTATCATATAACATCATTCCCACCAAGAAGAGAATATAATTCACGTAAGCAAAAAGTTAAAAAAAAGCTTATACATTTTTGACACAATTGCTTATTTGTCCATTGGTGATTGGTCCAAGACCATGTGATAACTTCTCAGTGATTATATGGTGCGTGCTCTTTTTCTATTGTACATTGGTTCTTCTAATTTTCTTGGTTACTCCAACTCGGTTCTTGGTGCCTGCAATAGAGAAGACCTCCCACTCGGTTATTGGTGCCTCCAATAGAGAATACTATGCTTGCTCCCCAAAGCCTCCATTTACTTTGTCGATTAAGACAAAGCTCTCTGTGCACAAAATGCATGTCCATGTACTCCAAGATACTTGACCTTTTGAGTCTTATGTCAACTGAAAGTAGCCTCATTTCTTATAAGAACAACATCGCCATTCCCCTTCAAGCCAATAATAACTCTCACATAAGCTCCTCTACCAAAATCATCGGAATTGAACAGATTGGTCCACGACTCCACAACACCATATTGTTTTATCGCCCTGATTGAGATGTTGCCTTCCAGAGGATCATTATGCAACACAAAAAGTGAGTCTTGAAAAACTCCAAGAGACATAAAACGTAGCCACCTTGGTAGCTCCATGGAGGAGAAAACCTTGCTACCCAAATTGATGTTAGGAATTATGTCTCAAATTCCCATTATTATTAGTTTCTATTTTAGAGTGTAATTTTATGGTAATTTCTTATAGAGACTTGAATTGGGCTCTAAGAAATTGTAATCCTTATCCACAAAGGAATTGGGTATGTGACTCTATAAATAGACACTTAGGCTATCGTTAAGAGTTATGAGTTGAGAGAGATGTAGCCTCATGAGGGAGTACGATGATGGTAGGGGTAAGTTACGGGTTTGGTAGAGTGAACACTGATGGCGGGAGGAAGTCTCGTGGCGTACACAGAGAACTCGGTCAAGAGTTTGTGTGCATAGTCCGGTGTTAAAATTCTCTACTATTGTAATATCTTTACATATATAATAAATCTCTTTTCATCCGTGGATGTAACACTGATTTTGGGTGAACCACGTATATATCTTGTGTTGTGGTTTGAATTATTTTTTCTTTTTTTTTTGCCTTTTGCTTCCGCTGTGTCCCAACAACTGGTATTAGAGCCAAAAGTGAAGGAGATCCAGAAAACACAAGAAGTCTCAACATGTGCTACAACGGGCTTCAGTTGTAGGTGAAGTCAATCGGCTTGATTACATGGCATGGAGCTTGAGAAGTCAAAGTAGAGCCTTGGGGTTTGACTGATTGAGCAATGTATAGTGAGGGGATAATCCGAGTTCTGTAATAAGATCGCGAAGATTGAAGTTGCAGAGAGTTGTCCAGATTCAATTGCCATAAGAAGCGATGATTGACGTAATGGAATTTGAGCCAAGGTGGAGATTGTTAGGAATTATGTCTCAAATTCCCATTATTATTAGTTTCTATTTCAAAGTGTAATGTTATGGTAATTTCTTATAAAGACGTGAATTGGGTTCTAAGAAATTGTAATCCTTGTCCACAAAGGAATTGGGTATGTGACTCTATAAATAGACACTTAGGCTATTGTTGAGAGTTATGAGTTGAGAGAGATGTAGCCTCATGAGGGAGTACGATGATGGTAGGGGTGAGTTACGGATTTGGTAGAGTGAATACTGATGGCGAGAGGGAGTCTCGTGGCGTACACAGAGAACTCGGTCAAGAGTTTGTGTGCATGGTCCAGTATTGAAATTCTCTACTATTGTAATATCTCTACATATATAATAAATCTTTTTTCATCCGTGGATGTAACCCTGATTTTGGGTGAACCACGTATATATCTTGTGTTGTGGTTTGAATTATTGTTTTCTTTCTTTATTTTGCTTCCGCTGTGTCCCAACAATTGAAAGACACAATGAACGGGTAACGATCACCGGGCTCAGAAATCCAGTGGATAGTCCCATTGAGAGACGCATGAGATGAATCAAAACGGATACAGGGTATGGTACTAGAAACACTAATTCTTGTCCAACAGCCCTCTTTAAGATAATAAATGTCAACCTCAGGGTCACTAGAAACATAAGCAATTTTGGTAAAAGATTACGAAATTATTTTTAGTGATGAGAGAACATCATGATTTGCAGACGCACGTAATTTGCATAAGTATTCTCACCGGCAGTCTTAGAGTTTTTAATTATTGAATTATAGATTTGCCCCCAAACGGGTATGCTTAGAATTATGAAACAATTATTTTGACAGGATGTATCAAAATTAAAAGTTATTAATACCATACTATAAGGGGAGCGCCCCGGTGAGAATATCTGATAATTTGTACTCATATTTCCTTTGTTTTATAATAAAGATAGATAGATACAATTTAGAGAAAGTGTAATCCAATTATTCCCAAATTTGCAAACTTGAACAACAACATTCCGTACGTAATTGTCAAACTATTAAATTGGCCCATTTAAATCATTAAAGTATAATATTAACATTTATAAGTCTTTTTATTTGACCAAAATGACCCTTTGAAAAAAAAAAAAAAAAAAAAAAAAAAAAAAAAAAAAAAACAAACCACCACCGAACTCCACCATTGTGACTGCCAAACAAACAAGGGTGGAGCCAAGAATTTTTAAGGGGGTAACTAGTAATGTAAAATTAAAATTTTAAAATAATATAAAATCATTATAAGAAAAATTTTTCTTTCCAAGTTTAATACGCTCGCTGAAATAGATAGATTAATTATATTATCTAATACTTAAACAAAATTCTAATACAAAACTCTTATTTTGCATTTCAAAAAGTAAGAAATATGATTTTTAAATATATATTTTTTATTATTCCGTAGTAATATATTAAATATTAAAAGACCATTTTTAATAGCCATATATTAAATATCACACATAAACTAATCTTTTTATTTCTTAGTGTTTACTGAAACATTATTTACACAACATGTCACATTTTTCTTCTACAAAAACAAAGAAAAAAAAGAAAAAAAGAAAAAAGAAAAAAACAGGTCACAATGCAATCATATTTGTTTTTTCATTCTTGAGGGCTATTTTGGTCAATTAATAGGAGATTATAAAGGTAATTCAATATTTCATATGGGTCCATTCAGAAGTCAAAGGCAAGTATGTACTTTTATTGTAATTTATCGTTGGGGTGTCTTTATTCATTTTACCAAATCTGAAGATGTCATCATCTGAAAAGTGTTTAAGTTGTAAATAGTTGTCTTTAACTCACAGCGTGGGAGGGGCTATACAACAGGTAGACTTGATGATTATTCTATGAGTAAATTGCACTTAAGTTTTGGTCAAACAATTATGTAACTAATTTTTTAAGTTGCTACAAAAATTATTCAAATTTTGTTATAAAATCTTTGATGAAAAACCACAATATATTTTTTTCTTTCGTACATTAGAAATTGCATGACAGAATGTCACTTATTATTATTAATTTTTAACCCCAGGTGAATGAGGTGGCTTAAATCTAACCAAATTATAACAATAATCAAGTTGGTATTATAAAAAAGTCTTCATTTAAATCCACAACCCCTTGATTAATGATAATTTGTTTCTAATTTTTTTGTACCAATTTTATAGTATTTTATGAAAAATGTGATGATATTGGCACTCCAAAATTTATCCCTAGGAAAATTTTACCCTCCTACATCTCCTTCAAAAAAAAAAAAAAATTGAAAAAAAAAATTGTCGTACTGACCCAAAACATTAGGTAGGGGCAAGAATGAATTTTTTAATAATTTTAAGGGGGTAATATCAATATTTTATAAGTATATAATGAAAAAAAAGGAAAAAATAGCAAGCTAGGTATATTATTAAAAAAAAAAAAATTGGCAAAGCTAAATCGGCTTACCTATTTAAAATAATTTTTTTTGCATTACGTGGAAGTAGAATAAAATTTTTAAATCAAAATCACCGCCCGAACCAAAAAGTTGTAGGGATCAATGGTCTTTCTTTCTGTTTATTTTTTATTTCTCAACTAAAGAGAGAGAGAGAGAGAGAGAAAAAAAAAAAAAAAAAAAAAAAAGTTATTCGGTTGGAGGGGTGAGAGGGCAAAATTGTCAATTTATTAGATAATTTTTTTTTTTTGGTCCTTAATTTCTAAATTGGAGGCGTTAACCTTTATGGCAAGTAAGTTACCTATATAAAAAGGCCAAGGAACGCTCTGCTCTCATCATTTCTATCTAGATTTTAGGTTTTCCAAATAAAGACTAAATTGGAGGCGGCAAATCGGATTTTAGGTTTTACAAAGAAAGACTACTGCACCTGCCGCCGACTGCTTTTCTGGAATAGACCTAGCGCTTTGGAGTCCTTGGCTGACCAAATCAATAGGGCTCAACTGCGTCTAGCTTTACAGGGAGTTATTGCATGTGAAGAGGTGACTCGAGGTGTTGCTGATCAGGAAAGATATGGAAGAAATTTTCATTGGTTATAAGTTTCATCCGACCTACAGTGAGTTAATTCAGTATCTTGTGTGCAAGGCGAAGGAAGAAGTCCTGCCATGGGAGGGTGTTGTGAAGGACTGTGACATTTACGGCATGGAGCCCTCGGAGCTTTTCGAGGGTTCGGAAGAAAAAGTTCTTTATTTTTTCACCAAGTTGAAGAAGAAGCACGGAAACAGTTCGAGGATCGATCGTGTGACGACGACGATGGGTACATGGAAGGGACAAGACAAGGCTAAACCTATAAAATATGTCAATGGTACTACTGGTACCCAGGAAGGAGATGATCAAGAACAGCTTCTTTGATAGAAAGGAAGAGAACTTTTACATATAGGATGAAATCGGATGCTAAGACGGCGAAGGCTAAGAGTGGATGGAGCATGACTGAATACATTCTTGCCGGCACTAATCTTCAAGAAGCAAAAGTAAGTACAGTGTGTGTATATATGTCTCTTATATTATATAATATTGTATATGTTTGTGGCACCTTGTTTTTTATGTTACTAAAACCGTAATTAGATTTTATTCATATACACACACTATATACTTGTTGATTTTATAGTATTACTAGCTTTGTAATTTGCCGAATTAAATGGCAAAAGCGGGAAGAAATTAAGGTGGAATCCCACGTTAAGGTGATGCAAGCAGAGGAGTGCAAAGTGACTGTAACTCCGGCACTTGAAGACTGCCCAAATTACTATCGTCAGTACTAATGCAAGCTGAAGACTGCAGCAACCTCATCACACAAGCAATCGAATTTGATGGAACGACAGTACTAACGCAACCAGAAGAAGATTACATGGATTGGTTGAACGATTTTGACTACAGCAACCTCATCACACAAGCAATCGAATTTGATGGAACAACAGTACTAACGCAACCAGAAGAAGATCGCATGGATTGGTTGAACGATTTTGCTACACAACTCCTCCAGAATTAAGAACATTTAAAGGACAGTGAAATACTGATGTTGCCCAACATTTTTTATGCAGATAGTTGGTCCCTCCTAGCTTGATTTAGATTGTCTACAATCAACTACTGTACCCTACTTTTAACTGTGTTTGGGTTATGTGTGTAACTTTGTGCAAAATTTAATAAATATATGAAGATAAATTGATTGTGGACCTTTAATTAAAATGTATCTGATATATACATGTGTATGCGTGAGAGATGGGCTTTCACAAGGCTGATACAGCCTTCTTCTCCCTTAATTCTCAAAGAAAATGCTGCTACTACTAGCATAATATAATTTGATTCAAAATGGTTGTTTGTCTTATGAAATTTTTGTGTCATCACCATTCGACACTTGAATAACTTGCATACACAATGGTATGATTGGTCCAAGACCAATTGTCCTGGGACCATGTAATAACAAACCAATCTCTACCATACAAATGAAGTAATGGCAAGGATAGAAGGCTTAAACCAAACCAGTCTCTATCAGTGAACAATTAGAACTGGAAATCACCTTTTGTTCCCGTTCCACTTATATAACCTTTTGTTAAGCTTCCACTGATATCACCTTTTGTCCCGATTCCATTGATATCACCTTTTGTTTTGGTTCGATTGATATCACCTTTCCTTTAGCTTCCATTGATATCACCTTCCCTTCCATTTGACTCGGCCAATTACATAATCTTTTACCTGAGTAATTGTTAGGAAATGTGTGCCCTAACATAGCAAATTCTAATTTTGGATTGTAATAGTCCTGGTTTCTTATCTGGATATTATTAAAGTATTATATAATTGGTGAATGGAATGTATTATTTGTTTGATTCATTATGAATTGATTGTGTCCACTTGATTACAAAATATATTTATATGTATGTAATGTCAATTAATACTATGTTATAAATTAGTAATCATAAATGGTTTAAAGTCGGTAATTATGGATGGACATTTAATTAGTTAAGACTTAAACCGAGTCCACGATAGATTGAGATATATTGCGAGAGCTGTCGTATGCAATTGCTCTCTATCACAGTCATGGCTTTTGACTCTCAAGCATGAGAGAAGTATAGATTCTTTTATTAATTAATAATTACTTTGATTTGTTCTGCGGATACCTCGGAATCCTTAGATCGACACTTTGGGTAGTTATGTAATTAATAATTAGAGGTCTATATTCTCAATATTTGCATTAGTGCTATTTGTATTTATTTTGTTTTGATTATGGTTGATCACAAATTAAATCCGAAGGCCTTCGTATGTTTTAGACAAATGTTTTCTATATATATTTATTTAATAAATTATTATTATTTTTTGTCAAATAAATATTTTATTGTGATCGAGTCGGAAATAATCAAAGGTAACAAAATAATTATATTAATTATGTTGTCGGATTGATGACTTTAATTATCCGATAAATAATTAAGCATAGAGGGGTCAAAGTGCAACATTGACTTAGAGGTTATTTACTATTTAATTGGAGTGCAATTAATTTCTTTTAGTGGAGTAGAAATTAATTTATGAATTAATTTAATTGGGTCCATGGTTTAATGGACCGGATCAATTATTAATTTATAGGAGCCAAGAAAATAGTAAGCCCAAAAGGATTCTCACCAATAGCCCAAGTTGATATTGGAGTCATGTTAGAATTGAGAAAGTTGAATTAGAGATGAAGAATGATTTATTGTTTCCTTATTCTTATATTTATTTTGCCTATATATACATGAGTTCATGTATATTTTAGGAGTGACTTGGAGAACAAGAAAAAGGAATACACTTTCTCTCTCAAGATTTTAGGGTTTTGTTTTCTCTTCTAAAGGAGGCTACCACCAGCCTAGATTACAAGGTCATTCATCAAGGCATATTGGTGATTCCTAAAAGGAAGATAATAATCAAAAAGAAGGAGAAAGGATCTTGCTAAAGGGATCTACAATAAGTGAGAACATTCACTTTAGAGGAAAAGTTCAAAAGGTTTACTCAGACCTTTGATGTAAGTATTCAATCGGTTTATTGAATTATACATCATCTTTTATTTATCTTTGCATAAAACTTGTCTCCACGTAATGAATCAAGATCTATGATTGCAAATCCCTCAAAAAGTTTTAAAAATTTGCACGTTTCCCAACAATAACTTGTCAAACAAAAAAAAATTATCATACCAACTCTTCATTTTTTTTTTTTTTTTAAATATATAAATTTGGATAGCTGAACATAGTAATAATATAAAAAATCAACAACTATTTGTGTGTGTGTTTGTGTGTGTGTGTATATATATATATATGAATGTTTAATTTTTTAAGTTAATGCAGTTAGGCAAAAGAGAAAAACACCTTAAATCAGGTTACAGGAGTGGTATTGTTTTCTTAGTTATATCTAGTTACAGTTTTGGAAAGAATATATATATATAAATATATAATTTTTGGGTTTTTGAAGACAAGGGCCGTAGATCGAGTGTATTTGGATTAATGAGGGTTAATCTTCAGGAATTAATTTAGGGCTTTTCTCCTTTAGCTCTTTTATTATTCCAGGGTTTTCAAAAATGTTTCTACAAGTCGGGTGTTTGGAGGGAGAGAAAATTGGAGCTTCTTGATGTTGAGAGGGGTGTTAATGAAGGCTATGTAGTAACCTCACTGCTTTATTTTTGAATGCCAAGGCCAAGAAGGGTGTCGTGTTCTTTTGCAGTGGTGGTGGTGAATTGGGTGTGATGTTTCTGGGTTTGTTAATGTGAGAGGATGGTCAATTTGGTACATTGGTGTTAAATAGGTCACAGAAGGATTGGTAACTATACATTGGTCAGTGAGGTTAAAAATATCATTTTAAACATATGAAGGGCAAAATTGACCTTCAAACAATTTTCTCATGCTTACGCCAGCATAATCCGTGAAGTACTTAACGGCAGGAGGCAATTTGCTACATAATTCAAAACCTCAAGGGAAGTAGGCTGATGTAACTTCAAGCTATTCCAACTTAGATTTTTTATTTTGTAATATTATTATTATTATTTATAAGTTATCTATTTTATTCAAGAAAACACAGCACAGAATTAAAAAGGGCATTCCCCAATAGTACAAATAAGAACTAACCAAAGCTCAACAGCAAACCAACAGAAAGAATCAAACATTCCAGAAAGGAATGTATTCAACAGTATGCCTTTTGAATCTAGTTGCAGGAAAGGGCACCATTTTAAGTCTAATCAAGTTGTAATTTGAAGAGACACAGAGAATTCATCCAAATATTAATTAGAGTATCTTACAAAGTTTGTTTCTCTCCAAATCATGTGAAGATTTTGCAAACTTGATGGTACCAATTCCTCTTAAACTGACACTTGTGATTGCTCCATTTGAGAATCTCGAACAGCAATAGCAACAGACTCTTAGATCAAGGCATACTGACTTATAAAGAATAGATGCTGAACACTTTCAGCAGTCCTTCTGCAAAGGATATATCGGTCTGATTGAGCCATACATCATTGAAGGAGCTTATTCATAGTGCTTAGTCTATCCTTAGCAGCAAGCCAGATGATGAAACAATGCTTTGGAACACCTCCATTGAATCAAACAGCCCCACAAGTTATGGTTGACTCTGACATCTTCACAAGCATCCTTAACTGAGAAGGGCTTATTGGAGCTGGACCAAACTGTTGGGATTTACATGCCCTGGCATAACAAATTCTCATTTAGATTATAATGACATAAGTTCCTGACATTTCTGAAATATTTATGCTTTATACAATTGGTGAATTCAATGTATTATGTTTCAATTTATTATAGAATTGATTGTGTCCACTTGATTACAAGAAATATTTATATATGTATGTGATGACGATCAATACATGAATATAAATAGTAATCATAAATTGTTCATAGTCGGTAATTATGGATGGACTCATAATTAATTAAGACTTGAACTGGATCCGCGTTAGGTTGAGATATATTGCGAGAGCTATCGTATGCAATTGCTCCCTATCACTGTCATTGCATTTGACTCTTAAGTATGAGAAAAGTATAAACTCTTTTATTAGTTAATAATTACTTTGATTTGTTCAGCGGATATTTCTGGATCCTTAGACCGACACTTTGGGTAGTTATGTAATTAATAGTTAAAAGGTTATATTTTCAATATTTGCATCATTGCTACTTGTATTTATTTTGTATTGATTATGGTTGATCACAAAGTAAATTCGAAGGCCTTCGTGTGTTTTTTGACAAAATGATTTATTATATATTTATTTATTTAAATTATTATTTTTGTCAAACAAATGTTTTATTGTGATCGAGCCAGAAATAATCAAAGGTACCAAAATAAATATATTAATTAAGTAGTCGGATTGATGCCTATATTTATCCGATAACTAATTATGCATAAAGGGGTCAAAGTGCAACATTGACTTAGAGGTTATTTATTATTTAATTGGAGTTCAATTAATTTCTTTTAGTGGAGTAGAAATTAATTTATGAATTAATTGAATTGGGTCCATGGACCGGGCCAATTAGTAATTCATTGTAGCTAATAAAATAATAAGCCCAAAGAATTCTCACTCATAGCCCAACTTGATATTGGAATCCTATTAAATTTGAGACATATGAATTAGAGATTAAGAAGGATTTATTGTTTCATTTTCTTTATCTTTATGTTGCCTATATATATACATGGTCTATATATATTTTATGAGTGATTTTTTTTGGAAGAATGAAAAAAGAATCTATTTTCTTTCTTTAGAAAATTAAGGTTAACGTTCTCATCTAATGGAAGCTCCCACAAGCCTAGTTTTCCAAGGTCATTCATAAAGGCTTATGAGTGATTCCTAAAGGCAAAACAATTACCAAGAAGATGGAGATCTAAGGAGAAGGCATCTTGCTAAGGAATCTACAATAAGTGAGAACGTTCACTTTAGAGGAAAGATTTAAAGGTTTACTCAGACCTTTGATGTAAGTATTCAATCCATTAATTGAATGATACATCATATTGTGTTTTTGCATAAAACTTGTCTCTATGTGATGAATCAAGATCTGTGAATGAAAATCCCTCAAAAAGTTTTTAAACAGGCACGTTTCCTAATAGTGGTATCAGAGTTTGGTTTGATTCATTACTAGAGATCATGTTTTTATCAAAATTCATCATTCGTGGATCCAATTTTAATATGCATATATTTATTTATTAATGTATGTTGATGTATGAATTAATATATTGATACATAATGATGTATGTATAATTGTGAATGGATGATGATGTGTGTTTGGGCCATGGATGAAACTTATAGGTTTATTGAATGTAATTTTATTTTTGGATGAATGTAATTAAGGCTTTGATTTAGCCGTTTGAAAATTCAATGATGTAATTTAATTTTTCTCATTGTATTTCAAATTGTAAATTTATTTAAAGCCATGTAATCTTCATCAAAGGATGCTATGAAGCTTCAAGAAGGTCCAAAAGGGTTAAATTATGCTTCAGGAATTTTCTGGAATTTTTCCGAAATTTTTCAGAATTTTTCTAGAATTTTTTTGGGCTTAATTTAATATTCTGGGTTTTTTAATATTTTTCCAACAATTTTCCAGTGGTCGGAGCACCTTCGGCGACAAGGGTGGCGCCGGAGTAAGGCTGTCGATCCGGTGCAATGCGGTGCACCAATATCCATGCAACCAGATCTGCAACCATTAGATCAGCATAGGCAAGGGTGAAGATCCGGTGAAACGCACTTAATGTGCGCGTTAATGAGCACCCAATCCGAAGGCGCGTGAGGAGCACGCGCCGATGCAGTATGCACCAACAGGCACGTGCCAGCGCGACAGGAGCACGCGCCGATGCAACACGTGCCAACAGGCGCGTGCCAGCGTGTGACACGCGCTGGCAACTGCCACACGCCCATGCAGGCGCGTGGGAGCACGTGATGAGCGCCGCCACCTCCCTCCAGCGCGTGGGAGCGCATAAGGACTCTTTGCACACTCCCCAAGCGCGTGGGGACGTGCTGCGGACTCTCTGATCGCGTCCTATGTGCTGTTTTACCTCTTCAGGCGCATACCAACCTCCTGCGGGTGTTTACAAGTCGACGAAGGACCCTCACGCAATACTTAGAGCAATTGAATGTTAAAAGCTGATTCCATTGGCCATTTTTATTTGCTTTATCTGTCATTAATTGATGTATGTGATGCATAGAATAGATAATTGTTTATTAATTATTATTTATGCATTGGATCCATGATATTTAATTAAATGATTAGATTTATATTAATTAAATTATGAAAATTAATTGGATTTGATTACTAATTAATTTGAGGGCACTTATTGGGAAACGAAAAATTATTTTTGTAAATTATTTTAAAGTGTGCTTCAAATTAAATATTAGCGAATCATTTAAAGTCCAAATATTTTCTAAATTTAATTGGATTAAAATTAAGACGTTTTGCATGCATTATATCATGTAAATGAATAAAATCAAAACCCTAATTATGAATGATTAAAAATTGAGTGGGAACGGGAATTTTTATACATTACCCTATGGCCTTTGTTATTAAAACCATTGTAATTAGATCTTCAAAAATAAGGTCCCAAGCATGATTTGAAGAGTCTTAATATTACAAGAATGGTTGTCTCATGAAAATAATAATATTAAATGTTCATTGTAATTAGATCTTTAAAAATAAGGTCCTACGCATGATTTAAAGAGTCTAAATTATAATGACAAGATATTTAATGTTTTATTTTTCATTAGAGCTTTAATAACGTTATACACTCAATCTAAAATCAATAGTGTTAGTTCCCCAATGGAGTGATCTACACTTGGTGATTTTAGAAAGGCTAAACGAAATCGGGAATCATTTCATATGATAGATAAGGCATTATCTTAAGAGATATGGAAATGATAGGATTTGCCCGCCAATAGCAATAATGAACTTCGCCAACCGAATAAGTTATTGGCGTATTGGTGATCCGATTTTTCATGCAGTGGTTAAGAGACCCCACATATTATTGTTTTAATGGAAGTGCTCACCTAATAGCAAATGAATCCTAACAATAGTAATAATGAACTCCTCTATCAGGATAAATTATTGACGTATTGATTGTATGATTTATATTGCTATGGAGTTGAGGGACCCGCATTAATTAAAATGGATTGTTCACCAATAATGATAATAAAATCTTATTCTATTGAGATTTATTATACTATGTGGATGACGAGCTCATTTTAATTTTAAATATGCATGATAGTAGTAATAATTCACCTTACATATTGTATGAATGCATTTATATTCAGATTTATTATGTCTAATCTATTTTATCTGCTTGCTAACATTTTCAATATATTTGGACCTCATTTATATTGACTGGAAAATGAACTTAGATATTTTATTCACAACGTAAAGGTACAAAATGTATTTTCTACTCCTAAACTTAATCATTTTACTTTAAGATACTTAAGAGAACATTAATGCTTTTAATAAGTGAAATAAGGCAAATGATATGAATTAGTGCAATATTCTAGAATTTATCTCGAATATGCTCCAAAGCTAACATTTGCATTATTTTATTTTCTTCAAGCATCATGTTAAATGTCAATAAGATGTTTTGCTGAGATTAAATAGTGCATATGCCTAAGTACTGTGTCAAATTTAAATACCATTAAGATAGCCTGAGGAACTCCAACATGATATCGGATTTTAAAAAATGATTGTTTATTATTTAAAAATTAGCTGGAGATCAATAGGGCTGACTTAGGTGGTAAGTTTCAAGTTGACATGATTATTGCCTTGTTACCAAACTCGTTCGACTCTTTTAGAGTGAACTAAATAAGGAATCAGTTTGAGTTCACACTCGTTGATATTCTTATAGAATTGGTAACAAATGAAGGGATAATCAAAAGTATATGCATTCCTATCAATCTAACCTAGTCTATACCGTCTTCTTCTAAGCCCAAGTGGAAGGGCAAAGTAAAGAAGAAGGATGATAACAGGACTAGGCTAGCACAAAACATAGGTATCTAAGAGGTTAAAGGGAATAAGGTAGTGTATGTTGAGGGCGAAGGAAATTGTTTCTTTTACCGCTAACTAAGACACTCAAGGACGAACTGTCTAAGCAATGACGTGGCATAGGAAAATATATATTTAATCATTGAGCCATGCTATGTGGCTTTATCTATTAATTCCTGATGGATAGATTCTAGAGCCACTAAATGTGTTTGCAATTCGTTGCAAGGATTTCAAGAATCCAGAAGCCTCGATGATATGGATATATATTTGTACTTGACCTGATGTTAAGGTTGTAGCTAAGTCAGTGGGAGTATTACATCTGAAATTAGAGAGTGTGATGATATTAGTATTAGAGAACTATCTTTATGCACAGATGTTAGACGCAATCTAATTCTTGTTTCACTTTTTGTTTAAACTGTATTGTTATTTTGTAAAACTGGTTTTATAAAATTGAATAGATGTGCGATTGCTTCTGGTGCATTGAAAGATGGTTAATACACTATAATCACAAGCTCTTAATATTTGCAGGATGTAAAAACTAATATTGCATCTTCTAGATTGAATATTAAGAGAAAATTTGTTATTCCTGACTCATTATATTTTTAGTATCTATTTTTGGGTTATAATCAGTTAAAATAAGATTCAAAAATTGGTCAAAGAAGGTTTATAACCTAGTGAGGCAGAGGAGCCAAACCAACTTGTGAATCCTGTTTTGAAAGATAGATAACCCTAAGGGCTTTAATCAACCAAATGAAATAGACATAAAGAACAATTAGAGTCGGTACACATAGACACGTATGGTCTTATGAACATCCAAGCAAGTTTAGTTATGTTTCGAATAAATTTACCTGATGCGACACAAGTCTTAAACTTTTGGTATATTGCGAGAGTGTTAAGACTGATGTGCAACACAGATTAGGTAAACTTATCAGGACACTTCGATCTGATCGTGGATATGAGTATTTCTTGGGATAGTGCAAAGACTATATGGTCAATGAGGGTGTTGTGTACCAGTTTTCCGCAATTGATGCTAAATTGATTTAGGTGTCAAATAAGAATAATAGAATTTTGCTTCACATGGTTAGGTCTATGATCAATTATGCTACATTATCTCTTTCATTTAAGAGTTTAGCGTTAATGATATCAATGCACATTATGAACTGCATTCCATCTTAGTCTGTCTTAAGGATACCGTTTGAGCTGTGTTTTTTTATACTAAATCTTAGTTTGAATCACATGCACATATGGGGTAGTCTTGCATATGTGCGCTTGATATGAATAAGTAAGTTGGAAACAGATCATACGCATGATAGATTTGATAGCTACTCTAAAAAGCACTAGGATGGATTATTTTATGATCTCAATGATAAAATTTGATTGTTTACACTCATTGTTTATCTATACGAGGATCATATTATGAATCATATACCTAGTAGCATAATGTTAGAGAATATGGCATGAGTACCAGATGTACCATATGTGAACACACTTATTATAGAGATTAAGAATAATATATGAATTCCCTATTGATGTGTCAGCATCATCTAGTACACAGATTCCTGGATCGGTACATTGTTGTAGTGGGAGGATTATCATCCAATCTGACAGAATCATGTTTTTAGGTGAGATCTTTATGGACATCCCTGTTACACGTGAGTTGGACCCAGTAAGCTACACGGAAGCGTGAACCGATATGGATATAGATCATTTTGGCAAGTTGCTATGAAATCAGAGTTGGAATCTATGTATTCTAATTAAATCTGGGATCTTGTAGAACTTTCTAGTAGAGTGATACCTATGGAAGGCAAGTTAATCTACTAAAGATACCAGAAGATTTCTTAATGAATAAATCATGAGTGTACAAGGGAATGTCATTATTTTTCTAATTCTATATATATTGATGACATCCTACTCATTTAGAATGATATGAAAAGTTTTGTCATCAATAAAGAGGTTCAATTACTTTTGAAATGAAGGATCTTCAAGATGTAAACTATATTCCTAGGATTAAGTTTTGGCAAGATCAGGTTAAAAGGAAAAATAGGCTTATCTTAATAACCTTACATTGATAAAGTTTTGACCAAGTTTGGTATGCAAAACTCAAAGAATGAGTTCTTGCATTATTGACATGGATTGCTCTCTCTAGTAAATAGTTTTCCAAGACTATCAGAGGAGATTGAGCAAATGAGACTGGAACAATATGCTTCGGCATATGGGAGTCTCATATATACCATGGTCTTCACCAAACAGGACGTCCGCTACTTGGTAGGGATAGTCAGTAGATATCAGTCTGAACTCGGATTTGATAACTGGTCTGTTGTGAAAAATATTATAAAGTACCTTAAGAAAACCAATGATCTCATACTCATTTATGGATGTGATGTTGTGGTTCCAATCAGATATGATAGTTCTGATTTTAAATCAGTTATATAAAGTTCATGACTTAGTGTATGTTTACTCAAATGGAAAGGAAATCAGTTAGTAGATTGTTAAGTAGATTTTAACCGCTGACTCAAACCTGAAGGTGGAGTACATTGTAGCCTTAAAGGCAACAAAGGAAATTTTTTGGTTTGATCTCACTGATTTAGAGGTTATGGAGCATACTAGCCTGCCTATCAAGCTATATTGTGACAATAGTGCAAAAGTAGTCCAAACCAATGACCCAAGGTTCCATAGAGGAACAAGGTATATTGAGAAGAAAGTATCACGTCCTACATGATATTGTCCGGTAAAAAAATGTACTCGTGGCTATAACATTGCGTTGGAACACAACTTTGTTGATCCATTAACAAAGGTGTTATGATCAATAGTTTTGATCGTCACCTGGATAACATTGGAGTTAGATGCAATCTAAATTAGCTATGAGGGCAAGTGGGAGCTGTTGGGATTTATATACCCTGGCATAACAAATTCTCATTTGGATTATAGTGACATAAGTTCCTGACATTTCTGAAATATTTATACTTTATACAATTGGTGAATTCAATGTATTATGTTTCGATTTATTATAGAATTGATTGTGTCCACTTGATTACAAGAAATATTTATATATGTATGTGATGGCGATCAATACATGAATATAAATAGTAATCATAAATTGTTCATAGTCGGTAATTATGGATGGACTCATAATTAATTAAGACTTGAACTGGATCCGTTTTAGGTTGAGATATATTGCGAGAGCCGTCGTATGCAATTGCACCGTATCACTGTCATGGCATTTGACTCTTAAGCATAAGAAAAGTATAAACTCTTTTATTAATTAATAATTACTTTGATTTGTTAGACGGATACTTCGGGATCCTTAGACCGACACTTTAGGTAGTTATGTAACTAATAGTTAGAGAGTTACATTTTCAATATTTGCATCATTGCTACTTGTATTTATTTTGTATTGATTTTGGTTGATCACAAAGTAAATTCGAAGGCCTTCGTGTGTTTTTAGACAAAATGATTTATTATATATTTATTTATTTAAATTATTATTTTTATCAAACAAATGTTTTATTGTGATCGAGTCAGAAATAATCAAAGGTACCAAAATAAATATATTAATTAAGTAGTTGGATTGATGGCTATATTTATCCGATAACTAATTATGCATAGAGGGATCAAAGTGCAACATTGACTTAGAGATTATTTATTATTTAATTGGGGTTCAATTAATTTCTTTTAGTGGAGTAGAAATTAATTTATGAATTAATTGAATTGGGTCAATGGACCGGGCCAATTGTTAATTCATTGTAGCCAATAAAATAATAAGCCCAAAGGATTCTCACTCATAGCCGAACTTGATATTGGAATTTTATTAGATTTGAGACATGTGAATTAGAGATTGAGAAGGATTGATTATTTCCTTTTCTTTATCTTTATGTTGCCTATATATATACATGGTCTATGTATATTTTAGGAGTGATTTTTTTTGGAAGAAGGAAAAAGAAATCTATTTTCTCTCTCTAGAAAATTAAGGTTAATGTTCCCATCTAATGGAGGCTCCCACAAGTCTAGTTTTCTAAGGTCATTCATGGAGGCGTATGAGTGATTCCTAAAGGCAAAACAATTACCAAGAAAATGAAGATCCAAGGAGAAGGCATCTTGCTAAGGGATCTACAATAAGTGAGAACGTTCACTTTAGAGGAAAAATTTAAAGGTTTACTCAGACCTTTGATGTAAGTATTCAATCCATTAATTGAATGATACATCATATTTTATTTTTGCATAAAACTTGTCTCTATGTGATGAATTAAGATCTGTGAATGGAAATCCCTCGACAAGCTTTTAAAACATGCACGTTTCCTAACACAAACAACATCATTATTCCCTATCCTAGAAGGTACAGAGAGTTTGCTTAATTGACATACTTAATTGAACTTTATTACCAATTTTTTCATATTATGAACCTTTGATTTTGATATAGAACTGTCTACATTAGAAAACACGTTATTTGTTTGCGTGTGGTTTGTGATTCAAGTTCATGCCCTTAATTCAGAATAGGACGACGAATCCTTATGTTATAGATTGAGGCGTGACAATTTTGATAAGTGAGATGCACGAGTATTATTCTTCTCACTTTGTATAATCTTTACTATCCAATCCTGAAAACCCTCTCATTAACCTATTTCAACAACTTTTCTTGCAAGTTATAAGTAAGTTCACACTTAGTAGCAAAATTGTTATAGGCCATGGAGTTCAAATTTCTGTAGTTTCTGCGACAAATCTGAATATAAAGTTCAATTAAGTATGTCAATTAAGCAAACGAGAGAACTTCATCATAAATGTAAATTAAAAAAGTGCCACAGTATTTATCAAGGATATACTGCACAAAACTTATAAAAATCATCATGTAATTGTCCAGACACTTTTCCAAGATGTGTTTTATGGTCTCACGCGGATATCCCCGATCTCTTTGGCATGCATAATTTTCCTTTTTCTAATCTTTGCATTTCATTGCAAAGTTAGCCTAAGAACGGGATCTGCGATATTCCACGTTATGATTCTAGGGCACGGTATATACGTTCCTTATCGATGTTTCTTAACCATCAAGGTGCACTTCAATGCTAATGTGATTCTGATACTGATAATGACGGAAATTGTAATACTAATATGGTGGTTATAAATAGTGAATTTATTGTTAAGTGATGCGTATAACATATAAAAAATTAATAAAGAGTTCTTTATGGGCAAACGGGTAAGGAAATGACAAAAGAGGGCTAGTCCAGTGCACGATGCACCTGCCATTACAGAATTTAAGGAGGGTCAAATGTATGCAACCTTTCAACGGCATGCGGAGATGTTGTTTCAGTGACTCAAACCAGTGACCTCTACGTCACAATGAAGCAACCTTAAGGAAATGACAAAAGAAATTGTCCTCAAATTGGATGGCAAGTCAAATTAATACTACCTTTAAATATTTTCCTATTTATCAACTCAAAAACTCAACAAAACCTTATATTCCAAAAACTTGGAGTTGGGTTACACATGGAATTTTGTCATACAGCTTTATTAGGGGCTTTCCATTCTCATAAATCACACTTCATCACATACTTTCTCATCAGGGGATAAAAAGAATCACATTTTTTCTACTCGATCCGACAGCCTTCTGGTCTTCATCTTGACCTAGTCATTCCTTCCAAACTTAAATTGTACCTATGGTCCTTGTTCAATTGGTGACATTTCTATTTTGAAGTCTAGTACATATGTGAACATTTCCACTTTTTTTTTTTTTTTTTTTCCCTGAAGGAAATAAGAAAAATTATATTTTTATTAGGTAATTAGAATTATATATTACAATTGTTCATGAATGCACTCTACATAAAGGCATTTCAAACCTAGGCCTACCCAAGGGAGAATCCGGGAATTGTTAGGGGAGGGGGGGCTAATATTAAACAAGGGAGAATTGAGGATCGAAAGATTAAAGAATTGGAAAATTTTAGAGTAAATAGGGTTAGACTTTAGAGGGAAAGAATGAAAGAGCTCTCTGATTTATGCAAGATTAGAAATTTAGGAGTTCTCTGTGATTTGGCTTAATGATTATTTAGGGCTTGTTTGGCTTGGGCCTATTTGGTTGGGCCTTTGTTTTAAAATTGTGGCTTAAATATTGGGCTCATTTGGATGGATTAAAATTTAGGGGGCTAATACTGCACATATATTCATTTTTCTTAATAACCAAACTATTACAATACCTTGTTTTCTATAACATAAACATATATATATACACACACATATACATACACAAACCGAAAGAGAGAGATACCTGGGAGAAATTGTGGAAATGGGAGGAGAAGAAAAGGAAGATTTTGTCGAGAAGTGGGTTTGGGGAAGCGAATGTGTCTAAGAATGTGAGGCAATTCTCAGCAGTGGATACGATAGAGCTATGGAGATGACGAACAATGTTTACATTGAATTGGAGATGGGGTTTAGAGTGAGAGGACTGCGTGAAGAATTGGGGAGGGAATGGGGTGTGGAAAAATGGGGAAGGGAGTAGGAGTAAACTGTTGTAACCGAACCCGTTGGCCATGGATCGGAAAAGGAAAATTTAAAAATTAGATTGTTATTTTTTATTTTCTATCAATACTTGTTGACGCGCTCCCCACGTAATAGACCCTCTGTGCATGTGGCCTCTGTGTGATAAAATTGAAAATTTGAAATTCTCACCCATTTCTCAATTTAGTCAATAAAATTTTTATTCTCTTGATTAAACACAAGTGTGAATGTCCGCTGTATAAAAGAATATTAATATATTCGTATGGCATTTTTGAAAATTTATTGTATCATATATATATATATATATATATATATATATATATATATATATATATATATTTGTATTGCATTTTTAAGAATTTATTATTTATTTTATCCCTTCCGTTTATGTATGAAAGAAGGTACCCTTTAACAATTTTTTTATATTTTCAAATTACAAACAAAGCAGGCTTTAATTTCACAACATTAAAAAAAAAAAAAAAAAAAAAAAATTGTTTTTGCATTTTTAACCAAATCATTTTGTCAAAATACATATTTTTTTTGCTAGCTTGCCCCACCAAGCACATTTTTTGGGTAAGCATCTAACCGAGCTATATAACCTATGCCAATGTACGCTCAGGCTGAACCAATTTCAAAATCAAATTTCCTTCATTCTTTGTAAAGCTTAATTTACAAGCATCAATTGTTTTATTCAATTTTTCTTTGGTCTTTTTTCAGCTTTAGAAGTCCCAAACTCAGAATTATATACAAGATGGATAAAACTAGAGGATAGAATGATAACAAATAATGCAAACTTGATATCTCCAAAAATAAAAATACTATTAATGGTGCACCAGTCATATCGCATCTTTGGAATGCCTGGTCATCTCCGTTTAGTGATACCTATAAAGATAAGTGATACGGGCTAAGGAGATTTTGGAACATATGAAAAACATGTATCGTCCAATGAAACTTATCACACCTTCTCATAAAAAGGACAATGATAACATCCCAACACTGGACTACTCGGATATCTCACAAGAGTGTGAGCGCCCCCTCACCACAAGAGCTATGGTGACACCCATACCCTTGCGAGACACTCAACGATCAGGTGTCATCAAGTATAAAACTTTTCTTATATAAAATGCTTTCAATAAGTTGATACAGTACATTTTCATTGAATGAAAATAATTATGACATGAAAAACCTAGCACACCCAAAAAGGGCATGCAATTTTGAATCTAGAGGGATTTAAAAATTCGGATTTATCCATGAAGAACCCCAAATGCCATATTATGCTCTCAAAGTCTGAGCATCTGGGATCTTTTGCTCAATTGCTAAACTTGAGCTCATTTTTTCGGGCTTTCAATCTAATTTCAAGTGAGTTTGAATAATGGGCTTAAAATTAAAGGTTTTGATTCTATCTCGATAGAATGAATGCCTAGACAAACAAAATGAAAAATAAATAAAGATAACAAATTTAGGCTGCTATGATATACAACTATGTAACACATCCTTACAAGATGATATCTGAGATGAAAGGCAAATATAAGTTTCAATATGAAAGGCAAACATAAGTTTAAATATTGGAAGAGTTTTTACATTTTTGCCATAATTAAAAAGAAAGGACCTATCCTAGGCTACCATTCTTGAAAGGTACAAAGGTCATAACTACAGCTTAGTTCCAAGATTTGGGAAACAAAATTTGCAACTGGATAAAGAAAACAATTACTGTATACCCCACATTAAAATATAAATCACACCTTCTTGTGATCTTGATCATTGCTTTTAGAATGAAGCCAAGCAGTATGCTAAAATGGACTTTTATTTTCTGATTCAAAGAAAATCATCAAAGTAAAGTGCAATGCAAGTCCACACAAAGTATATAAGATGCAACGATACCGGCAACAATTTAGCACACGCAACAAAAATTCATGCCATAAAATGGCATTAAAAAAAAACAGAGAGAGAAGCGAGGGAGTATGAACAAAATAGATTTTCAACATGGCATGTAATATCCATGGAACAAATATAATGGCTTTCACTCTCAGGCAAGCCGTTTCAATCATATACCATCATTCCCACCAAGAAGATAATATTATTCAGGTCAAGTCACATATTAGTTGAATATTAGTCTCAAATGAACCATTAGTGGTAACAAATAAGATCAACATTGAAACTGTAGCTAATACCATGAAAATAAAAATAAAAAATCACACTTTCTTGTGATCTTGATTATTGCTTTTAGAATAAGGCCAAACGTTATGCCAAAATAGACTCTTATTTTCTAATTCAAAGAAAAAATCAAAATTAAAGTGAAATGCAAGTCCACACAAGGAATATAAGAGGTAAATACTAAATATATCAGCAACGATTTAGAAAAAGCAACCGCCGAAAAATGGCATTAAAAAAAGAACGGTTAATTTTATCTGTACCCCCTGACGTTTGCCTATATTCCACACACACCCCCTCTACATTTCATAATTTCACCTAAACCCCCTATCAATAACCACCGTCAAGTTTACTAACGAAAATTTGTGATTTTACTATTTTACCTTGAATTATATATTAAAATTAATAACTCAATGAAAAAGACTTTTAACTCCCTCAATTTAAATTAAATTTCTCTCTCTCTCCTCTCTCTCTCTCTCTCTCTCACACACACACACATAGATATATATATATTTTTCCTTTGTTCTTTATCATTGCCAGTGAGACCACCGAACTGAACTGACCTTCACCAGACTTGGGATCGCCGGACTGAACTAGGTCGAGGTAGCTGTGAACTTCGCCACCATTGTCTTTGATCCGGCTTACCTCGTTCTTGTCCAGCGTTACGACGGTGAGTACACGGCCGTAGATTCGACGGCGTTGAAGTCCAGCGTTTGGACTGAACTAAGGATTCCTCATTTTTCAGTCCGGCGAGCAGCGATTCAGTTATGCGAAACCCAATTCAGCGATTCAGTCATTCTCAAAGCTAGAACGAACTAAGTTCGACTAAACCCAGTTCAGCCCGGCGAGCAGAGATTCCTCAACCCATCTCGGTGAAACCCAATTCAAAATGGCCATAGATACGCCAGAGCTCTGTAGAAGAATTCGGCCTAGCTCTGTAACTTTGTCACCATCCGAACCATCACCATCACAACCCCAAGAATCTGATTCCATTCCTGTGTAGAAAATCGAAGTCAGATGTCGGCTCCTCCGCCTCCACCACCGCCAAATGGACGTCAATGCCGAAGAATCGAAGGCGGAGTCGATTGCGGAAGACGATGCTAAAGACCAAGTTAATGTCGGCAGCAGGTGTCGGATTACAACCTCTACGGCATCGCAATTAATGTCTCTCCACGTTGGATTACAGGCTCGATGGCATCATAATCGGCGGTAAAAATCAGTGTCTCGTGCTCCGACGGGAGACCAGACCCAGCCTTTACAGCTTCTCCAACATTGCGCTGTTAATCAACATCGTCGGCACCGAAACCCTCGACCGTGACTTTCTGGTATATATATATATATATATATATACATATAATGGTATATAACATCACCTATATGGTGGCATGCATATTGCACAATTATTTAGAGGACAAAAAGTATCTTATGTGGAGGTTGGCCAGTTTATGCTTAGACTTTCTCTCTCTATTTAATCATTCTTTGGTTGGATACATGCATACACAGTGTGTGGACAATATCTATAACGTAATAATCTTTTATTCATAAAATGAGTAAGAAATTCAACTACAGTTATATCGAATGATCATTATTCATGGATGAAATTTTTATTCATTGGTGATTAGCAGGACTATTGAAGAGGCCAGAAGTGATATGGGCCGAATATGACCCGCGAACATGGCATCCGGTCCGAGCAGCTGGGTCCAGCCCATAGAGAAATACTGCCATATGGGCCGAACGCAAATAGCCCATCAAAGATGACCAAATCCCACAGAGGAACGGGCCCGGATCTAGTGGTCCATTAGTGTTTGTAAGTATCTATAAATATGAGAAGTAATGGATAGAGAAGAGGATTGATTCTGTTGAAGTGTAAGAATTTTAGAGAGAGAAAATGGAAATGAATTCCTTGCATCTTCAATTGGCGCCGTCTGTGGGAACCGTTGAAGATTGATTGATCATTGATCAATATCGCGTGGATTCAGACCAATTCGTGAAGACGAAACTCGATCTTTGGGAGATTAGATCCAGATCTGAGCGATTGTGACCTATTCAGGAGGAATTTTAGTTCCTGTTGCTTTGACGGAAGTGGCTTCAGATCTACGCAACAACGAGTTATTCAATTGTGGCCGGATCTGTCGGATTTAGAATTCGGAAAATTCAGATCTCGTCAACCGTAAGCATAATTCGGAGAATTCGGAGAACTTGAGATTAATGCCTTTACTCCATTCAGGAATAATGATAGGTGAAAGCTCCAATCCGATGGAGGCTGTCCAGCAAACGAAACTTGAGGAGTTGATGAACTTGATCGAAGCTCTCAAAAAAGAGAATGCAGAATTGAAAGCTGGAATGCAGCATCAGCAAATACCCGCGGTTTCGCGTCCACTTCTGGCCGGTGAAGAAGGTATTCAATCTAATATCGCACATCAAGACGAGCAGGACGAGAATAATCAGTCAGCTCTCCACCATGACGAAAGGAGGATGGACGATTTGCTGCCAAATGTTCGTCGAGTTGAGGATCACGAAGGATCGACTCACGTTAATCCGCGACATGAGCAGATCAGACAAAACGAAGCCATGACCTTCGATCCGTATTAGGAAAAGTTCAACCGAGAGGAAGTGATAGAGGTTGATTGCCGCCGAGCTGTATCGCCTTGGCAAAGAGAGCTCATTGAGGAACGATCGTTCGATCCGTCTTACCGGCCTTCCATGGCTACAATCACTCATCGCGGTTCGAAGAGCAGATATGTAGCTCATAAAGCTACCGCTGGGTTCCAGAGAGAGAATGAAGCACTCCGATCCGCGGCTCGGACGGTTGATTCACCATTCACTGATGAAATCCTGAATGCTCCGCATCCAAGGAAGTTTGCCATACCAGTCTTTATTCTGTTTGACGGAACAACCGATCCGATCGATCATGTGTACCATATCCAGTTGAAGATGGCTCTAAATACGGAGAACGACTCTTTAATGTGCAAATGTTTTCCTACAAGTCTAACCGGACTGGCTCTTAGCTGGTTCAAGAACTTGCCTAGGGGCTCCATTGATAGCTTCCGGAACCTGTGCGATCGGTTCATAAGCCAGTACTATGGGAACAAGCGTCCGCCGAAGGACATCTCGAGCCTGTTCACAATGAAACAGCACAAAGATGAACGTCTCCAGGCTTTTCTCACCAGGTTTAACCTCACTAAGAGTATGGTGATCGAATGCCACCCTTCTACAGCGGTTCAAGCCTTCAAGTTGGCCATGACACGTGGCACCCCGTTCCATACCAGTCTGGTAGTGAACACGCCGACGACTATGGATAAACTCAATAAAAGAGCCGATGGCTTTGTACGCCTAGAAGAAGAGGAGGCAGCCAATGCTCGGACAGCGTCGGTCGTGTCGACCGAGGAAAAGTCCAAGGCAAAGATCAGGCAGAAGCAGGCTCAGCCGCAACGTCAGACCTCCTGAAAGGCAGAAAAGAGGTCCAATGAGGAAGAGCTAATCACTCCGTTGAAGGTCACTCTGGCGAGGCTATATCAGGAGAACAAAGATAAGTTTCATCCACCACTGCCAATTAGGCAACCCCTCGAACAGAGGGATCAAACTAAACATTGTGCTTTCCATTCCGATTTCGGTCATCAGACTAACGAATGCAGGAATTTGAGAAGGTAAGTGGAGATGTTGATAGTTAGAGGGGAGTTCGCGAGTTATGTTCAAGGCTCGGCGATAGAGCAGAATCGACCGATGGAGCAAGTAAAAAGGAGTCAGAAACAAAGTTCCCACAATTCACAGCCAGTTCGTATAATCAATACTATTCACGGTCAACCCGAGCCTAGCGAAGACTCAGATGAGCTACTCCGAACGCACCTACGGCAGGAGCAGATGAAGAAAAGGGTCAGCAGTGTGAATACTCTGCACCAACAGATCACATCGATACAGATAAAGTTCGACAGGACAGACCTGCTGCTTGTTCAAATCCCCCATGAAGATCCGTTGGTGGTCAGCTTGACAGTGGCGGACTGCCTGGTGCGCAGAGTTCTGATCGATCCCGGAAGTAGTGCGAATGTCATGCCGAGGGACACATTTGATCGGCTCGAGATTAAGCCAGAGAGGCTCAAGCCCACTGGAAATCCCCTGTTAGGATTTGATGGTAAGAGGGTAGAGCCCATCGGTATGGTGGAAGTAGAAATTCAAGCTGCAGAACGAGCTCTTGTGGAAACTTTTGTGGTTGTGGAGATTCACCCCTCGTACAATCTCCTGATGGGAAGAGGATGGATTCACAGAGTCCAAGGTGTGCCCTCAACTCTGCATCAGGTCATGAGGTGCCTCGGACCTGATAGAAATAAGGTGATAGACATTCATGGGGATCAGGTTGCAGCCAAAGAGTGTTATTCCGTCACACTAAAATATGCTGGGAAAGGGAAGGCGCCCATCCGTTCGGCGAGCCCAAGATAGCAATTACAGGAACCTCCGCCCAAGCAGAATAGGGTGGAGGAGCCAGTTGACTTGACCGAAGAGCCCCTTCTGGATGTGCAGATCGATCAGTCCAAGCCAGAGCAAACTACCAGAGTAGGAGTAAGACTAACCAGGGAAGAGCAGCAGGAGCTAATTGATTTCTTGTCTCACAATGCCGATGTATTTGCATGGAGTCACCTAGACATGCCTGGAATTAATCCCTCCGTATCCTGTCATTCCTTGAATGTCAATCCCAATTTCAAACCAGTAAAGCAGAAACAACGAAGGTTTGCTCCAGAACGTAACCAGATCATAGCCGAGGAGGTTAATAGGCTGCTCGATGCGGGATTCATCAGAGAAGTGCACTATCCTGATTGGTTGTCCAACGTCGTTGTCGTGCAGAAGAAGAATGGGAAATGGCGAGTATGCATTGATTTCACCAATTTGAACAAAGCATGTCCGAAGGATAGCTTCCCGCTGCCTAAGATTGATCAAATTTTGGATGCCACCACCTGGTATGAGCGTTTAACCTTTCTGGACGCTTATTCAGGATATAATCAGATCCCTATAGACCCGGCAGATGAAGAAAAAACTTCTTTTGTTACCGAGCGAGGGACATACTGTTACAAAGTTATGCCTTTCGGACTGAAAAACGCGGGAGCAACTTATCAAAGGCTTGTTAGCAAAATTTTCAAGGATCAAATAAGAAAGACTGTGGAAGCCTATATTGATGATATGGTGGTAAAAAGTAGGAAGAAGGATGATCATCTGAAGCATCTGCAAGATGTATTTAATGTGCTGAGGCGATATGGGATGAGGCTCAATCCAACCAAGTGCTCGTTCAGTGTGAGTTCCGGTCAATTTTTGGGACACGTGGTCAATCGCAGAAGCATCGAAGCTAGCCCTGCTCAAGCAGAGGCTTTGATTAAGAATGCCGAGCCAAAGACGATCAAAGAAGTGCAAGCCCTCACAGGACGAATAGCTGCATTAAGTCGATTCATTTCTAAGTTGTCAGACCGTTGCAAGCCGTTCTTCGACACGATCCGGAGTCATGGAAGACAGGTCTGGGGGGATAAACAACGACAAGCATTAACCCATTTAAAGGAATATATGCAGAATCCACCAATCCTATCAGCCCCGGATCCAGAAGAGAAATTATATCTATATCTCAGAGTATCTAGTGTTGCGACAAGTGCCGTTCTGATTCGTTGCAAGGAAGGGGTGCAACACCCGGTGTTTTATGTCAATAAGACAATGACCGAGGCAGAACGAAGGTACTCGAAGGCCGAACGGGTGATACTTTCACTCGTAAACGCAAAAAGAAAGTTGAGGCATTATTTCGAATCCCACCCTATAACTATCCTAACCACTTTTCCAATCAGAGTGCTTATGCACAAGCCAGAACTCTCGGGCAGAATGACAAAATGGGCCACAGAGTTAAGCTCATTTGACATAACGTATGAGCCGAGAACGGCTGTCAAAGGACAAGCGGTAGCCGATTTCCTGCTAGAATGTGACTCTGAGGATACGGAAGAAGACCTTAGATGCGGCTCTTGGAATCTTTATGTGGATGGCTCCTCTAATCAAATGGGGGCAGGAATTGGGGTTAAACTGCAAACCCCAGAGGGTACTTCTTTGAGTCAAGCACTCAGAATTGAGTTCCGAGCCACCAATAATGAAGCGGAATATGAGGCGTTACTGAATGGGTTAAAGTTGGCCAGAGAACTACAGGTCAGAAGTTTGACTGTTTATAGTGACTCACAGTTGATTGTTCGGCAGGTAAATAGTGAGTACGCAACCAAGGATGACACGATGGAGGCATATCGTTCTGCCGTTCTGCATAAAGCCAAGGACTTTGCAAAGATTGAATTCATACAGTTACCGAGGGAACATAACGCAGATGCAGACCGGTTAGCATGTAGTGCTTCGAGCTCTGGCGAGACATTGGCGAGGGTGATTCCAATAGGGATACCGACCCAGCCATCTATTTTTGAAGAACCTTTAAACTCTGAACCTTGGCAAGTCAAAGTCATACTGTATGAACCGAGTTGGATTGACCCCATCATCACTTATATTCGAGATGGCGTTCTGCCTATGTAAAAGGATGAAGCTAGGAAAATCAAAAAGAATGCTGCAAAGTATGCCATAGTGCATAACCAGCTGTATAGAAGATCCTACTCTGGCCCATACTTGAAGTGTGTCACCCCCACAGAGGCTCGGCAGGTGTTGCGAGCTATTCATGAAGGCGTATGTGGAAATCATTCTGGGGGAAGATCGTTAGCGCACAAAGCAATGACACAAGGGTATTTCTGGCCGAACATGTCAAGAGATACGGAGGAGTTCTCTCGAAGGTGCGATAAATGCCAACAGTATGGACCATTGATCCACCAACTACCTGAGGAATTGCACGTAATGACCTCACCATGGCCCTTCGCGCAATAGGGGATGGATGTGGTCGGTCCTCTACCAACTGCGAGAGCTCAGAACAAGTATGTGCTACTGGCCACGGATTACTTTACTAAGTGGGTGGAAGCAGAACCATATCCGAGCGTGACTCAGACTCATGTGAGACGATTTATCTGGAGCCATATTATCTGCCATTTCGGCGTGCCAAGGTCAATAGTCATGGATAATGGCAGGAACCTCGACAGCAAGCAAGTAAGAGAGTTGCTGGAGGAGTATGAAATTAATCAGAAGTTGGCTGCAGTAAGTCATCCCCAGGCCAATGGACAAGCAGAAATTACAAACTGAACAATTTTCGCCTGCATTAAGAAGAAGCTGGAGGACCACAAAGGGAAGTGGTTGGATGAACTCCCGAACGTCCTATGGGCTTACAGAACCACCCCAAGGCAGCCGACTGGAGAGAGCCCGTTTGCAATGGCGTATGGTACCGAGGCGGTTATACCGGTTGAGCACTTGGTCCCAACTATCAGAAGCTTAACATGGAGTCAAAGTCAAAACGACAGAATGTTAAGATTGAACCTCGATATGATAGACAAAAAGAGGGATGCTGCAGCAATAAGGCTTACATCATACCAGCAAGTATTGGCGAATAGTCACAACAAAAGAGTGAAACACAGAGATTTTGCCCCTGGCGATCTGGTTCTGAAAAGAAAGGTGGGGATAGTCAAAAAAATGATGCCACCCTGGGAAGGCCTATACAGAATTGCAGAAGTCATAGGGAAGGGGGCATATACATTGGAAACCATGGCAGGAAGGTTGGTCAACAAGCCCTGGAATGCTACGTCTCTGAAGAGGTACTATCAATAAAAGCTAAGTTTCAGTGTTATCGGATGTTGTTTGTTCTCAATTAAGTACGTATAAACGTGCAAATTCCCGAGATTTATAAAAATAGTTTTCCTTTTCGAGGGGATAAAAAAAAATGGATGAAAAAATGAAAGGCCAAGTGGCAAGTGGCATTCTAGCCCAGCGCCAGGCACTTAAGCAAGATAAGTGGCAGCTGGCACCATAAGCCGAACGCCAGACACTTGCTAAAAAATGAAAAGCCAAGTGGCAAATGGCATTCTAGCCGAGCGCCAGGTATTTAAGCAAGATAAGTGGCAGCTGGCACCATAAGCCGAACGCCAGACCCTTGCTAAAAAATGAAAAGCCAAGTGGCAAGTGGCATTCTAGCCGAGCGCCAGGTACTTAAGCAAGATAAGTGGCATCTGGCACCATAAGCCGAACGCCAGGCACTCACGCACACGACAAAGTCAATATTAAAAAAAAAAAATAATAATAATAATAATAATAATAATATATTAAAAATGGGTGTGAACAGAGCATAGCATAAAAAAAAAAGTTTTATCATTTCATTCATAATAAGCATCGAGGTTACAAAAAGTGAAGCATTCAAATCACATAACTACAAAAGAGTATGAAATCAAGGTATCTGGAAGAGCCCTAGCTAGCTGCCTTAGTACCGACAGCCTCCTGGTTGTGGTGATCCACCTCCTCGTTCCCGTTAGCCATCTCACCCTCACGAGGTGGGGAATCGAGATGAATAACAGAGTCGCTCTGTTGGGACCCAACATCAGCAATGACTACGGGAGATACCACAGTTGACGAAGGAAGAGCGATTAGAGGTTGAACGGTAAAAGGAGCTGTAGTGATCCTGGAGGAAGCAATCTCCTGACACTCATCAAATATGTGCTCAGCTTCGGTGGATTCTGGGTCAACATAGACCCCCAGAGGGTCAATCCCTAGATCCTTATCAATTTTATCCGGAGTTGAGCTGGTCTGGCCCTCAGCCGGAACTCGGTCGGAGAAACCATCTCGGAATCCCTGAGCATATCTAAGAGCTCCAACTTTTGAGAACCGAGCATGAAGAGCCAGCATTCCACCATTCACTCTGCTAATGGTGTCAATCAGAGCGTTGCGCTTGTCCAAAGCTCTTTTCTCAAATGTCATCCGACCAGACTGCTCGTCAGCCAAAAGGCGCTGGAGCTCTGCCTTTTCATCTCTGATTGAATCGCGCTCAGTCTGCCAGACACTCTTCTCAAGCTGGAGGGCATCTTTTTCGTCCTGAAGAGAGTCGGTTTCCTTCTTCAGAGCATCTCTCTCTTTTTCAGCTTTTTCAAGCCGAGCCAATATCTCGGTGTTCTTGCTGACGAGAATATCGTTTTCCTTATTAGCCACGTCCAGGCTATCAGAGAATTTACGGGCCCTGGCGTGCCCCATTTCCACCTGTTTCTGCATAGCCATCATCCTGAATAAAGTCTGCATAGATATGCATGAATACTGGTTAAACCGATCGCCTGGTCGGACAATGGCAAGAGCAAATATTATGAGAAGATTCATGAGCTAGAAAATAAAAGTCACCTCCATGGCAGATTGGGGAAAGCGGCTGAACACATCCTTTTGTGACAGACCCTTCGCTGCCTCAAGGTCTTTTGGAGTCCACAGGCTCCTATAGTACGCCATGGCGGTCTGGCCATCCTTGAACATTGTCTCGTTCGGCTTCACGAACATCCCATCCGTTCGGGTGTATCGAGGAGCCCATGGTAGTAAAACAGGAATAGAAGCAGAGGCAGAAGCTGAAGTAGAAGTAGAGGCAGTAGCTGCAACAGGCCCGGAAAGTGCAGGAGCTCTGACTGGGCGATGCAAGAGAGCGCTCGGCCCAGAGACTCGGGTCCTCCTCGTAAGAGATTCCTCCTCGAGGTTGACTCCACCGTCAGGATGAGGTCTTTTGCCTCGCTCTTTGTCCTGAGCACCCCCAGCAGCAGCAGGGGTAGTAGTGATCTGTGGAAATGTGCTCGGGTTGGTAGCAGGGGTGCTAACAACAGGATCAATAGCCACCGTACTCGGGATAGTGTCAGAGATGGTGGCTGAAGAAGAGGCTGATGCGGGAGAAGAGGTTGCTCCAGCAGCAGTAGTGGCTGGGGGAGGATTTTTCCTCCTACCAAAGGAAGGAATCTGAAGCCTGCTCATTGTATAGCCGAGGGATGAGAGCACTAGAAAGTTGTCTGAAGTGAGGAGGTCTGAGCAAGAAGGAATATCGTTTAGAACATATTTCTTCAAGTAATTACTCCTATCCCTGCAAACACTGTAGCTCAAGTCATCACAAGGTATGCCTAAGGAGCGACATAAGAAAGTACAAAAGCGAGGAACACATGTCTCGCAGGGACAATCATTTTTATGAGATTTGAATTTCTTATACGAGGAGACAGAACAGACGCCAAAGGCGCTCGGGATTGGGTAATCCTCTGTAGCCGGCGAAGACCAGGCCCCACTAACACCCACAATGTTATCCCTCCAACCCTTTTCAGATTTGATTGTATCCATACATATGGACATCTTATCGATCGGGTAAAGGTGGTAGAATGGCTCGTCAGTTCGGATCTTACTGACCTTATAGCAAAGAAGAAGATCTATGAGGTCAAGATCCAGACCTCGGTCACGAATCAGTAGTAACATAACGGATATGATTCTAAAGAAATTTGGGTTTACCTGCAGGGGGGATATCCCCAGTCTATTGAAAACATAATTAAAGAAGGGATGCAGAGGGAACCTAACGACATTCAATTGAAGGTTAGTAAATAAAACCTCGCCGGGAAGAAGGCCGGCACCGGTCATAATATTAACATCTCTAGGGCAAACCCTAACTTGGATGTTGTCAGGAAGTCTAAGTCTCATACGAAGAACATCTAGATCTACAACCATGGTGGAAGCGATTGAAGGATCTAAAAGAGTAAAAAGAAGTCTACCAAAAGTAAAAGGGAACAAGACTAACCTCTGGGGTAGAAAGCAGCAAAGAGCGCTGCAAGATCGCTGGAAGAATGACTCTTGAAGAAATTTACCGGATGAAATTTAGCACTGTTCTAAAAAGATGAGCAAGAGATTTGACTGATGATGGAGAGAGATGGAGACGGTAAAAAGGCATGAAGTGGCATTCTAGAGCCTTATAAAGGCGAAGTGGACCCGAGTGCCGAAGCGTCAGGGAGGCGAGAAATTTATCGAACCCCGGAACATTGATTCCGGATCCGACCGCCCATTCCCCCATAAGAGTTTCTCGAGCCGTCAATGTCATGATGAGACGCCTTTGATAATTACCCCCTTATTAAAGAATGAGTAATTATGGGGGCAGTTGAGGAGGCCAGAAGTGATATGGGCCGGATATGACCCGCGAACATGGCATCCGGTCCGAGCAGCTGGTACTGCCATATAGGCCGAACGCAAATAGCCCATCAAAGATGACCAAAACCCACAGAGGAACGGGCCCGGATCTAGTAGTCCATTAGTGTGTGTAAGTATCTATAAATATGAGAAGTAATGGATAGAGAAGGGGATTGATTCTGTTGAAGTGTAAGAATTCTAGAGAAAGAAAATGGAAATGAATTCCTTGCATCTTCAACTATTATATAAGCCTTGACCCATGGGCAAACTGAAAATTTTAATTTAATTAATAATTTAAAAAGAAATTAAAATAAAATAAAATTTTATTTTTTAAAAAAAATTAATGGGTCTGTGTGAAAGGAAGAAGATGATATATGAATATATATATATATATATATATATATATATATAGAAGTGAAAGGTAGGGTATTCCTTGAGTTAATTCAGGGTAGTTTTGTAATTGCGTATTGGTGAACTGAGGTTAAAGATGTCATTTTAGACATTAGAAGGTTAAAATTGACTTTTTAACAATTTGTTGATGCTGACATCAGCACACACCGTGAGTTGCTTAACAGCTGGGGTAATTTGCTACACAAACCAAAACCTTAAGGGAGGTTGGTAGAATATTGAAACATAGAGGGAGTGTAAGTAGAATATGGGCAAATGTCAGGGGGTGTAGCTGGAATTAACCCAAAAAAAGAATTAGAAAAGAAAGGGACTATGAACAAAATACATTTTCAACATGGTATGGAACAAAAAAAAATGGTTGTTTTTCTTCATGCCAACCACTTCTATCATATAAAATCATTCCCATTAAGAAGAGAATATAGGTATTAATCATTCCCATCAACATTGAAAATGTAGCTAATGTTCCACTAAGTCATCTAAAACCTACTCTTTACTTGTAGAGATACATGACCACAAAATTTATATTGATCATGACCACTAAGAGATGTCATTAAACTAGCATTTAAAAGAGGTATTTTTTATGCAAGGCTGGTACTGACATTCATATACATGTCATGCAGGAACTACTAATAGGCTTAGAACAATGACCAATAAGTGGCTATAGAGAAATTTTAGATGGTCCCGGCCAATTAATATTGGACGTGTAAGCAAAAAGTCAAAAAAAAAAAAACTTACACATTTCTGACACAATTGCTTATGTGTCCATTGGTAATTCGTCCGAGACCATGTAATAACCTCTCGGTGACCATATCGTACGTTTTTCTATTGTACATTGGTTCTTCTAATTTTCTTGGTTCCTCTAACTCGGTTCTTGGTGCCTGCAATAGAGAAGACCTCCCACTTGGTTCTTGGTGCCTCCGATAGAGAATACTATGCTTGCTCCCCAAAGCCTCCATTTACTTTGTCGATTAAGACTAAGCTCTCTGTGCAAGTATTGACACAAAATGCATGTCCATGTACCCCAAGATACATGACATCGCCATTCCCCTTCAAGCCAGTAACTCTCACATAAGCTCCTCTACCAAAATCAGGAGTGAACAGATTGGTTCACGACTTCACAACACCGTATTGTTTCAGCACCCTGATTGAGATGTTGCCTTCCAAAGAAACATTATGCAACACAAAAAGTGAGTCTTGAAAAACTCAAGAGACATAAAATGTAGCCACCTTGGTAGCTCCATGGAAGAGAAAACCTAACTACCCAAATTGCAAAACACAATGAACGGGTAACGATGACTAGGCTCGAAAATCCAGTGGATAGTCCCATTGAGAGAAGCATGAGATGAATCAAAACGGATACAGTGTATGGTACCACAAACACTAATTCTTGTCCAACAGCCCTCTTTAAGAGAATACATGTCAACCTCAGGGCCACTAGAAACATAAGCAATTCTAACCACCTAATAGTCATTAGTTGTGGAATTGAATCCGAATCCAAGAGCAGGATCACAACAGGTAATGCGAGGTTCTGGAAGTACTATGAATTTCCCAATAGAGGGGTTCCACAAATATAAAACATCCCTAGTGTTGCTCGGTGTATACTCGTTAAGGCATACCAATCCATTGAAAGAACCAATAATGGTGAAAAACGGAGTAATTAATACCATACTATAGGGGAGCCCCCTTATGGTAATTTGCACTCACATTTTCTTCATTTTGTAATAAAGATAGGTAGATACAATAATTACAATTTAAAAAGAGTGTGATTTAATTATTTCTAAATTTATAAACTTGAACAACAACATCTCAGACTATTAAATTGACCCATTTAAACGATTAAAGTATAATATTAACATTTATAAGTCTTATAAGCCTTTTTATTTGACCAGAATGACCCTTCGAAAAAAAAAACAAACAAACACCAAACTCCACCACTGTGACCGCCAAACAAACAAGGGTGGAGCCAAGAATTTTT
The DNA here is from genome assembly GCF_030987335.1 of Cornus florida. Taxonomy (NCBI): domain Eukaryota; kingdom Viridiplantae; phylum Streptophyta; class Magnoliopsida; order Cornales; family Cornaceae; genus Cornus; species Cornus florida. Next base: position 104,179,015 of record NW_026775581.1, on the reverse strand, counting down.
AAAGGGGTAACTAGTAATGCAAAATTAAAATTTTAAAATAATATAAAATTATTATAAGAAAATTATATCTTTGCATGTTTAATGCGCTCGCTGAAATAGATAAATTTGTTATATTATCTAATACTTAAACAAAATTTTAATACAAAACTTTGATTTTCCATTTCAAAATTAAGAAATATGACTTTTAAATATATTTTTATTATTATTCCGTAGTAATATATTAAATAGTAAAAGACCATTTTTAATAGTCATATTAAATATCACTTTAAAGTAATCACACATAAACTAATCTTTTTATTTCTTATTGTTTACTAAAACATTATTTACACAACATGTCACATTTTTCTTACTTGTTTTTTCACTCTTAAGGGTCATTTTGGTCAATTAATACGAGATTATAAAAATAATTTAATACTTCACATGGGTCAATTCAGAAGACAAAGACAAGTAAGTACTTTTATCAAATTTTATGTTGGGGTGTCTTTATTTATTTTACCAAATCTGGAGATGTCATCATCTGAAAAATGTTTAAGTTGTAGATAACTATCTTTAACCCACAGCGTGGGGGCTATACAGCCGGTAGGCTTGATGAATATTCTAAGGATAAATTGCACTTAAGTTTTGGTCATACAATGATGTAACTAAATTTTTAAGTTGCTACAAAAATTATTCAAATTTTGTAATAAAATCTTTGATGAAAAACAGCAATATATATTTTTCTTTCATACGTTAGGAGTTGCATGACAAAATGTCACTTATTATTAATATTTTTTAACCCCGGGTGAATGAGTTGGCTCAAATCCAACCAAATTACAACAATAATCAAATTGGTATTATAAAAAGTCTTCATTTAAATCCACAACCCAATTAACGTTAATTGATTGATGATTATTTGTTTCTAATTTTTTGTACCATAATATTTTATGAAAAAGTTGATGATATTGATGCTCCAAAATTCAACCTAGCGATCCACTTTCTTTCATTATTAATTGTAGTGAAAATTTTACACTCCTACATCGATCTCCTTAAAAAAATAATAATAATAATAATAATAATAAATGTCGTCAGTAAATTTTTTACCTATTTTACTTGGCCTTGTTTAAATTGACAGAAGAAGAGATGAGAGATCTGATCCAATAGAAAAATCTTAATTTATGATAGTATCACAGACCAAAAAGTTGCGGGGATAAATGGTCTTTCTTTTTTGTTATTTTTTATTTCTCAACTAAAGAAAAAAAGAAAAAAAAAAAAAAAAAAATGAAGCTTACAGCAAAACAGAAGTTATTATATTAGGCTTGGAGGGGTGAGAGCGCAAAGCTGTCAATTTATTAGATTTTTTTATTTTTTGTTTTTTTGTCTTTAAGGCGGCGAACCTTTATTAATTTTTTTTTTTTTTTTTTTTTTTGTCTTTAATTTTTAAATTGGAGGCGGCGAGGCGTACCTTTATGGTAAGTAAGTTGCCTATAAAAGGGCCCTCATTATCTATAGGATTTTAGGTTTTGTAAAGAACGAAGGTTCCAAGAATTCAGTCAAGCGGCGGCTCTCTCTGGCCCGCAGGTACGATCAGTCTAATTTCTCAGAAGTTTGATCTCCGTTCTGCCGTGGAAACTTAGTTCATCGCGTTGATGCCCAGAAGCATTACGAAGCCTGTCAAAAGGAGAGAAAAAGATATGGAAGAAATTTTGATTGGTTATAAGTTTCTTCCAACCGACAGTGAGTTGATTCAGTATCTTGTGTGCAAGGCGAAGGAAGAAGCCCTACCATGGGAGGGTGTTGTGAAGGACTGTGACGTTTATGGCAAGGAGCCCTCAGAGCTTTTTGAGGGTTCGGAAGAGAATGTTCTTTATTTTTTCACCAAGTTGAAGAAGAAGCACGGAAACGGGTCGAGGATTGATCGTGTGACGGCGACGATGGGTACATGGAAGGGGCAAGACAAGGCTAAACCTATAATAAAAGATGTCGATGGTACTACTGGTACCGGTGAGGGAGATGATCAAGAAACTGGCTTGATAGGAAGGAAGAGAACTTTTACCTATAGAATGAAATCGGATGCTAAGGCGGCGAAGGCCAAGAGTGGATGGAGCATGACTGAATATAATCTTGACGGCACTAATCTCCAAAGAGCAAAAGTAAGTACAGTGTGTGTGTGTATATATATATATATATGTCTCTTATATTTTTTTTTTATCTTTTTAGAATTCAACAGTCTCTAAATAGTGATTTGATATGTTACTCAGGTCAAAGACTATGTAATTTGTCGAATTAAAAGGCAAAAGCAGGAAGATATTAAGTTGGAATCCCAAGTTAAGGTGATGCAAGCGGAGGAGTGCAAAGTGACAGTAACTCCGGCACTTGAAGACTGCAATACCATCACACATGCAATGGAACCCATATTACAAGACTGCAGCAACCTCATCACAGAAGCAATCGAATTTGATGGAACAACAGTACTAACGCAACCAGAAGAAGAAGAAGATTGCATGGATTGGTTGAACGATTTTGACTGCAGCAACCTCATCACACAATCAATTGAATTTGATGGAAAAACAGCACTGATGGAAGCTGAAGATTGCAGCAACCTCATCACACAAGCAATTGAATTTGATGGAAAAACAGTACTAATGCAAGCTGAAGACTGCAGCAACCTCAGCACACAAGCAATTGAATTTGATGGAAAAACAGTATCAACGCAACCAGAAGAAGATTGCAATTGGTTGAACGATTTTGCTACACAACTCCTCCAGAATCAAGAACATTTAGGAGACAGTGAAATACTAATGTTGCCCAACATTTTTTATGCAGATAGTTGGTCCCTCTCAGCTTGATTTAGATTGTCTACAATCAACTAGTGTACCCTGCTTTTAACTGTGTTTGGGTTATGTGTGTAACTTTGTGCAAAATTTTATAAATACATGAAGATAAATTGATTGTCAACCTTTAATTAAATTTTATCGAATATATTCATGTGTATGTGTGAGAGATGGGGTTTCACAAGGCTGATAGAATGAAATAATGGCAAGGGATAGAAGGCTTAAACCAAACCAGTCTCTACCAGTGAACAATTAGAAGGGAGGAAAAGCTGAAACCCTTACCATAACCTTTGAAAAGGTAATCACCAAATTTAAACTATTAATGTTAATTTTGACTATTAATCAAATTTAAAATGCCTGCCCGCCACCTTCTTCTTTTTTCATTCGCTAGGTAAACAGATTAAAAAAGCAATCAAATTGTTCCACCAAAGTTATATGGAGGCAATATATGACTTTTATTGAAGTTAAGTTGTTTATTCCAAAATGGACAAGCAAAGCCAAAGGCATAATACAAAGCCAGCAAGGCTACCCACCAGAAATCCCAAAAGAAACCCCAAAGTAGAGGAAGCAAAAAAACCTGCTGCAACTGACCTCAGTCCTCAGTAAAATGAAGAGGACACCATCAAGAACTGGAAATCATCTTTTGTTCACGTTCCACTGATATAACCTTTCGTTCAGCTTCCACTGATATCACCTTTTGTCCCGATTCCATTGATATCACCTTTCCTTTAGCTTCGATTGATATCACCTTTCCTTTAACTTCCATTGATATCACCTTTCCTTTAACTTCCATTGAACATATCAAACAAAAAAAATTATCATACCAAGTCTTTTTTTTTTTTTTTTTCAAGTTACTTGATAGAAGAAAAATATATAAATTTGGATAGCAGAACATAGTAATAATATAAAAATCAACAACTATTTGTGTTGTATATATATATGAATCTTTAATTTTTTTAAGTTAATGCAGTTAGGCAAAAGAGAAAAACACCTTAAATCAGGTTACAGGAGTGGTATTGTTTTCTTAGTTATATCTAGGGTTTTTGAAGACAAGGGCCGTAGATCGAGTGTATTTGGATTAATGAGGGTTAATCTTCAGGAATTAATTTAGGGCTTTTCTCCTTTTGCTCTTTTATTATTCCAGGGTTTTCAAAAACGTTTCTACAAGTCATGTGTTTGGAGGGAGAGAAAATTGGAGTTTCTTGATGTTGAGAGGAGTGTTGATGAAGGCTATGTAGTAACCTCTTTGCTTTATTTTGAAGGCTAAGGCCAAGAAGGGTGTCGTGTTCTTTTGCAGTGGTGGTGGTGAATTTGGTGTGATGTTTCTCGGTTTGTAAATGTGAGAGGAAGGTCATTTTGGTACATTGGTGTTAATAGGTCACGGATGGATTGTTAACTATATATTGGTAAGTGAGGTTAAAAATATCATTTTAAACATTAGAAGGGCAAAATTGACCTTCAAACAATTTTCTCATGCTTACGCCAACATAATCCGTGAAGTACTTAACGGCAGGGGGCAATTTGCTACATAATTCAAAACCTCAAGGGAAGTAGGCTGATGTAACTTCAAGCTATTCCAACTTAGATTTTTTATTTTGTAATATTATTATTATTATTATTACTTATAAGTTATCTGTTTTATTCAAGAAAACACAGCACAGAATTGAAAAGGACATCCCCCAATAGTACAAACAAGAACTAACCACAGCACAACAGCAAACCAACAGAAAGAATCAAACATTCCAGAAAGGAATGTATCCAACAGTATGCCTGTTGAACCTACTTGCAGGAAAGGACAACATTTTAAGTCTAATAGGGTTGTAATTTGAAGAGACACAGAGAATTCATCCAAATAAGAATTAGAGTATCTTCCAGAGTTTGTTTCTCTCCAAATCATGTGGAGATTTTGCAAACTTGATGGTACCAATTCCTCTTACACTCACACTTGTGATTGCTCCATTCGAGAATCTCGAACAGCAATAGCAACAGACTCTTGGATCAAGGCATCCTGACTTATAAAGAATAGATTATGAACACTTTCAGCATTCCTTCTGCAAAGGATATATCGGTCTGATTGAGACATACATCATTGAAGGAGCTTGCTCATAGTGCTTAGTCTATCCTTAGCAGCAAGCCAGAGGATGAAACAGTGCTTTGGAACACCTCCCTTAAATCAAACAGCCCCACAAGTTATGGTTGAGTCTGACATCTTCATAAGCATCCTTAACTGAGAAGGGCTTATTGGAGCTGGACCAAACAACATCATTATTCCCTATCCTAGAAGGTACAGAGTGTTTGAGCAACCAAAGAACCAATATCCCTAATATTATCTCACATGCAATTCAGGCCATTCCCACCCTCTATCGGATATAATGTCAGCCAACTTGAGCATCTTTAGGAATACCAAAGTCGAAAATAACTAACTCTATGACCCTCTCAAAGAACAACAGCGCCACGTGAAAGCCAAGAATCAAACAATAAGGAGGTCTTCTGGCCTGAGTTACTACATACCCCATATGAAAATATAAATCACACCTTGTTGTGATCTTGATTATTGCTTTTAGAATAAGGCCAAACATTATAGTAAAATAGACTTTTATTTTCTTATTCAGATAAGCGCATCAAAGTTAAAGTGCAATGCAAGTCCACACAAAGTATATAAGAGTTAAAAGTTATCCGCAACGATTTAGCGCACACAACAACAAATTCATGGCAGAAAATGGCATTAAAAGAAAATAAAATAAAAGGGAGTATTAACAAAATACATTTTCAACAAGGCATGAAGAAGCTATTGAACAAACAAAATGGCTTTCTCCCCCATGCTAGCCAATTCAATCATATAAAAATCATTCCAGGTAAGAAGAGAATATAATCCAGGTCAAGTCTCATACGAAATGAAAATTAGTCACAAATGAACCATTAGTGGAGCTAAGTACATCATCACTCTAAAGTGTTAACTGCATCCCTGTCCAAGTAGTTAAACCAACCGAGGTAACAACAAAATCAACATTGAAACTTTAGCTAATACTCCACGTGCTAAGACAACTAAAACCTACTACTCTTTACTAGTAGAGATACATGACCACAAACTTTATATTGACCATGACCACACAGATATGTCATTAAACTAGCATTTGACATTCATATACATGTCATGCAGGAAGGACTACTAATAGGATTAAAAAAAAGTGGGGTACATATATATATCTTGCCTGCTGTTTCTATTGTTTCTTGGTTCTTATAATTTTCTTGGTTCCTCAAACTCTGTTCTTGGTGCCTGCAACAGAGAAGAGCGTGCTTGCTTACCGAAGCCTCCATGTACTTTGTCAATTAGCACTAAGCTCTCTGTGTAAACATTGACACAAAATGGCTCATCATATCCACGCATCCCAACATTCTTGAACTCTTGAGTCTTAATGTCAACTGAAACCATCTCCTCATCTTTAGTCAAAAGAACTTCACCATTCCTCTTCCAGCCAATAACTTTCACAGAACTTTCTCTATCAAAATCAAGACTAAACAGATTGGTCCACGACTCCACAGCACCATACTGTTTCATCATCCAGATTGATACTTTGCCATAATAATCATTCTCGAACACAAAAAGTGAGTCTTGAAACACTGCAATAGACAACCTACGTGGTGCCTTTTTATAAACTAGACTCCTTGGTAGCTCCATCAAAGAGAATACCTGAGTACCCAAATTGAATGTCACAATGAACGGGCCAGGAAAATTACCACCTCCGGAAAGCCAATGGATAGTCCCATTGAGAGAAACTTGAGATGAATCACAACAGAGAGGGAGTACGGGACCAGAAACACTAAGGTTTCTCCAACATCCCTCCTTAAGCGAATAAATGTCAATCGCAACAATGCTATCATAGAGGTAAACAATTCTAACCACTTTATAGTCATTGTTTGTGGAATCTAATCCGAATCCAAGAGCACACTAATCCTAATTCATGGTGCCTCTGAGAATACCATGCTTGCTCCCCAACGCCTCCATTTACTTTGTCGATTAAGACTACGCTCTCTGTGCAAGTATTGACACAAAATGCATGTCCATGTACCCCAAGATACTTGACCTTTCGAGTCTTTATGTCAACTGAAATTAGCCTCTCATTTTTTGTAAGAAGAACATCACCATTCCCCTTCAAGCCAATAAATCTCACATAAGCTCCTCTACCAAAATCAGAAGTGAACAGATTGGTCCACGACTCCAGAACACCGTATTGTTTCATCACCCTGATTGAGATATTGCCTACCAGAGGATCATTATGCAACACAAAAAGTGAGTCTTGAAAAACTCCAAGTCCATGGAGGAGAAAACCTTGCTACCCAAATTGAAAGACACAATGAACGGGTAACGATCACCGGGCTCGGAAATCCAGTGGATGGTCCCATTGAGAGAAGCATGAGATGAATCAAAACGGATTTTCCAGAAACACTTATTCTTGTCCAACAGCCCTCTTCAAGAGAATAAATGTCAACCTCAGGGCCACTAGAAACATAAGAAATTCTAACCAATCCACAAATATAAAACATTCCTAGTGCTGCTCGGTGTATACTCGTTAAGGCATACCAATCCATTGCAAGAACCAAGAATGGTGAAATACGGAGAATTTTTTGTGATTGGACGATTTTTGATATTCAAATGGTATGCAGTGAGAGCTTCGTTATCAAGATACAGCGAAAAAAGTTCTTTTCTCAGAGAAGTAGGTGGGTGGTGTTGATGTTGTTCAAATGAGTGGTCCGATATTAGTAAAAGATTACGAAATTATTACTAGGGATGAGAGAACACCAATATTTGCATACGCACCTGATTTGCATAAGAGTTCTCACCGGCAGGCTTGTCAGAATGCCCATCGTCACTTTCTCCGGTAGCCGGTAGGTAGTCCGACATTGTTAATCAAACAGATTTTCTGAAAGCTGCTATTAAACCCTAGAAATAAACCCAAAAGGAGAGACGAGAGAGAGAGAGAGAGAGATAGAGAGCAATCAGCAGTGTGCGTGTTGACAGAGGAACTCAAGAGCGAAACCGAGAGTTTTAAATTATTGAATTACATAAATGACCCCAAACGGCGTATGCTTAGAATTGTGAAACCATTATTTTGACAGGATGTATTGATAATTAAAAGTAATTAATAGTATACCATAGGTAGCGCTCTGGTGAGAATATCAAAATATCTGATAAATAAATAAATAAATAAGGGTAATTTGCACTCACAGTCTCTTATTTTGCAATAAAGACAAATAGATACAATTTAAAGAGAGTGCGATTTAATTGCTCCCAAATTTGCAAATTTAAACAACAACACCCCTAACCATGATAAGAGTACGTAATTGTCCCACATCTTAATTGACTCATTTAAATCACTAAAGTACAATATTAAGATTTATAAGTCTTTTTATTTGACCAAAATGACCCTTTTTAAAAATAATAATAATAATAATAAATTAAAAAAATATAACTAACTAACTAGGGTGGAGCCAAGAATTTTTTGGGAAACTATTAATGTAAAATAAAAATTTTAAAATAATATAATATCATTATAAGAATTTTTTCTTTTTTTGCATGTTTAATACCCTCGCTGAAATAAATGGATTAGCTATATTATCTAATACTTAAACAAAATTCTAATACAAAACTCTGGCTTTCCATCTCAAAAAGTAAGAAATATGATGGGGAGAATCAGTAATGTAAAATTAAAATTTTAAAAAAATATAAAATCATTGTAAGAATATTTTTTTTGTGCATGTTTAATGCACTCACTGAAATAAATGGATTAGTTATATTCAAATGGTAAGCAGTAAGAGCTTCGTTATCAAGATACAGCGAAAATAGTTCTTTTCTAAGACGTGTACGTATTGTTCCTAATGAGAAGTAGGTGAGTGGTGTTGATGTTGTTCAACTGAGTGGTCCGATATTGGTAAAAGATTACCTAATTATTAGTAGCGATGAGAGAATGCCAATATTTGCAGACACACCTGATTTGCATAAGAGTTCTCACTGGCAGTCTTGCCAAAATGTCCATTGTCACTTCCTCCGGTAGGTAGTCCGACATTGTTAATCAAACAGATTCTAGGGTTTCTGAAAGCTGCTATTAAACCCTAGAAATAAACCCAAAAGGAGAGACGAGAGAGATAGAGCAATTAGCAGCGTGCGTGTGTTAACAGAAGACCTCAAGAACGAACTAAGAGTTTTTAATTATTGAATTACATAAATGCCCCCAAACGCGTATGCTTAGAATTATAAAACTGTTATGAATATCCCCTTTATGGGAGGTGATTTTCACACTCCACTTTTCTACACTTACACTACATTTTTCTTTTTTCTTTAAAGTAAATGACAAAAAAAAAAAAAAAAAAAAAAAAAAAAAAAAACTTCAAACTAATTAATGCATCATCTCTTATTTAGTTATACCCTAACTACCTTTTGCACTATAAACTTTCTTTTTTAACCTTCTTTACTTACTTTAATGCTTCTTTTTTTTAAAAGAAAATTATAAGTTTTTTTTTTTTAAGGAGCCTAAAATCAATAGTAATCAATTATAAGCCTCTCGCTCGCCACTCTCTATCCATTTTGCAAACAACACAAGCTCTTTTTTCCTCCCTTATTATTTTTAATTAAATTTTTGAAGGAGGTGATATGATTTCCTTGGATATGGTCTAAAATATTTTTTTTTGCTCTCAAATACACATCCATATTACGATTAGGGTTTTGTTTTCAAATATTTCTTCACTTTTATATATATATATTTTTTTTTTTTCAATTTCCACAGCATATTACTTACGCTTTAAATAAGGAGGCCTATGTGGAAAGAGGATAATATGAATTGGAAATTGAAAGAAATATATATGTATCTCTAATGGACATTCTTGAACTTTAGTGACCCAGTTTTAACAATCAAAGGTAAGAACAGAGTCTCCAAACTTTCTTTGAAGATGGACATCTGAAGCCTTTCAACCTCGTCCTCCATCTAAGCTGCTTCCTCTTGATTTCGGTGAGGGCCGGATGAAGTAAGGCCTTGTTGAGATCCTTAAGGCTTGATGAGTACTTAATTAAAACACTCTGAGCAACCTCCTTAATTTTATGAGAAGATAATTTACACAACTAAAATTATTAGAATGATGGATTAGTGTTAAATTCAGTGACAAAATGATGAAAATTATTGACCAAAAAAGATGGTAAGACATTGTGCGTGTGTGGAGGAGACTAATAAGAGAGTAAAATGAAAAAAGAAGAGATGTTGACACACCACTCTAATTCAATGGCAATGAGTGTAACATTTATTTCTTCCACATATCATATGCATTTTATTAACTGCAACTTGTTTTTTCTCTGTCATTTAGGTTGCTATTATCAATCTCTCTCTTTTTTCCCCTTTTTTCGTTTCTGAAATTGATATTTAGTCCGTAGCTATGTGGCTACATAATTTTACAATACCTAAATTGAATGAAGAAGATAGAAATGTTAATTGGGGAGAGATAGGGGGAGACGAAAATATCTTTCCATAACTGAAAGGGTGGTATTTTTAAAAAAATTATTTATTTATAAAATTAGGGATAGAAGTGTCCTTTCATTTAAGAATGTAGTGTAAGTGTAAATAAGTGGAGTGTGAATATCCCTTCCTTATATATAAATAAATATATTGAGAGACCTATCAAAGAAAGAAGTGTAATATAACATATACAAAGACCTACCCAAAAAGAAGTTTCATTACTTAGAAAGATTACTCAATACAACATACTACCACACATATATATAGATGAATTGCACCGCCTCTGTTGCTTGCTTTTGATTTCGGTGCCTTCATCTTGCTCCAATCAGGTGGTTGTCTAATGGTTCCATCACTTGTATCACCAAACCAATCAGACCCATCACTTGCATTACCAAACCAATCTTGATTCCACGAAGTAATCATTGCTATAGAAAATTGCAAGCCTACAATTTGTATATATAATATTATAATTGTGGGCCCCATATTAATATATAACACTCCCCCTTGGCGTTCACAATACTACACTAAGAAAATGTCTCGTTAAAACCTTGCTAGAAAAAACTTGGTAGGATAAAAATCTAGTAAAGGAAAAAGAGTACAATATTCTTGTGTGTGTGAAAATGGTATTGCATAGGTTAAACTGCCCATTAAAACCTTGCCGATGGGATAAAACTTGAGCAAAGGAAAAAAAGTACAGTATACCATACCTTTCTAATCATTGCTCCCCCTTATATGCATATTTGTTACATTACTTCATCATGGAAAATCTTTGAGTTTTAATATCGTGCATCAGTTTCTTGAATGTCATACCATAGAACTCAACTACATGCACCTCTCGGCTTGCTTCATGAATTGCGAGTATCTTAAAGTGATTTAAAGAAGTTTGTAATTTATTGTTTGCTCCATAAATCACCTTGATATAGTAGTGTTGCTACAAGTTAATCAATATCTTGTTTGTGATCGAGCTTTATGTGGATTCAGAAAGATAACTTGCACCTGCATATTCAACTAACAGAATTTGTCAAAGTAAAAATAAAAATGTGATTAAATCCATTATTGGAGAATATGTCTCCTTATGTCAATACCAGGTATTTGAGAGAAACTTTGTACTACCAGTCGTGCTTTGTAATTTAATTTCCCTCGTTTCATTATAGTACAAATATTCATTTACAGGCTTATTACCTTTAAGTGTCTGGACTATAGGTTTAAAAATTCTGCCTGTATTATTTGTTTTCATTTTGGCCAATTATTTTACATTGATATTTTGAACATTCAATGTGATACCCCTCGACTCCGAGACATGGGTTGATCAGGCCCAAACTCAAACCCGAGGGAATATCAAACAATTAAAGTATTTTAAATGAACACATATAAAAAAATGAATTAAGAAATAAATAGTTAAAAGCTGAAAGAAATCTAAAATATAATCCTTAAAAAATTAAATAACTAAAATCCCAAAACTGCCAAAACCTTTAAAACTAAATAATGATAATAATCTGACAATCCAAAACCTCCAAGATAACAACTCGGGAATCCATCTAGTGGACCCCTAAAAATATCCCAAACGGGAAAGATAAAACTGAACTAGAATCCAAAGCCAAGACATGAAATGAGATCCTACGTTGTCGGAGGAATGAGTGACTGTCTCTGCTCAGCACGATAAGGCCTACGACTGGAACTGTCGAACACCTAAAAATAGAAGTGGGTCAGGCACACGAACAAGTTCTATCCTACTACAATCTAAACAGAGACTCGATACGCATGTATATCCTAAACAACTCAACAATAACTATGTAGTTCGTACATATATATATCCACACTACGGGACTTTCACTGGACTATGTAGAGAGTCTCAACCTGAATAAAAGGCAACATGCAAAACGCACATGAGTGGGCATGAGTACCTAAACCTAACAGTGTATATCTCAACCAACATAACCAGCTACGCATCCTACTGCGTATACGCTTTTTAACCGTCGACTCTGAGACTCAGGCTCATATCGCGATACCATAAAAATATATTTAAAGTCCTATCATATCCATCCATAAGAAATCCAGTTAGCCGTTCAACTTGTTTAGCTACACAGACTTACATATAAGTAGGATTTAATCTTATAATCCATTCCCTTATTCCAGTATAGGTCGGATGTAGTATTTTGAAACTAATCCGTCCCTAGTATGCCACCGTCTCATACCGGTGCATACAATCCATACATCCAGTAGTTGATAATACAGATAATGAAAGTAAATATCAACTAATCCATACAACCAACAATTGATAATTAAAATATTAAATATAAACATCAATTATTCCATACAAAGTATGATAAAACTTTGCAATTTAATAGGCTTATTTGATACTACTCTGCATAGTCCAATAATTAATAATACAGATCATACATGTAAACATCAATTAATTCTAAGTAAGCAAAATAGAATATATAAATTCACATGCTTATTTATAACACTGGAACATGATTAAACTATAAAACCATTCTCGAAAAATTGCTAAGATAATGTTGAACAATTTAAATCCTTCGCATCCAAAAACAGTATATTAATTTGTGTAAGAATTTTATACTGTTCAAGCTATAATATAAGGTGATTTACTATGCATTAACAAGACCCTTGGGAGTTTTAAATAAGCTTAGGACACCTCTGAAAACCTCCAGTATAGTTTCTAATTAAATTGGAACTTCAAAATCCAAGTACTGAAGCAAAAACCATCGCTGAAACTAAAAAAAAAAAATGAAAATCCACAAAGGAGCTGGCTCCAAAAAAATGTGGTGCCACCTCCAATAAAGTGTGGAGCCTGCTCCACTCCAATGGAGCCGCCTCCATTGAAGGGTGGAGCCATCTCCACTCTTCCTAGCCTCCGTCTTCTCTGACGCCGGCTAATTTCTGACTTTCTGATCATCTGTCCTCCATTCCTAAAGTTCCTAGGTGTCTAAAACTAGGTCCAGTGCGTTCCAAAAAATATTAAATTCATTGTGCATCAATTAACATCAACTAAAATCATGAATTACGCAATAAAGATTTAAAACAAACAATTATTAATTCATGAACACATACCAATTTAATCAAATCTAACATGCAAACCAGATTAATCTATAATGTTTATTTACTCCTGGAGTTGTATTAGGCATGTAAAGAATATAAGCCAAAGGAAAAGAGTTAGGAGTAGAACTTGCCTGTGAAATTTTGAATTAAAATCTCTACGCCGTCTTCCTAAATTTTCCAGTGATCCTTCACTGTTCTAACTCCTCTATTTCCTCCTTGGTTCAACACACGAACACACCCCTTTAATCCTTCCTTGGTTCAGCCTTAGTTGTAATACCTCCTAATTTCGAAACACGGGTTGATCAAGTCCGCACACAAAATCAGGGGAATATCAAAACAATTAAAGTATTTAAACAAGTACAGAATACAAAGATGAATAATAAGGAATAAATAAACCGCTGAAAAAAACTAATAAATAAATATTAATTAATAATTCTTCAACAATTACAACTCGGGAATCCTGTAACACAAGGACCCCTTAAAACATTATCCAATAATCTAATACTACATAACAGTACACAAGATGAATAGATGAATGACAGTCTCCCAGCTGTGGATTCTCAACCTCAAGACTGAAACCTCTAATAACCTGAAAAATAAATCGTGGGTTAAACCCTACGAACAAGCTCTCTCTACCAGGCCTCTGAAAACCAATAAGCAGATCATCTCTGATCAAAACCAAACCTAATAAAGTTTTAAGTTTGATAAACAATGATATGCATATGTATAAATAGTTATATACAGTATAACATTCGCATTCCTTAATAGTTTCATTAATTTTCAAAGCCATTAAATCATGATTAAAACATAATCATACATAAACCAATTCAAAACTCCTTCTCTTTTAAAAAGAAACCCCTTTAACCTTAACTCCTTTTTAAATAATTATTTAATCATTTAAATAATAAAATATAATTCAAGAAAATTTATATTTAATCCAAAAGCCAATAATGAATTTAATTATTTAAACCATATAGCCAATACCTAGGCTTTGACAAATCATTCATGTCTCTACCAATATTATTTTATTAATATATATAAAATAATATACTAACATGTCACTACGAGATTATTCTAATTTAAGAATATCTAATCCTAATCTAACTTATACATACAGTATCCATAGATGAATTTTAGTCATCTAATACACATAGCAATTTAATTATGCTTTAGCAATTCAACCATATCATTATGAATATATTTGTTTATATATTGACAACTCAACCATGCCTTCTTAAGTATATTTATTTATACTTTTGGCAAATCAACCATGCCATTATAAATATATTTATTTATATATTGGCAACTCAACCATACCTCCTGTGTATGTATTTTATTCATACTAATATTTAGGCATTATATTTAAACCTTTGACAACTTATACATGCCTACAATTTAACCGCGTACCGATTTTAAACTTAACGATGAACTAAATCACACATAGACATCCCATGCATATCATACGCATAATATTAATTTAAAAAATCAACCTATCCAGATATACCGATTAAATAGGAATAACTAATATTAAGTATCTTAAATAATATATGTAATACCCCTAATTTTAAAAAGGATATTTAATTTTAAAAAGGATATTCCTGTTATTTAATGGTATTTAATTTATTATTTAAGTGCATTTTATTTGATTATGTGTCATTATTTTTTTTATTAGGTGCTTAATTATTTCTTTTGTGGTGATTTAATTTATTTAAATGATATTTATTTTTAGTTATTTGATTGGAATTACTTGTTAGTGTTTTAATTATTTAATTGGCATTAATGGTTTAAGTGTAATTGGTTTAATTATTCTATGTGTGTCTTATTTCATGTGTGTCTTATTTGGTTTAATTGGGTTTACTAATTATTATTTTGTTCAATTAGATTATTTGTTAAGTATTTAATGGTGAATAGGGTAATTAGGTAAATACATCTAACTAGGGTTTAATTACAGTATAAATTAAGGTTTTATATTATAGCCGTCGTAGGTTTCTACGTTAATTGGATGGGCCGATTAGGATTGTGAGTTGGACTTAAATGAACCTAGGGTTTAGGAAAACTTTATAAGTATAAGGTAGACGTCTGTGTAGGGTTTTTTTAAAACAAAACACACGTTTTGTGGAAGTGGAGAAGGAAAAATGCAGTTTTTTCCATTCTGCCCAGATTTCATCAAACATCCGATCCCGCTTTGTCTGTGGTCCGATCGAGCTGAATTTTGGAGGAGAGGTTCAAAACTCAGTGTAGCACAATCTGAATGGTGAAGATCAGAGTTTGACCTCGGGAATAGTGATTCGTACACGTGAACAGTAACTGGGTCGCACAGGTTTTTTCCATTCTGCCCAAATTTCATCAAACAACCGATCCCGCTTTGTCCGTGGTCCGATCGAGCTGAATTTTGGAGGAGAGGTTCACGACTCAGTGACGCACAATCTGAACGGTGGATGTCAGAGTTTGACCTCGAGAATAGTGATTCGTACTCGTGAACAGTAACTGGGTCGCACAGGTTTTTTCCATTCTGCCCAGATTTCATCAAACATCCGATCCTGCTTCGTCCGTGGTCCGATCGAGCTGAATTTTGGAGGAGAGCTTCAGAACTCAGTGATGCACAATCTGGACGGTGGAGATTAGAGTTTGACCTCGGGAACAGTGATTCGTACTCGTGAACAGTAATTGGGTCGCACAGGTTTTTTCCATTCTGCCCAGATTTCATCAAACAACCGATCCCGCTTTGTCCGTGGTCCGATCGAGCTGAATTTTGGAGGATAGGTTCACGACTCAGTGACGCACAATCTGAACGGTGGATATCAGAGTTTGACCTCGAGAATAGTGATTCGTACTCGTGAACAGTAACTGGGTCGCACAGGTTTTTTCCATTCTGCCCAGATTTCATCAAACATCCGATCCTGCTTCGTCCGTGGTCCGATCGAGCTGAAATTTGGAGGAGAGGTTCAGGACTCAGTGACGCACAATCTGAACCGGAGATCAGAGTTTGACCTCGGGAACAGTGTTTCGTACCCCTGAACAGTAACCGGGTTTTGGAACTCGCCGGGATTTTTTAAGAAGACGACGTTGAAACTTTGAACAACAGTTTCTGAGGCAAGATTCTATCCTTACCCTTTCCCTTAGGCTTCATACTCTTTGCACTCTTAAATGATTCCAGGATTAATGAAGATTAAACCAAACTAAAATGATATCTGTTTTGCTATGAAACTGGTAGTTACAGTAGTGTTGTATGCTTGTTCAACCTAGACTAAGCATGTTTGTGGATGCATTGTGGTTCTGTGGTTCACATTTTTGCTTACCACTGCTAGTATAAATTATTGGAAGGATGGGTCTAGATGATAGCTATCTTAACTTCTGTAATAGCAACTGTTGGAACTTAAATACTAGGAGGATTTGAGTTTAATACTAGATCGGTTTTGTGGAACACTATAATTTGAGCATGTCTACATACATACTGTGAATATTGTTTTGATGCTTACATTATCACAGTTAGTATCAACTGTGGAGGTTAGGATTTTGTGATACATACCCTACATATCTGTATGTCATTTGTAAGGTGTTAAATGGAAGTTTTAATTAATTCTGTCTTTATATCAGACTAAAGGGAACAACTTAAATTGGGCATGTATATGTTGTTGTTGTGACCCTATTTATCAATGCTTATTTTATCACTGCTAACATTGAATGTTGGATGTTGGAATTTAGTTGATATATACTTGATTTAATGGTATTATTGACTACTGGAGGATTGGAAAGTAAGCACCGGTATGGGACGGTGGCATACTAAAGATGGGTTTGGTTTTTAAAACAATACCATTACCCACCTACTTGGAATAAGGATGGGATTAACTAAAAGTTAAGTCCCGTGGATTTGTATTGTCATGGCAACTACTTGTTGAGCGGCAATACCAGGGATTTTGGATGGATTTTATATATGTATTGTTATGGTGCCTCGGTATGAGCTTGAGCCTCAAGACTGATGGCTAGGAAGCGTATATGCATCGGGATATGTAGCTGGCTACGATGGTTGGAGGTGTACCCTGTTTAGGTATAGGTACATATGCCCACTTCGTGTGCGTTTTAGCATGTTACCTCTATTCAGGTTGAGACCGGCCTGTAGTCCAGTGAGAGTCCTTTAGTGTGACTATATATATATTTACGGACTATTAGCTATTGTTGAATTGTTTAGGATGTACATGCGTATCGGGCCTCTATTTGGATTGTAGTAGTATAGAACTTGCGCGTGGGCCTGACCCACTTCTATTTTTCAGGTACACGACAGTTCCAGGCTTAGACGTGTTCGTGCTGAGCAGAGGTCTCTATTCACTCTTCCGACGATGTAGGGCTCTCTCTATAGTTTTATTTCTGGACGTTTATTACAGTTGTTCTATCTTCCGTTTGGATGCTTAATAGGGGTCCACTAGAGATGGATTCCCAAGTTGTAAACTGATGGAGTTTTGGAGTTTGGGTTTGATGGATTTTAATAATTATAATATTTTGCGGATTCTATTTTTAGTTCCTTCCAGCTTTAATTTCATTTCTTAATTTATTTTGTATTCCGTGTTCATTATAAAATATTAATTGTTTGATATTCCCTCGGGTTTGGGCCTGGGCCTGATCAACCCGTGTCTCGGATCCGAGGGGTATCACAGTTGGTATCAGAGCACTCCAGGTTCAAGTGTCTCTGGGATGTTTTCGTATTAAGTCTTCCGCGTAGCGTTTTCCCTTGAATAGAGCTTAAGTTAGGATTCATTGTATTCCTTATGGTTCGTATAGAAAGGGTACTGACGTCTGTCTTTTCTTGTTAACAGATGGTTAACGCTAGAAATGGACAGAACATGCAAGGAATTAGGAAGGAAAGGAGAACGGCACGTAGGCAACAATATCTCTTACGGCGTCAGCAAATGGAGGAAGAGCAGCAAAGGCTTGGGTTTCAAGATGACATGGATTAGTTTCAGGAGGAACAGGAGAATGTTCAACAGACTCTGGACCAAGTCAGAGATCCAGAGATTCCTCCTCACCTCAATGACCTTGTTGCTCGGGCTATAGAGGCTGGGGTAACAGCTGTACTTTGGAATCAGCCTCAGGTACAGCCGGCACCTGTACCAGCACCAATGGTTCAGACGGATTCTTGGGGAAAGGCTAGGAGCTCTTTCATAAAGGGGAGTCCACCTGTGTTCTCAGGCTCAACCGATGTGAGAGCAGCTCACCAGTGGAAATAGGACATTGAGCGTCATCTTCGTTTGGTTCAGCGCACGGAGGTTCAGAAGCAGATGCTTGCTACTTTCAAGCTAGTTGGGGATGCACTACAGTGGTGGGAATCAGTTACCACCTCAGAGGAGAGGATGGCATTGTCTTATGATGAGTTCAGTGCTCGCTTTGATGAGAAATATTTTCCCTATGCAGTCAGGGCAGCTATGAAGACCGAGTTTCTAAGTCTGCAGCAGGGAAACATGACAGTGGCGGAGTATAAGCAGCAGTTCACACGCTTGTCTCTCTTTGCACCGAAGGAGATGGATACAGAGGAGAAGAAGCGCAACAGTTTTGTCAAGGGACTGATGTGGTCTATCAAGAGAGCTATTACAGGTAGTCCAGCCTATACTACCTATGCTCAGGTGGTAGACGCCGCTCTACAACAGTATCAGTTGACTGTGGACATCAGACAGGCTCGTGGTGAGAAGCGGGGAGAAAAAGACTCTACTAATCAGTCAGCTGAAAAGGGGAATGGCAATGGTCACTGGTAGAATGACAAAGGCAAGTTCTAAGGACAACAGCCTTGGAAGAAGCACAAAGGTGGTTCAGATGCTCACCGGAATGGGGCACCTATTCAGAGGCAACAGAATGAGGGACCACAGGCTAACCGACAGAGGAGACCATTTGGTACTTTCCAGGGTAGTTGTTACACTTGTGGAGAGTATGGTCATACCACCAGGCAGTGTCCTAAAGCAGGACAAGGATAAGGACAGAGACAGTATGTGCAGCAGGGACAGAGGGCGCCAGTGCCTCTACCAGCTCCACAGGTTCCACGGATTCAAGGACAGACACATCTGGCTTTACCGGCACCACCGCAGACTCAGGGACAGGCACCACAGCAGTTGCACTATGGCAGGATGTATAACCCCATGCCACAGGATGTTCAGGCACCTCAGACTATTGAGGGTAAGTTTCTTATTCATGGTTTACATGGACGTGTTTTATTTGATACGGGTGCTACACACTCATTTGTAGCTAGGACTTTTGTTGCTTTGTCTGAGATGAGGACGAGGGTATGTACTAGACCTCAGGGTATTTCTACACCATTGGGTGATACAGCTATTATACATGAGAGTGATGGGCCTGTGACACTAGATATTGGCAGACTCAGATTTCTAACCAATCTATTGGTCCTGGACATGCACACTTATGATGTGATACTTGGGATGGATTGGTTGTCTCACTACCATGCCCAAGTTGTTTGTTTTGATAGGTCTATTATTTTTACCATACCTGGTCAGGATATGTATGTAGTAGTTATGCCACGTTCTAAAGGGGGCGGTAGCACCTATTTGTTCCATGTGGAGGAGGAAAATGAGGAGGGGATTACTGTGTCATTGGATAATATACCGATTGTACAGGATTTCCTGGATGTATTTAAGGAGATTCCAGGGTTGCCACCTAGTCGCGAGATCGATTTTGTGATAGACTTAGCTCCAGGCACTGCGCCTATTGCTAGGGCACCCAATAGGATGGCACCGGTAGAGATGAAAGAGCTGAGGGATCAGATTCAGCAGTTACTCAGCCAGGGTTTTATTCATAGGAGTACATCACCTTGGGGAGCACCGGTTCTGTTTGTAAAGAAGAAGGATGGTTCGCTTCGTCTGTGTATAGATTACAGGGAGTTGAACAAGGTTACGATTCGTAACAAGTATCCTTTGCCCAGGATTGATGACTTGTTTGATCAGTTAAGGGGTGTAATACCCCTAATTTTCAAAAGGATAGTCTCGGTATTTTGTTTAATCGCTTTCTGTTAATTACTTGTTTTCTGTTCATATTGTTTTTGAATTATGTTTAATTGACTTTTTAAGGATTTGACTTAATTGTGACTTGTTTGAATTATGGTGTTTTAATTTATTTAATTGATTAGTTAATTGTATTTTTGTATTTTAATTCTTTTAAATGCTTAATTGATTTACATTAGGGTTTAGTTAACGTTTACTTTAGGGTTTTGTTTTAGAAGTCAAGTCTTGGTAGTCGACGTAGATTTAATTAGGATTTTCTATGGGCCGGCTAGGTTCACTGTAGGGTTTGGATTGAATTTAAGTTTTATATAAACTTATAAATATACGTATTAAGTTCTGCCTAGGGTTTTTAGGAAACCCTATTCACGACAGTGGAGGCAGAGAAGGAACATAGGAGTATTACGGCCGTTTGCCGGAGAAATTTACGAAGACGACGTTGGGATTTTTAACCGAAATCTCAAAGGCAAGTTCTAATCCTAACTCTCTCCCTTAGGCTCGTGTTCTTTGCATCTCTAATACAATTCCAGGGATATATAAAGGTTTAAAATTAAACTGGGTTTGCATGTCTGAAATAGCTAAACCTAAATGTGTTTATAAGTTGGTTATTGTTTACTTTGAACTCTTTCTTGTGAAACCCATGTTTTACTCTATGTTTTAATTGATTTTAATTAAATAGTTAAGGATTTAATCAACGCTGGAACACCTTGGGAAAATATTAAACTTAATCTGGTTCGCATGGGTGATCACTTGAAACAGTATGATCATGAGTGAGTAGTTGTTCCGGTTTAGGTCCTTCTTGCATAAGTTGTAGTCTAATTGATGTTGGTTGATGAATTAAGAGTTTAACTAATTCTGGAACACACTAGACCTAGTATTAGACACCTAGGAGCTTTAAGAATGGAGGGCAGACGAGCAAAATGTCAGAAAATAACCGGCGTCGGAGAAGACGGAGGCTGGGAGGAGTGGAGGCGGCTCCACCCTTCAATGGAGGCGGCTCCATTGAAGTGGAGCCGGCTCCATATGTTATTGGAGGCGGCTCCAATAGGGTGGAGGCGGCTCCACTTATTTTTGGAGCCGGCTCCAATGTGGTTTTTCCATTTTTTTTAAGTTTCAGCGAGAGTTTTGCTTAGGTACTTGGATTTTAAAGGTTCCAGTTTAATTCAAAGCCTTAATGGGGGTTTTCATAGGTGTCTAAGAGCAAATTAAATCTCCCAAGAGCCTTGTTAATGCATAATTAATCACCTTGTATTATAGTTTGAACATTATAGAATTCTTGCACAAGTTAGTATACTGTTTAAATGTGAAGGTACAAAATTGTTCAACATGGTTTTAGCAATTTTGTCGAGATTGATTTTATAGATTTAAATCATGTTCCAGTGGTGAAATATAAGCATGTCAGATTACAGAATTTAGTATATGCTTATAGAGGATAAATTGATTTATACATGTGATAAATGTAATATCAATTCTTGGATAATTATGTAGCGGTATAAACTAAGCATGTTCAAATATATATTTTGATTATGATTAGCACGGATTAAAGGATGTCTATACTTATTCTCTGTGCAATAAATTATGAGAGAATCAGGCAACGGTGGTATAAGACAAGCATGTTAGTTTACAAAGTTCTATTATGCCTCGTATGGAATTAATTAATGTAAACAGTTATTTAGATTTTGCCAATTATTATGGAACAATTGATGCCTACATGTAATATATTATTATCAATTGTGGAATTTATGGATTAGTTGGTATTTACATATATACTTGTATTGTCAACTACTGGATGGATGGAATGTATGCACCGGTATGGGACGGGGGCATACAAGGGGGATTAGCTAAAAAACCGCTAAGTCCTACCTATTCTGGGATTAAAGAAATGGATTGACTAAAGGTGAAATCCTATGGGTTTGTAGTGTCAATGGATTCTGGATGGATTTTAGATATATTTTTATGGTACCTCGATATGAGCTTGAGTCTCAGGATCGACGGTTAGGGAGCGTATATGCATTGGGATGCATAGCTGGCTATGATGGTTGGAGGTGTACCCTGTTAGGTTTAGGTACACATGCCCACTTTGTGTGCGTTTTGCATGTTGCCTCTATTCAGGTTGAGACCGGCCTGTAGTCCAGTGAGAGTCCTTTAGTGTGATTATATATATATACATACAGACTATTAGCTATTGTTGAGTTGGTTAGAATGTACATGTGTATCGAGTCTCTGCTTGGATTGTAGTAGGATAGAACTTGTTCGTGGGCCTGACCCACTCCTATTTTTCAGGTGTACGTCAGTTCCAGGCTTGAGCTTGTTCGTGCTGGGCAGGGACGATCTTCCATTCTACCGACGATGTAGGATTTCTTTCCAGATCTTGGATTTGGGTTTTATCTTTCTTTTTACTTTCATTTAATGTGAGATTTTTATTAGGGGTCCACTAGAGATGGATTCCCGAGTTGTTCAAACTATGGATATTTGGTTTATCAACTTTAAGTATTTAATTATTTAAGGAGTATCTTTTAGTTTCTTTCCAGCTTTAAACTTTCATTTCTTAATTCATTTTGTATTCCATGTTCGCTATAACATATTAATTGTTTGATATTCCCTCGGGTTTGGGCCTGGGCCTGATCAACCCGTGTCTCGGATCCGAGGGGTATCACAAGGGGAGCCACATATTTCTCCAAGATGATCTGCGTTCTGGGTATCATCAGCTGAGGGTCAGGGAGCAGGATGTTCCTAAGACAGCATTTCTCACGCGATATGGTTCTTATGAGTTTCGAGTTATGCCGTTTGGGACGACTAATGCACCTGCAGTATTCATGGACTTAATGAATAGAGTTTTCCGGGCTTATTTGGATCAGTTTGTTATTGTCTTTATTGATGACATTTTGATCTATTCTCGGTCGGAGGACGATCATGCTAGACATCTTCGCATAATCTTGCAGACGCTTCGTGAGCACCAGTTATATGCCAAGTTCGAGAAGTGTGAATTTTGGCAGCGGGAGGTGAAATTTCTGGGTCACGTGGTGTCAGAAAAGGGGATAGCAGTGGATCCGGCCAAGGTTTCAGCTGTGGTTGAGTGGGGACAGCCTACATCACCTACTGAGATTCGGAGTTTTCTCGGTCTGGCAGGATATTACAGGAGATTCATCCAGGGGTTCTCCAAGATAGCAGAACCACTCACTCATCTGACCAAGAAGGGTGTACAGTTCGTGTGGGATGAACACTGTCAGCGAGCTTTTGATGAGCTGAAAAGGAAGCTGACTTCTGCACCGGTTCTGGCTACTCCGCAGAGCGGGATAGAGTATCTTGTTTACACGGATGCTTCGTTGCAGGGTCTTGGATGTTTATTGATGCAGGAGGAGCGACCGATTTCTTATGGATCTCGGAAACTTAAGCCTCATGAGCTTAATTATCCAACACATGATTTGGAGTTGGCAGTAGTAGTCTTTGCCTTGCGTATTTGGAGGCATTATCTGTTGGGTGAGTCCTTCAGATTATTCAGTGATCACAAGAGTCTGCAGTACTTGTTCACTCAGCGGGAGCTAAATATGAGACAGCGCAGGTGGTTGGAGTTTGTAAAAGACTATCATTTTTCTATACAGTACCATCCAGGGAAAACGAATGTAGTGGCGGATGCACTCAGTCGCCGACCTGTTGGTAGTCTTTCTGCTCTATTCACTACTGAGTGGAATGCTTTAAAAAGTGTGGATGAGTTGTCGGATGCTTTTATAGCTTGCATGGTGGTTACACCTTCCATCATTCGCAAGGTTTTACAAGCACAACTCACCGATCAGCAGTGTGTCGACAAGGTCGCAGAGATAGCTTCTGGAGAGGTTCCATTCTACTATGTTGGGGCTGATGGAGGTTTAAGGTACAAGGGACGGTTAGTGGTACCTTCTGCTGATAATTTGAGGAAGGATGTGATGACTGAGACTCATCACTCTGAGTTCTCTGTTCATCCAGGAGGCGATAAGATGTATCAAGATATGAAGCGGCAGTTTTGGTGGGCAGGTATGAAGAGGGACATTGCTCTTTTTGTTTCTCAATGTAGTACTTGTCAGATAGTTAAGATTGATCATCAGAGGCCGCCAGGAGCTCTACAGCCACTACCAATTTCAGAGTGGAAATGGGAGAGCATATCTATAGATTTTGTGGAAAGGTTGCCAAATTCTTTCAAGGGGCATAATTCCATATGGGTCATTGTGGATAGGTTGACCAAGTCAGCTCATTTCTTGCCTATTTGCACTGACTACACTTCGGAGCAGTTGGCGAGGCTTTACATTTCAGAGATTGTGAAGCTACATGGCATTCCATTGTCTATTATATCGGACAGGGATTCGAGCTTTGTATCTGGATTTTGGAAGAGTTTTCAGCAGGCTTTAGGTACGGAGTTACACCTTAGTACTGCTTATCATCCTCAGACTGACGGACAGACTGAGAGGGTGAATCAGATTATGGAAGATATGCTTCGGTCGTGTGTTCTGGATTTCAAGGGCCACTGGGAAGAATATTTGCCACTTGTGGAATTTGCTTATAACAATAGTTTCCAGAAGACTATTGGTATGTCACCATTTGAGGCATTGTACGGTCGACCGTGTCGATCACCTGTTTGTTGGATGGAGGTTAGAGAGAATCGATTCTTAGGTCCTGAGTTCATCAAGGATACCTCTGAAAAGATTGCTCTTATTCGAGATCGTATGCGTACTGCCCAAAGTAAGCAGAAGAGCTATGCTGATCGTCGTACTCGGGCTTTGGAGTTTCAGGTTGGGGATCAGGTTTTACTCAAAGTGTCTCCTATGAAGGGTGTTATGCGCCTGGGGAAGAAAGGGAAGTTGTCACCGCGATTTGTTGGTCCATTCATGATTACGGATCGCATTGGAGCTGTTGCTTATCGGTTGGCACTTCCGGATACTTTGGATCGCGTCCACAACGTGTTTCATGTTTTCATGTTGCGGAAATTTCTTCGAGATGAGGATCGGTATCAGCATATCGATGTTGGGGAGATTGCGTTGCAGCCGGATGCAACTTATTTAGAGCCACCGTGTCGTATTGTCGACTGACGAGATCAGATTCTTCGTAATAAGGTTATTCCTTTGGTTCGTGTTCAGTGGAGTCATCACAATGAGTCTGAGTCCACTTGGGAACGAGAGGATGTCATTCGCTCACGGTTTCCTGAAATATTGGAAGAAGGTAAGAGTGAATTCCGAGGACGGAATTCCTTTTGTTAGGGGGGAAGAATGTAATACCCCTAATTTTAAAAATGATATTTAATTTTAAAAAGGATATTCCTGCTATTTAATGGTATTTAATTTATTATTTAAGTGCATTTTATTTGATTATGTGTCATTATTTTTTTTATTAGGTGCTTAATTATTTCTTTTGTGGTGATTTAATTTATTTAAATGATATTTATTTTTAGTTATTTGATTGGAATTACTTGTTAGTGTTTTAATTATTTAATTGGCATTAATGGTTTAAGTGTAATTGGTTTAATTATTCTATGTGTGTTTTATTTTATGTGTGTCTTATTTGGTTTAATTGGGTTTACTAATTATTATTTTGTTCAATTAGATTATTTGTTAAGTATTTAATGGTGAATAGGGTAATTAGGTAAATACATCTAATTAGGGTTTTAATTACAGTATAAATTAGGGTTTTATATTATAGCCGTCGTAGGTTTCTACATTAATTGGATGGGCCGATTAGGATTGTGAGTTGGACTTAAATGAACCTATGGTTTAGGAAAACTTTATAAGTATAAGGTAGACGTCTGTGTAGGGTTTTTTTAAAACAAAACACACGTTTTGTGAAAGTGGAGAAGGAAAAATGCAGTTTTTTCCATTCTGCCCAGATTTCATCAAACATCCGATCTTGCTTCGTCCGTGGTCCAATCGAGCTGAATTTTGGAGGAGAGGTTCACGACTCAGTGAAGCACAATCTGAACGGTGGAGATCAGAGTTAGACCTAGGGAACAGTGATTCGTACTCGTGAACAGTAACTGGGTCGCACAGGTTTTTTCCATTCTGCCCAGATTTCATCAAACAACCGATCCCGCTTTGTCCGTAGTCCGATCGAGCTGAATTTTGGAAAAGAGTTTAACGACTCAGTGACGCACAATCTGAACGGTGGAGATCAGAGTTTGACCTCAGGAATAGTGATTCGTACTCGGGAACAGTAACTGGGTCGCACAGGTTTTTTCCATTCTGCCCAGATTTCATCAAACATCCGATCCTGCTTCGTCCGTGGTCCGATCGAGCTGAATTTTGGAGGACAGGTTCAGGACTCAGTGACGCAAAATCTGAACGGTGGAGATCAGAGTTTGACCTTAGGAACAATGTTTCGTACTCGTGAACAGTAACCAGGTTTTGGAACTCGCCGGGATTTTTTAAGAAGACGACGTTGAAACTTTGAACAAAAGTTTCTGAGGCAAGATTCTATCCTTACCCTTTCCCTTAGGCTTCATACTCTTTGCACTCTTAAATGATTCCAGGATTAATGAAGATTAAACCAAACTAAAATGATATCTATTTTGCTATGAAACTGGTAGTTACAGTAGTGTTGTATGCTTGTTCAACCTAGACTAAGCATGTTTGTGGATGCATTGTGGTTCTGTGGTTCACGTTTTTCCTTACCACTGCTAGTATAAATTATTGGAAGGATGGGTCTAGATGATAGCTATCTTAACTTCTGTAATAGCAACTGTTGGAACTTAAATACTAGGAGGATTTGAGTTTAACACTAGATCGGTTTTGCGGAACACTATAATTTGAGCATGTCTACATACATACTGTGAATATTGTTTTGATGCTTACATTATCACAGTTAGTATCAACTGTGGAGGTTAGGATTTTGTGATACATACCCTACATATCTGTATGTCATTTGTAAGGTGTTAAATGGAAGTTTTAATTAATTATGTCTTTATATCAGACTAAAGGGAACAACTTAAATTGGGCATGTATATGTTGTTGTTGTGACCCTGTTTATCAATGCTTATTTTATCACTGCTAACATTGAATGTTGGATGTTGGAATTTAGTTGATATATACTTAATTTAATGGTATTATTGACTACTGGAGGATTGGAAAGTAGGCACCGGTATGGGACGGTGGCATACTAAGGAAGGGTTTGATTTTTAAAACAATACCATTACCTTCCTACTTGGAATAAGGATGGGATTAACTAAAAGTTAAGTCCCGTGGATTTGTATTGTCATGGCAACTACTTGTTGAGTGGAAATACCAGGGATTTTGGATGGATTTTATATATGTACTGTTATGGTGCCTCGGTATGAGCTTGAGCCTCAGGACCGATGGCTAGGGAGCGTATATGCATCGGGATGTGTAGCTGGCTACGATGGTTGGAGGTGTACCCTGTTTAGGTATAGGTACATATGCCCACTTCGTGTGCATTTTAGCATGTTACCTCTATTCAGGTTGAGACCGGCCTGTAGTCCAGTGAGAGTCATTTAGTGTGACTATATATATATTTACGGACTATTAGCTATTGTTGAATTGTTTAGGATGTACATGCATATCGGGCCTCTGTTTGGATTGTAGTAGTATAGAACTTGCGCGTGGGCCCGACCCACTTCTATTTTTCAGGTACACGACAATTCCAAGCTTAGACGTGTTCGTGCTGAGCAGATGTCTCTATTCACTCTTCCGACGATGTAGGGCTCTCTCTATAGTTTTATTTCTGGACGTTTATTACTGTTGTTTTATCTTCCGTTTGGATGCTTAATAGGGGTCCACTAGAGATTGATTTCTAAGTTGTAAACTGATGGAGTTTTGGAGTTTGGGTTTGATGGATTTTAATAATTATAATATTTTGCAGATTCTATTTTTAGTTCCTTCCAGCTTTAATTTCATTTCTTAATTTATTTTGTATTCCGTGTTCATTATAAAATATTAATTGTTTGATATTCCCTCGGGTTTGGGCCTGGGCCTGATCAACCCGTGTCTCGGATCCGAGGGGTATCACAATATATACATATATACACATATATTATTTAATATATACATATATATATATATATATATATATATATATATATATGCTTCCTTCTATACAAAACATACATTAATAAATCCATAGGTACACATATATAATTAAATATATATATATATATAAATATATTTATATGTATTCCTCCTCCCATCACCAATTATTAGATAATTATGCATACTAAATACCGTGGTGATACTCTATGTGTCTTTGTACACCAATAACACATCATTTAAGAGTTGATTTTAACACTAACAAGCTTAAAATCAATTCTGGGATATCACCGGACCTAATAAGAACTTTTTGGAACATCGTACGCATCTCCACGCGCCCCCACGCGCCTCCCAATGCGCCTAAACATTTCATACTCGCTTCCACGCGCCACCCCATGCTGACAGTTGCTCTCACGCTCTACCACGCGCTGTTCACGCGCTGCCACGCAGCTGCTTCTCCTTCTTGATGATGTGGCTGCTTCTGGTTGGCTAGAACTCTGGGCTTTGGTGAGCTACGTCACACTGGATTACTTGTATATTGACTGGATCAAGTCAACCGTCCAGATGCACACACGCATAGAGCTCCATGCACCGGATCTCTTCTTTGTTGATAAGATCGCTCCAAGGGCCTAGATTAGTGGTGCATTGAATCTCCATGTGTCTCTACCACACTGGATTATTTCAACTATATTAAACTAATCGTATGGCCTAGATCTGCGGTTGTACTAACTTTCCATGCACGTGACCACACCGGATCACACCCCAGTTGATGTTTAACATAGTTACGCAACAGTGCATAAAAATATATAAAATAAATTTCAGAATATTCCGAAAAATACAAAACACACTCTAAAATAATTCTAAAAATCCAGAAAAATTTCAAAAAATTCCAAATAAATTCCAGAAAATATAAAAACCCTAATTAATCCTTTTGGATCACAAATCCACCTATACATTCATTTTAAAATATGTATATAACACCTAATATATATCAGTTTAAAATCTAAAATTCTAAAAGATCAATTATAATAATTTATACTTTTAATTAATCCAATCTATCAACGATTTTTAAACAAATAAATTTAATTTTAACATTGATACTCAAGGTGGTAAACTTATAGGTTCTAAGAGGAGAGTTAGAAAAGAACTTGTCTGAAGGTTTCGAAACGAAATCGACGCTTCAAGCTTTGATTGTCTCTTCCAATCCCGATATCCTCTTCTTCTGATCCGCTCTTCTTCTGATCCGGCCTCCTCTTTGTCAGCCTTCTCCTCTTCTCTCCCTATCTTTCTTATTTTTCTAACGTGTAAACTCTTTAACCCTAAAGTCTTATGTATATATTTATACACATTTGAATCCAAATCCTATTCCTACTAGGACTACTAAATAAAAATAATAAACTAATAATCTCTAAATAATATAATATATATAAACATATATTATATTACCTATATATATATATACCTTCCATAATTAACCATTGGTTAATTAAATCATATATTCTATATATATCCATAAATATATCCTTCCATAACATTTATTAATTAATTATATTTATATATAATTGAATATATATATTTATAATTATACAAAAATGATCATTTAAATAATCAAATAACCATGGACCTTTATTAATTAACCCAATAAGGTTTCATTCAAGTCCAAGACCATATCCGTTAGTTCAACTTCCCTTAAGTCCAAACCAATTAATTTAAATAAAAATAATAATTAAATAAAAACTTAAATTAAAATAACTAATTACAAGAAACACATAAACAAACAAGAATTTACATCATACTAATAAAATTAAACACGTCAACAATTAAATCAATAATTAAGCACGCAAACAATCAATCATCATATATAATCACGAAATATAAATTAATACAAACAAGACAATTAAATCATAACACTCAATTAACTAAAACAAATCATTTACAAATAAAAAAACAAGGCGATTAATCCCAAATAAATCAAATAAATTATTTTAAATAAAAATTAAATCATTAATCCAAATAAATAATACCATTAAAATATTGGGGTATTACATTAGTCCCCGCTAAACCCTAGTTTTCCTCTCTCTATTTCTCTCTGCCTCCAGTGTGTGTATAGGGTTCTAAAACCCTTGGCAGATTTATATAGATGCATTTATAGGCTTCATTTAAACACATAATTCTAGTTATACTATTAATTATATATCGGCTACCTCACGATACCATAAAACATAAAACCCTACTAATGTTTTATACAGTTAAAACAATTAATAAAACTAATTTAATCAAACAACCCAAATAATGAAAATAAACAAAATAAATAATATAATTTAAACCATTTAACAATTAATTTAATTAAATAAAATAAATAATAGTATTAACTTAAATAAAATAAATAATAAAATTAACCCAATTAAATAGTAATAATTAACACAATTTGGCAAATAAGCAAATAATCACATAAAAATGCACTAAAACAATAAATAAAATGTCGAAACTATCCTTTTAAAATTAGGGGTATTACATTCAAGATCCTTATTAGTGTCATAATATCAAGAGCAACTACAATTAAAAATATATATTGTCGACAATATTTTTCTTTTCACTATAATTTGTTGAGATCTCATAATTGTCAGGTACATATGCCTCTTCAAGGGCATGTGTGTGATACCCCTCGGATCCGAGACACGGGTTGATCAGGCCCAAACCCGAGGGAATATCAAACTATTAATATTTTATAATGAACACGGAATACAAAATAAATTAAGAAATGAAATTAAAGCTGGAAGGAACTAAAAATAGAATCCGCAAAATATTATAATTATTAAAATCCATCAACCCAAACTCCAAAACTCGATCAGTTTACAACTTGGGAATCCATCTCTAGTGGACCCCTATTAAACATCCAAACGGAAGATAGAACAACTGTAATAAACGTCCAGAAATAAAACTATAGAGAGAGCCCTACATCGTCGGAAGAGTGAATAGAGACCTCTGCTCAGCACGAACATGTCTAAGCCTGGAACTGTCGTGTACCTGAAAAAATAGAAGTAGGTCAGGCCCACGCGCAAGTTCTATACTACTACAATCCAAATAGAGGCCCGATACGCATGTACATCCTAAACAATTCAACAATAGCTGATAGTCCGTAAATATATATATAGTCACACTAAAGAACTCTCACTGGACTACAGGCCGGTCTCAACCTGAATAGAGGTAACATGCTAAAACGCACACGAAGTGGGCATATGTACCTATACCTAAACAGGGTACACCTCCAACCATCGTAGCCAACTACACATCCCGATGCATATACGCTCCCTAGCCATCGGTCCTGAGGCTCAAACTCATACCGAGGCACCATAACAGTACATATATAAAATCCATCCAAAATCCCTGGTATTGCTGCTCAACAAGTAGTTGCCATGACAATACAAATCCACGGGACTTAACTTTTAGTTAATCCCATCCTTATTCCAAGTAGGTGGGTAATGGTATTGTTTCAAAAACCAAACCCATCCTTAGTATGCCACCGTCCCATACCGGTGCCTACTTTCCAATCCTCCAGTAGTCAATAATACCAATAAATCAAGTATATATCAACTAAATTCCAACATCCAATATTCAATGTTAGCAGTGATAAAATAAGCATTGATAAACAGGGTCACAACAACAACATATACATGCCCAATTTAAGTTGTTCCCTTTAGTCTGATATAAAGACAGAATTAATTAAAACTTCCATTTAACACCTTACAAATGACATACAGATATGTAGGGTATGTATCACAAAATCCTAACCTCCACAGTTGATACTAACTGTGATAATGTAAGCATCAAAACAATATTCACAGTATGTATGTAGACATGCTCAAATTATAGTGTTCCACAAAACCGATCTAGTGTTAAACTCAAATCCTCCTAGTATTTAAGTTCCAACAGTTGCTATTACAGAAGTTAAGATAGCTATCATCTAGACCCATCCTTCCAATAATTTATACTAGCAGTGGTAAGGAAAAACGTGAACCACAGAACCACAATGCATCCACAAACATGCTTAGTCTAGGTTGAACAAGCATACAACACTACTGTAACTACCAGTTTCATAGCAAAACAGATATCATTTTAGTTTGGTTTAATCTTCATTAATTCTGGAATCATTTAAGAGTGCAAAGAGTATGAAGCCTAAGGGAAAGAGTAAGGAAAGAATCTTGCCTCAGAAACTTTTGTTCAAAGTTTCAACGTCGTCTTCTTAAAAAAAAATCCCGGCGAGTTCCAAAACCCGGTTACTGTTCACGGGTACGAAACACTATTTCCGAACTCAAAATCTGATCTTCACCGTTCAGATTGTTCGTCACTGAGTTATGAACCTATCCTCCAAATTTCAGCTCGATCGGACCACGGGCGAAGCGGGATCGGATGTTTGATGAAATCTGGGCAGAATGGAAAAAAACCTGTGCGACCCAGTTACTGTTCACAAGTACGAATCACTGTTCCCGAGGTCAAACTCTGATCTCCACCGTTTAGATTGTGCGTCACTGAGTCGTGAACCTCTCCTCCAAAATTCAGCTCGATCAGACCACGGACGAAGCAGGATCAGAGCTTTGATCAAACCTTGGCAGAATGTAAAAAACTGCATTTTTCCTTCTCCACTTCCACAAAACGTGTGCTTTGTTTAAAAAAATCCTACACAGACGTCTACCTTATACTTATAGAGTTTTCCTAAACCCTAGGTTCATTTAAGTCCAACTCACAATCCTAACCGGCCCATCCAATTAACGTAGAAACCTACGACGGCTATAATATAAAACCCTAATTTATACTGTAATTAATACCCTAGTTAGATGTATTTACCTAATTACCCTATTCACCTTTAAATACTTAACAAATAATCTAATTGAACAAAATAATAATTAGTAAACCCAATTAAACCAAATAAGACACACATAAAATAAGACACACATAGAATAATTAAACCAATTACACTTAAACCATTAATGCCAATTAAATAATTAAAACATTAACAAGTAATTCTAATCAAATAACTAAAGATAAATATCATTTAAATAAATTAAATCACCACAGAAGAAAACAATTAAGTACCTAATAAAAAAAAAATTGACACATAATCAAATAAAATGCACTTAAATAATACATTAAATACCAGGAATATCCTTTTTAAAATTAGGGGTATACAATGTGTCTCATTAACAGCAATTAGTTTATCATGTTTAGGTACGTAGGCCTCATTAAGGGCCTTTGCCTCATTAGGAGCTATTTGTTTTGAAAATTTAGATTGATCAAATATTAATGAGAGTGGCATCTTCAAGAGTGCCAATTTCTTTATGTACCTTTTCATTTTGTTGCTCTCTTTAGAGTGGTCTTTCTAGGAGCGCCAACTCCTTTATACAACTTTTCTTATGCCTTCGTCTTCATAAATAGTAGTTTTTGCACCAACAGGTCTTCCACGCTTCACGTATATTTTAGATGTATTTGTTACAATATTGATGGATTGTCTTATATTGATATCAATCCTAATTGAAAACTTTGCAACTGGTATATAATTACTTTCTTAATGCCACTGAACATTCAAAAGATTTTATCTTGTCTTCTAGTTGCGACATTTCTCCTCCTAATGGTGGGACAATTACAAAGATTTTCTTAAAAATATCATCTTTTAAAGATACAAGATATCTTATATAAAGAAAATCTAAACCAAGTGTCTGTTGTGCAAGAAATATATCTTTATCATTTATTTTGTAGGCTCAGTCACTGCATTAGTCAGATTCATGCCTCTTTAAATATGCAATATCCATACTAATTTAAAAGAAATATAAATGAAAATAAACTGAAATTAACACACTAGTTATTATATAATAACAGAAAACTAACACACCAGCGACAATACAACAAAAGAAAACTAACACACCAGCAACAATACAACAAAAGAAAATTAGCACACTAGCAGTCTTGCCAGAATGTCCATTGTCACTTCCTCGGATAGGTAGTCCGACATTGTTAATCAAACAGATTCTAGGGTTTCTGAAAGCTGATACTAAACCCTAGAAATAAACCCAAAAGGAGAAACGAGAGAGAGTAAGCATTCAGTAGCGTGCGTGTGTTGACAGAGGGCCGAGAGTTTTTAATTATTGAATTACAGAAATGCCCCCAAATGGCATATGCTTAAACCGGTGGATGAAAATAAGGCGCTCCAATGGCCTCTCGAAAGACCTCTCATATTTTGAGATTCTCAAATGTATTCTCAAATATAGCAACTCTCAAATGGTCTCTCAAACTCAAAATATAGCAAGTGGATGAAAATAGGCATTCTGATGAGCTCTCTCGAAAGACCTCTAATATTTTGAAATTATCAAAAGTTGCTAAAATGAAAATAAGACACTTCAATGTGCTCTCAAACATGGAATGGTTGTTGTGTCAAAAAATAACATTTTGTATTAAATGCCCATTGGAGCATAATTGCAAAAATATAGCATTTTGACACTATAGCTACTCTCAAAATATAGATTTGACATGAAAATATAGTATTTTGCATTAGAAATGCTCTTAGAATTATGAAACAATTATTTTGTCAGGATGTATCGATTATTAAAAGTAAGTAATACTATACTATGGGGGAAGCACCCCGGTGAGAATATCAAAATATATGATAAATAAGTAACTAAGGGAAATTTGCACTCACACCCCCTCATTTCGTAATAAAGATAGGTAAATACAACTTCGGGAGAGTGTGTTTCAATTATCTCCAAGTTTACAAACTTGAACAACCATGATAAGAATACGTAATTGTCTGACTTAAATAATATAAAATCATTATAATTTTTTTTTTTTTTTTTTTTGTGCATGTTTAATGTGCTCGGTGAAATAGATGGATTAGTTATATTATCTAATACTTAAACAACATTCTAATACAAAACTCTGACTTTCCATCTCAAAAAGTAAGAAATATGGTGGGGGAACAATAATGTAAAATTAAAATTTTAAAATAATATAAAATCATTGTAAGAATTTTTTTTTTGTACATGTTTAATGCCCTCGCTGAAATAGATGAATTAGTTATATTATCTAATATTAAAACAAAATTTTTCTAAGACAAAAGTTTGACTTTTTCTATTTCAAAAAGTAAGAAATATGATTTTAAAATATATTTTTATTATTATTCCGTAGTAACATATTAAATATTAAAAGACCATTTTTAATAGTCATATATTACATGTAATCACACATAAGCCAATCTTTTTATTTCTTAGTGTTTACTGAAACATTACATAACATGTCACATTTTTCTTCCACAAAAACAAAGAAAAAAAAAACATGCTACAATATAATCAAATTTGTTTTTTCATTCTTGTGGGCCATTTTGGTCAATTAGTAGGAGGTTATAAAGGTAATTTAATAATTCACATGGATCAATTCAGAGGTCAAAGGCAAATACATACTTTTATCATAGTTAGGGTGTCTTTATTCATTTTACCAAATCTGAAAAGTGCTTAAGTTGAAGATAGTTGCAACAAAAATTATTCAAATTTTGTTATAAATTTTTGATGAAAAACCACAATTTTTTTTTTTTCTTTCATACATTAGGAATTGCAGGACAGTTGGTCACTTATTATTATTATTTTTTAACCCCAGGTGAATTAGCTGGCTCAAATCCAACCAAATTACGACAATAATCAATTGGTATTATAAAAAGTCTTCATTTTAATCCACAACCCAAACCCAATTAACGTTAATTGATTAATGATAATTTGTTTCTAATTTTTTGTACTGACTTTATAATATTATATGGAAACAGTGATGATATTACCGCTCCAAAATTCAACCCTAGCATTCCACTTTCTTTTATTATTAATTTAAGGTTTGGTCCGTTCCAGCGGCGGCCTATTTTAAACTCAATTTTGATGCTAGTTTTGCCCATTTAAGTGGTTTATGTAGAGGTGGCATAGTTCTTCGGAGTCATCTGGTTTCCCCATTAAGGTTGCCTCTGTGTTCTTGCAAAATGTCCCAAGCTCTCTTATGGCTGAATGCTTAGTCTTGCGCGAGGCTGTGGGTCTTCTCAAAAATTGGGGCTATCGTGATGTGGTTATTGAAGGTGACTGTCAACCTGTCATGAGGTTGTCTGCCTCGGTGAAGGCTCTGAATGTCATTTTCTCAGACGTTTCTTCTCTTTTAGAGGATTTCTTGGGTTCTTCCATTGCTTAGGTTCCTCATGGTTGTAACAATGTTGCTCATTTAGTGAGTAAGCATGCTTTGAAAGCCAATTTGGACAATTTGGAGTGGAGCATTTGGCCCCGTAGTTGTTTAAGGCTCTGCTCCCTGATTATATTTTTTCCCCTTCTTGAATGTTAGTTTCGTTGTTGTTTGGTGTTAAAAAAAAGAAATGACAATTTTACCTTCCTACATCTCTTTCAACATAACCCAAAAAAAAAAAAGGGGTTGTAGGGAATTTCGATTAGGTTGGAGGGGTGAGAGGGCAAAATTATAAATTTATTAGATAATATTTTTGTTGTCCTTAATTTCTAAATTGGAGGCGGCAAACCTTTATGGCAAGTAAGGTACCTATAAAAAGGCCTGCGAAATAGAGTACGGAATATAATGTGATCAAGCCTGGAAGTCTTTGTCCATCAATGGAATAGGAGTCTGATTACAGTGATTTCGAATCTTATAATCAACTTCCTTCTACTGTTTCCCCCCCCCCCCCCCCCCCCAAAACCAACCACGATCCGTTGAGGCAAGACCCCCACGCTCCGTTGAGGCGAGACCCCCAAACCGATCAGCTCTCGTTATCTATCGGATTTTAGGTTTTCCAAAGAAAAGACTAAACCCATCTAGATTTTATGGTTTTCAAAGAAAGGCTAAAAATATGGAAGAAATTTTCATGGGTTATAAGTTTCATCCAACCGACGGTTAGTTGATTTAGTATCTTGTGTGCAAGGCAAAGGAAGAAGCCCTGCCATGTGAGGGTGTTGTAAAAGACTGTGACATTTACGACAAAGAGCCCTTAGAGCTTTTCAAGGGTTCGAAAGAGAAAGTTCTTTATTTTTTCACAAAATTGAAGAAGAAGCACGAAAACGGGTCGAGGATCGATCGTGTAACTGTGACAATGGGTACATAGAAGGGATAAGACAAGGCTAAACCTATAAAAGATGTAGATGGTACTACTGGTACCAATAAAGAAGATGATCAAGAAACAGCAGCGTTGATGAGAAGGAAGATAACTTTTACATATATGATGAAATCGTATGGTAAGGCGGCGAAGGCTAAGAGTGGATAGAGCATGACTGAATACAATCATGACGGCACTAATCTCTAATAAGCAAAAATAAGTACCATGTGTGTATATACACACTAGCAAAAAGCACGTGCGATGCACGTGAGCAAATTTGTCGTGTAATTATAATATAAATATTTACAAAATATTAAAAATTAAAATATAGGACTTAAATCATAAAACCTCTAATATTCTTCTTGTTTTATTTTTTTTGTGAATAAAAGCAAAGTTGTTTCTCACTTTCAGTGCAATGCCTAATGAGAAGTAGGTGAGTGTTGTTGATGTTGTTCAATTAAGGCAAAGGGTTACGAAATCATCACTACTAATGAGATAACACCAAGATTTACAGACGCACCTGATTTGCAGAAGAGTTCTCACTGGTAATCTTGCCAGAATGTCCATCATTACTTCGTTCGGTAAATAGTTCGACATTGTCAATCAACAGATTCTATGGTTTCTGAAAGCTGCTATTAAACCCTAGAAATGAGGACTAGAAATAGAAGGGCAATCAGCAGTGTGTGTGACAGAGGAGTTCAAGCGAATCGAGAGTTTTTGCTAATTGAATTACAGATATGCCCCCAAACGGCGTATGCTTAGAATAATGGTTTTAAAATATGTTGAATTTGAAGGAAAAAAGAAACAATTATTTTGAGGATGGATAAAATATATTATTATTATTATTATTATTTAACTTAACATTAAAATGTAACTAAATTGTTTGAAATATTATTGCAATTTGATTGAATTCAAAATAATTGTTAGATTTGTTTTTTTAATTTTATTTTTTATTTATTATATCTTTCTATGTTAGTCATTGGTGATAGATTCGAATCTTAAAATCTTGTTTGACGTCATAGATTATTCTTTTGCTATTTGTTGTCGGTCGGGTTGGTTATTTTTTTTATTTATGTTAAAAAGTACCATGAATTTTCTCGTGCACACAAGCAACATATAATAATATCATTTTTATAACAAATTACATGAAAATCTTATATAAGCATAACTTTTGCATTTGTTTTACATCAGAACCATTTAAAATATTAGTTAAAGTTCAAAATAATTTTATTGAACATGTAAATCTATATGAATTTTACAAGTATCTTACTTCTTCTTCATGAAAAATGGAAGATTGAATGATTCTCAAAGCACAAACAAATACTTGAATTTAAATTATATATGCGGATAATTTCACATTTGCACATCACTCAAGAGTTTATAGTAAGGGCAGGTAAATTTATTTTTTTGTTAAAAAGAATAAAAGTAAAAATAAAAATAATAACTATTATAAAAAGAAAATATATGTTTCAATTACTATATGATTTTTATTTTTATTTTCAGTCATGTGCAAATGGCACATGCACTTTTTACTAATATAACGTATTTAAGAGTTTTATGCTCTCGCTAAACCGAGGTTCCCAGTCTATCAAAGTTTGGAGATTTCCCCAAGGAAGTGCGCTTTTTATGAGATGGCTTACATACCCTCTCAAGTCCGTTAATCTTGTAGGTTGTATGCCCGAAGGGGCACATGTGAGCGGCGGATCGTATACTCAAGGTTTTTGCACCTTGGAAGAATTGATCACCAACTTCTGCTGATATTTCGTTTTCATTCTCACGGTTTGTTCTGTGTTTTTTTACTTTCAGTTTTCTCTGTTTGCCTTCCTCCTCTCTCTTTATCAGACGGACTATTATCTCTAGGTTCCCGTGGCGAGTCGATCCAATGCTAGTTATGTGTCTAACCCAGTTGCCATGGCCTGTGGACCGTGGTTGGATGTTGAAGGACTTCTTGGTAAGGTAGACAAGCTTTCAATACACGGTTTTTCTGTTGATTGTTGTGCTCGGCGATGCTTATATGTTGTTGATGGCGATTCTGATGTTGAAGACTGGCCGACGAAGTATTCGTCCTTGCCTAATTGGGATTTAGCATCCCAAACCTGTCATCGAGCTATGTATGTATCTTACAGACTTATATCAGCAACGGATGGGCACATGTGAGACGACGATGCTGGTAACATTGGGGGCTTCCCAAGTTGAACAGCTTTTTGATATATACGAGCAACCAAAGGTGAATCCAGGAATTGTCAATAAAATGGGTTAATATTTTTTTGGGTGGGCTAATAGTAATAATAAAAAATAAATAAATAAATTGGCTGGGCTAAAATTCAGTATGGTAAATAAATAAATATATATATATATTTGGGGTGGGCTTGAGCCCACCCCTGGATCCACCAGTGCCAGCAACTTTTTCCTTTTGATCCGGGGATTCTAGGCCTTAACTATGGTCAATGGATGGATGATGTAGGTACTTTTGGTCAAGTTGGCTCTCCGTTGTTATCCGTTATCGGAAATGCTTAGTTTTTGTTGAAGGAAAATAGATGATGGTGGCTTGCCAGCAAAATTTTAGTACTCTCCGATTCGGACTCCAGCAATCCACCAACATCCTCGAGCCTTACGCTGTATTGTATCATGTCAGACTATGTGTTAAAGTAAAAGCTTATCATACTTTGGTCGAGTGGGAGTAAGAGCGATTGTGGGAATGGGAGTGAGAGCGGAAGTGCGAAAACAACAAAATTAAATTACAAAATAGTGAAAAAAGGAGTGAGAGCGTGAAAGTAGAAACGTGCTCGGAGTGTAAGAGCAACACCCATCAAGAAAGATTGTGTGACTTAGAATTTGACATACTGGATGACTCGATGGTGATGCAACATGGGCCTGATTATAAGGTGGCTCAAGGTTTAAACCCAAAATTGCTGCCTAGCATTCAAACTGACCAGGTCTTCTCCATGCAGATGGGTTAATCCAAAGGCAAGCCCAATATCTACTGGGCTGCCGAATGAACGATGTGTATTTTACTGGTGTAGAGTGGATTTTAGAACCCCATATATCTGTCCAAGCCCAAAAGGAAACTAATGAGCCAAGTCCAGGACTGATGCCATTAACTGTGACCCAAAGTGCAGCAGCATGGAAGATGTCGTTGTGCCGTGTTAAGGATTGGCATGCCTCTCTGTTTGTTGAATGTTTTTCTGATCACCTCTTTGTGATGGATGTCCTATGAGGCTATGTATAGTGTTTTAGTTGCGAAAAAAAAAAAAACAAGAAGACATATTTGTGTTGTATTTGAGTTGGATACGAGACTGTCTAATGCTCCTAAATACGTAAAAGAACTCATTATTTGAGAATAAAATTATTTCATTTCGAATATCCATTAATACT
Organism: Cornus florida; assembly: GCF_030987335.1. Classification (NCBI taxonomy): domain Eukaryota; kingdom Viridiplantae; phylum Streptophyta; class Magnoliopsida; order Cornales; family Cornaceae; genus Cornus; species Cornus florida. The sequence continues at coordinate 104,138,158 of NW_026775581.1, read as the reverse complement.
TCTGGACACATAATTAACAAGTTCTAAAATAAACATGTAACTTTTTTCAATATAATTGTTAAGCAAACTTAACATTCCTTTAAAAAAGAAAAAAAAAAAACAAAAAAACAAAAAAACAAAAAAAAAACGAAAACAAAAACAAAAACAAAAACAAAAAAGAAAAACAAAACAAAACAAAACAAAGTAAAGTTTGAGCAACTGGGATTTTTTATTATAAGTAATCTATTTTATTTGAAGTGAAACACAGCACAGAATTAAGAGGGGCATCCCCCAACAGTACAAACAATAACAGAATCAAACATTCCAGAAAGGAATGTATCTAACAGAATGCCTGCTGAATCTAGTTGCAGGAAAGGACAACATTTTAAGTCCAATACAGTTATAGATTTGAAGAGACACAGAGCATTCATCCAAATAAGAATTAGAGCATCTTCCAGAGTTTCTTTCTCTCCAAATCGTATAGACACAGCAAGCAAGATTTCGCAAACTTGATGGTACCAATTCCTCCTAGACTGACAGTTGTGATTGCTCCATTCAAGAATCTCAAGCAAGTTAGTCTTTCCTTGCTAGTTGATACCCACAGCAATAGCAACAGACTCTTCAGGGCATACTGATATTTAAAGAATAGATGACGAACAGGTTCAGTATTCCTTCTGCTAAGGATATATCGGTCTGATTGAGCCGTACGCCATTGAAGGAGCTTGTTCATGGTGCAGCAAGCTAGAGGATGAAACAGCCCTGGAACAGCCCCACAAGTTATGGTTGAGTCTGACATCTTCATAAGCATCCTTAACTGAGAAGGGCTTATTGGAGCTGGACCAAACAACATCATTCCCTATCCTAGAAGGTACAGAGTTGAGCAATCAAAGAACCAATATCCCTAATATTATCTGGCATGCGATTCAGGCCACTCCCACCCTCTATCGGATATAATGTCAGCAACTTTAGCATCTTTAGGGACACCAAAGTCTATATAACTCTAAGACCCTTTGAAGGAACAATAGCGCCACATGATAGCCAAGGATCAAACCATAAGGAGGTGTTCTGGCCTAAGTTAATGATGTGTTTGAACTGGAACCTAAGAAATTCTCTTAGAAGTAGCATGCCTCCAGCACCAAGAAGCTGAAACAGACATTTTAACAACCCAAAATTTCTTCCCTCTTAGAAGGTACATTGATATTCAATTACACCAAATGAAATTAGAGTTTGCAGAGATACCAGAAATGAGATTCAAAATGTTTTTCCAAAAAATGGCCTTGTTCCAAGCCTGCAGGTCCTTGACACTTAGCGCACCTCCAGAGAGTGAGAGCATATCTCAGTCCAAGCAACTTTACATCCACCCTTATCAAGAGAAGACCCCTTCTATAGGAACCTCATGAGAGTTTGTTGTGTGGCAGCAATAATTTTTTGGGGGAGAATAAACAGAGAAGACCAGTAAACTAGAATCGATAAGAGAATGGATTTCAAAAGTTGTAGTCTCCCAGAGTCCCAGAGTAGGATAACCAGTTAGTAGTCTTCAGGCTTTGGCAGTAATTCAGAGAATGGGTTCTTTTGACCAATTGCTAAAATTGAGCTCCTTTTTCGGGCTTACTATTTAATTTTAACAGGGTTTGAATAACGGGCATAAAATTAAATACTTTGATTCTCTGTAGATAGATGGAATGAATGCCTAGACAAACAAAAGGTAAAATATTTGAAGGTAACAAAATCAGGCTGCTATGATGTGTAACTATTTAACACATCCTTATAAAGATGATATCTAAGATAAGACAGTGCTTTGGAACACCTCCCTTGAATCAAACACACTGAAGAGAATGGATTTCAAAAGTTGTAGTCTCCCAGAGTATGATAACCAGTTAGTAGTCCTCTGGCTTTGGCAGTAATTCAGAGAATGGGATCTTTTGCTCAATTGATAAAATTGAGGTTTCGGGCTTACTATTTAATTTCAAATGAGTTTGAATAACGGGCAGAAAAATCAAATATTTGAATCTCTGTCGATAGATGGAAGGAATGGCTAGACAAACAAAAGGTAAAATAAATAAAGATAACAAACTTAGGCTGCTATGATGTATAACTATTTAACACATCTTAACAAGATGATATCTGAGATGATAGAGTCAGCGAATATTTGTGACAAAAATTTAAGATTAATGATGGCAATAAAAGGAACAACTTCCTTCAGCTTTTTTATTTTCTGTATAAAAGGCAAACATAAGTTTCTATATTGGAAGAGTTTCTATATTTTTGTAAATAATTAAAAAAAAAAAGGGAACTAGGGCTAACATTCCTAAAGGTACAAAGGTCATAACTGCAGCTTAGTTCCAAATTTTGGGAAACAAAATTTGCAACTTGATAAAGAAAACAATAATTGTATACCCCATATGAAAATATAAATCACACTTCATTGCTTTTAGAATAAAACCAAACATTATGTTAAAACATACTTCTATTTTCTGATTCAAAGAAAAGCATGAAAGTTAAAGTGCAATGCAAGTCCACACAAAGTATATAAGAGGTAAAGATATCAGCAGTAATTTAGCACGCGCAACAAAAAAAATCATGCCAAAAAATGGTATTAAAAAATAAAAGAAAATCAAGGGATTATGAGCAAAATACATTTTCAACATGGCACGTAGAAGCTATGGAACAAAAAAAAAATGGCTGTCTTTCTCCTAGCTAGTCCCTTCTATCATATAAAATCATTCCCATTAAGAAGAGAATATAATTCAGGTCAAGTCTCATATTAACAACTAGTGGATCCAAGTATATCATCACTCTAATGTGTTAAGTGCATCCTTGTCCAAGTAGTGAAACAAAATGAGGTAACAAATAAGATCAACATTGAAACTGTAGCTAATTCTCCATTAAGACAACTAAAACCTATTCCTTACTTGTAGAGATACCTGACACAAAATTTATATTGATCATGACCACTCAAAGGTGTCATTAAAGTAGCATTTAAAAGAGGTGTTTTGATGAAAGGCTTGTATTGGCATTCATATACATGTCATACAAGAACTACTAATAGGCTAAAAAACAGTGGGGAACATAAATATAATTTTTTCCCCACCTTACTGAGCATATAACCATAAATGTCAGAAGAAAAAAATAGAAGTCCACATCAAGATCAACCTTCCATATTGCCTGTTAATAACACAAAATGCATGCATAATCATACAAATTAACATAAAACCTTACAGAGTCAAGATAAAACAGCCAGTTAAAAATTGGAATTTATCCATGAATAAGAACCCAAATACCATATTATGACCCAAAGTTTGAGCAACTGGGATCTTTTGCCCAATTGCTAAATTGAGCTCATCGTTATGAGTTTTCGATCTAATTTCAACTGAGTTTTTCATTCTCTATAGATAGTTAGAAGGAATGCCGAGACAAACAAAAGGTGAAGTAAAAAAAGAAAACAAATTTAGGATGCTCTGATGTATAACTATGTACCATATAATATTTGTAGAATTATTGTGGGCTATATATCAGAGATGATAGAGTCCACCCCCACATGCAGCAAATATTTGTGGCAACAATTTAAGAGAAGTGATGGCAATAAAAGAATAACTTCATTCAGGTTTTTTATTTTCTATATGAAAGGCAAACATAAGTTTCTATATTGGAAGAGTTTTTACATTTCTGCAATAATTGAAAGAAAGGTCTTGTCTAGGGCTACCATTCATGAAAGGTAAAAATGTCATAACTGCAGCTTAGTTCCAAGATTTGGGAAACAAAATTTGAGCATGAAAGGTGTAGTGCCAGTGGCAGATCGAGGAGCAGTTCTGAATGCTCACAAGTCCCAACATATGAGCAACAGTTTCTGGTTCCACACACGGTTGTTTAATAGACTGACCTTCATACCCTACTATTTCTTCAATCTCCTCAAGCGACTGGATAAAGAAATCAATTATTGTATACCCCATATGAAAATATTATAAATCACACTTTGTTGTGATCTTGATTGCTGCTTTTAGAATGAGGCCAAACATTATGTCAAAATAATATTTTATTTTCTAATTCAAAGAAAGGTATCAAAATTAAACATAGTATATAAGAGCTAAATATGAGAGCCTCCATTTACTTTGTCGATTAACACCAAGCTCTCTGTGTAAGTTTTGACACAAAATGCCTCGTCATATCCGTGCATCCCAAGATTCGTGAGCTTTTGAGTCTTAATGTCAATTGAAACCATCTCTTTGTCTTTTGTCAAAAGAACTTCACCATTCCTCTTCCAGCCAATAACTTTCACAGAACCTCCTCTAGCAAAATCAACACTAAATAGATTGGTCCACGACTCCACAACACCGTATTGTTTCATCATCCAGATTGACGCTTTGCCTATGGAATAATCATTCTCGAACATAAAAAGCGAGTCTTGAAACACTGCAACAGACAACTTACATTGTGCCTCTTTATAAAGTAGACTTCTTGGTAGCTCCATCCAAGAGAATACCTCAGTACTCAAATTGAATGTCACAATGGATTGGCCGGGAAAATCACCACCTCCGGAAACCCAATGGATAGTCCCATTGAGAGAAACATGAGATGAATCACAGATACAAGGTATAGGACCAGAAACACTAATGTTTCTCCAACATCCCTGCTTAAGAGAATAAATGTCAATCTCAGTAGTGCTACCATAGGGGTAAACAATTCTAACCACCTTATAATCATTAGTTGTGGAATCGAATCCGAATCCAAGAGCACGATGATAATGGCCGTGCGAACGGGAGGTAACGCGAGGTTCTGGAAGTACTACAAATTTACTAATAGTGGGGTTCAACAAATATAAAAGATCGGACGCAAAGCTATCATCAATAAGGCATACCAAACCATTGCAAGAGCCAAGAATGGTGAAATACGGACCAATGTCTGCGATTGGACGCCTTTCGATGTTCAATTGGTACTCCGTGAGTCCTTCGTTATCGAGATACAAGGAAAAGTGTTCTTGTTTTTTTATTTTTTTCCCTGAATAAAAATGTTCTCGTATCTCACGTTCAGTGCAGTGTCTAATGAGAAGGAGGTGAGTGTGGTTGATGTTGTTCAAATGAGTTGATCGATTGAGGCAAAAGGTTACAAAATAATCACTACTAATGAGAGAACGCCAAGATTTGCAGACGCACCTGATTTGCAGAAGAGTTCTCACCGGTAGTCTTGCCAGAATGTCCGTCAACAGTTCGTTCGGTAAGTAGACCGACATTGTTAATCAACAGATTCTAGGGTTTCTGAAAGCTGCGATTAGCCTATTAAACCCTAGAAATAAACCCAAGAAGGAAAGAGAGTAACCAGTATTCCACAGTAGGAAACTTTCTGAACGGCTTGTGACTGAGGAGGCGCTACTGTTGGCATCAGTTTTACGCTTCTAATTATCGAATTACATTTATGCCCCCACTGGGCGGTTGTTTAGAATTGTGATTTTAGAATATGTTAGAATTTGAAAGAAAGAGAAACAATTATTATTATTATTATTATTATTATTATTTAACTTGACGTTAAAATGCAGCCAAACCGTTTGAAATATTTTTGCAATTTGGTGGAATTCAATAAAATAATTATAAGATTTTATTTTTTCACACTATTTTTTTTCTATGTTCGTTTTTAATAATAGATCTTAATCTTGAAATCATATTTGGAGTAATACATCATCCTCTTATTATTCGTTGCTGGTAGATTTGATAAATTTTTTTATTATAAATAATATGTTTAGCTGTAATTCTAACACCATTAATAGTAGTGATGCATCATATGGGCCTTGTTTTGGTTTACTATATACGCGTATAACCATTAAATATCATTATTTCATTAAATTTTATTATTAAATATTATATGTTTAAATATTCGTATTTGATTATTAAAAAAAATCTTATATCAAATAGAAATTAATATTCATTAAATATGTTTAGATTATTTATATTTGAATAATACACATGTTTATTAATAAACATTATAAAAAATAATGAAAGTAAAATTAGTAATAAAAATAATTTAAGCATTATTGTTATCAATCAAGTTTTAAAACGCTATAAATATAAAAAGTGATTTAAACACTTTTGTGACAGCTCTATTGCTCTCCTGCCACCATACCCTTTTTATGAAATTACTACGTATTATTCTTTCCATCATTGATGTGAAAATAACTATAATGGATAGTTTAGTAAAAAGAAACAAAATAATTTTACTTAACATAACCTTTCAATCTTTGGTCTCAACTACAATTTGATTAAGGTAAGTTTCGATATTTATTGAACTGTATTTATGGTTTGATCTTATCATGAGCGAAGCCAGATTTTCAATTAGGGGGACAATGTAAAAAAAAAATCATCTAATATTGACATAACGTGCAAAAAGGAAAAAATAAATAAATGAGAGTACCGTGAAACGAATCAAATTAGAATACGATGGGAAAGGCAAACTTGACACATTTTTTAAGGATATTTAATGAGTAAAAAAAAAAAAGTTAGAAAGATAATTTTAGAAATAAAAAATTTTAGGAGTGTGTTATAAATATAGAAAATGATATTTACACCGAAGTAATATACCAATTTATCTCATTGAATTTATATGTCTACTTAGATGGATATTCCAAGTCAAAATAATAACTCTAAATTCTCTCTCTTTTATTTTTCTCTCTCTTTACTTATCTTCCTGCAAAGCAGTAAATCAGTTTTTCTCTCTCCTTTCTCATCTTTACCACTATTAATCTCGGCATCTTAACCATGAACGCCGACCTTACCATCTCGCTGACCACTAACGGCAATCTAATCCATTATATGAAAGATATAATATCCATATATATGGTATATGAAGTTATAACAGAAAATTGCATATCGCAAACTATATTTTTCTTGATTGATGAAGATAATTATTTAAAATTTAATTTTAAAGAAAAATTGCAGGGACACTGGATTTCCCTTTGATTTCCAAAAAGACGTCGGGATTTTCAAAACCCTAATTTTTTTAAAAAAATTACATACAATACAAGTACAAACTATAAAAATAAAAAATAATAAAAAACCAAAGGAAAGAAAAATAAGGAAAAAAGGTTTTTCTAATGAAAAGGATGTTTAATTTGTGATATTTTTTAAGTTAAATTTGCAGGGTTATGAGCAGTGGTGGTTGCCGTGCTTAGATGACTGGTGGTTGTTCGTATTTTGGGAGAGACGACTCACGTGTTTCGCTACTTGTTTTAATTAATTTATCGAGCAACGTGTAAATTTTAATAAATAAATAAAGATAAGCGTAAATGTTGATGACATTGCATCCATGTAGATTCGGCTAAAGAAATAGGTTAGAGTCTTCGGTGTGAGTATCACTTACTCTGTAAATATTTCAAAATATTATAGTTGGCAGAACCTAGGGCATGTGCCCCTGGGCCTACGTTGGCATTGGCTCCACCTAGGGGTGAAAATTCGTGGGTCATAATCGTATCGTATTTTTGTAAGGATATCATACTAAAGAGATAAATTCAAACCCGACTCATTTAATAATCGTATCAAAAACCCTCAACACTAACCCGACCTGTTTATTAAACAGGTTAACATGACTTATTTATCAAAATAAGACATTTAATATTCAATTAAATAATAAATATTAGGGAAAAAATGGCACAATTAACCCAAATTTTTAAAATAAGAAGAAAATTTATAAGGCGTAGTCAATATTTATATTGAAATGACTTAATTGTCCATTGTCATTGGGTTTAAACATGTAATATATTACATAGGTCATATTCACGATTATAACATGCTGAGTTAAACATGTATAAACGGGTTACAGGGGTTGAAACCCTCAACCCTAACCCGACATGATTAAGTAAACGGGTTAATTGTGTTAACCCGTTTATAACCTGAACTCGTTTAAGGTCAACCCAAACCCATTTAACTCATATCGTTTTCAAGTCATGTTAGCGAGTCGTGTCATAATTTGCCACCCTTAGGCCTCTACCCCTAGTTCTTACTACAATGTGTAACGACTCACTTCACCACATAGTATAATATTGTCCTTTTAAGGCCAATATTTTTTCCTTTTCACACGCAGGCAATGTGAGATCATCCACTCGTAGTCTGTCTGTGTCTCACCCACCCACACACATAACTGTCACCACAGTGACTATACTTCTAGCTGGATTCGGCTCTGACTAGAGCGAAGCGAGGATTTTAGTTTAGGGGGGCGCAATGTTAAGGGAAAAAAATGTATTTAAAGGAGAATAGGGAAGAAAAAAAAAATGACAACTTAAAAAAGGAAAAAAATTAGAATTTAATTTAACAAGTAAAATTTGTCTTCTTTTTTATGGAATTTGAAGAGTAAATGAGGAAAAAATTAGAAAATTAAAAGATAATTTTAAAAATTAATAATTTTAGGGGGCATTATATATATAAAAAAAAAAAAAAATTACATATATATATACTTGTAAAATATTAAAAAAAAAAAAAATTATCATATGTATAGTGGGTAGGGCAGGCTAGGGGCAAGTGCCCCCTGGGCATACACTGGCTCCACCCCTGGCTCTGACACCAAGGTGTCACGCCTTTTGTAAGGACCGACTCCACCATAAGGTATAATATTATCCGCTTTCAGTCCGAACCTGCACAATTTTGTTATTGAGTTTTACCTTAAAAGGCTTCTACCATTTGAAAGTGTACCAATCCTATATATATATATATAACACTTTCCTTTTTTTACATATGAGATAATGTACCTATAACCGGCCAACATGATAGCTCACCAGTGGGAGAATATGGTAGCTTACCAGTGCCTCCCTCCCAGGATACTCTCTCACTGGATTGGTCTAGAGAGGAGTAAAAAAAAAAAAAAAACCTGCCCCAAAAAGTCAGTTCTTCATCCAAATGAAATGAAAACTCTCTCTTCTCAAAATTAAGAAAGAAAGAAGCAAAACCAGATCAAACGTAAAGCAAATCCAGAACGCCTTCCATAAGTAATGTTTTGTTATTAACAAGTACTCTCTTCAAATAAACAAAATCAAACCTATTCCGAAAGAAGAACAGACGATTTACCAAATAGAAGGAAGAACATAACTGTGATACCCCAGATTTCCGGATGCGGGTTGGCCAGGCCCACGCCCGATTACCCGAGGATATCAAACCAATTAGCAATAAACGAACATATAATACAAATAAGGAAACAGGAATAAATAAAAATTTGCTGAAAATAAACTAGAATGGTAATCCAAATACTGAAACCTCAGAATAAAATTAAATTAATAAAGAATTATTCTGATACATCCAAATTCTCCATTTCTAATACAACTTGGGAATCCATCTGGTGGACCCCTAAAAACTCCAACACTGAAATCGTCAACTGAAGAACTCCACTGCTAAATCATGAAGAAACTCCTATGTCGTCGCAAGAATGAGAAGCCATCTCTGCTCAGCATGAACAAGATCTAAGACCTGGAACCGTCCGTTACCTGAAAAATAATAGTGGGTCAGGCCCACGAACAAGTTCTATCCTAACTACAATCCAAACAGAAATCCGATACGCAGATACATCCTAGATGCCTCAACCATATCTATATAGTCCGTAAATAGATATATACATATAACCACACTACAGGACTCTCACTAGACTATGATATGGGTCTCAACTTGAATAGAATGCAACATGCAAAACGCAACTGAGTGGGCATGACTACCTAAGCCTAACAGGGTATACCATGATCAGCATAACTAGCTACGCATCCTACTGCATATACGCTCCCTAACCGTCGACTATGAGACTCAAGCTCAGACCGCGGTACCATAAATATATATATAAAGTCCTGTCCTATCCATCCATAAGAAATCCAGTTAGTCATTCAGCTTGTGCAGCTTCTTTAACATAACGTAGATATCATGTGGTCCAGTTAGTCATTCAGCTTCTTTGACTAACCTACATCATTATGTATATAAGTTCCATCCAAATAAAATGTTTATAATGGTTAACTGTTCGTCGTTCAGACACTACATATAATTAGGGTTTAAGTGTTTTAATTAATTCCTTATTCATCCTAGTACAGTAATATAAACAACCATCCAGTATGTCGTTCAACTGTTTTAGTTGACAGGACATAAAACCATGTAAGATTTAAATGTTTTAGTTAATCCATTCCGTATGTATAAATGGGTAGGGATTAGTGTTTTGATCTAATCCGTTCCTCCGTATCCCATCGTCCCATACCGGTGTATACTATATAAATGATCCGTAATGATGCAACACTTTGAGCAGTTCATCAAATAAAATCCACATAATCTATATAGTTGATAATACAGAATTTAAACAGTTCATCAACTAACAATCCAGCATCCATCCCTGTACTAACGAGACAAAGTTTAATAAATCATCAAGTTAAAATCCAGCATTCATCCAGTTAATTGACATAAAATATATATATATAATTCTTCAATTAATTCCAGTCCGACATCCAATTAGATTGACAGAACCCAAGCACTAGTTCCACAATTGAAATCCACTAATGCAAATAATTGTAGTGTAATGCTTAATATTACAACAATTAAAACTCCAAGCTTAAGTCCGTGCATTGCAGTACAGAATTAATATATTTTCAACAAATAACAACCAAAGTATGCATAGATCAAACATGACATATAAATGTCTCTAGCATGCAACCAAAATAAGATTTATGAATATATATATAATCCGTTAAATTGCTAAAATTAAATTAGGCAATTAAACCCCTTCCATCCGTTAATAGCCTGCACTGCTGTGAAACTTCCTATGATTAAATCCACGAGTACTAAGACACTAATCTATTAAAAGTGGCTCTAATATAGCATGATATAATGTTTGGAATCCCTGTTCCAACCCTTTTTAATTTCTAGACACCAATTGTACCATTAAGTCATTCCGGTCCGCTAAGTCCGTAAACTGCCGTGACTTGCCCTAGATTTTCCCTACCGTTTAAAACCTTAGCATACAAATAAGTTTATACATCCTAGGGCTTTAATATTCCATGGTTTAGTGTTTAAAACCATCACAGTAAACCAAACAGTGCAGAAAAACCCACATTCGAACCAAACAACGCACAAAACTGCTTCTGTAGACAAATAAGATCACAGAGCCTTCTCCAAAATAGTGGAAAACGCTCAATCTGCCTAGAGCCGGCTCTCCCACAAGGGGGAGCCGACTCTCTCCCCTTTGAGAGCCTCGACTTTGTTCCTTCTTCATTTCCGACAATCTGCTCCATCTCCGACCCTTTCTACCCCTCTGTTGCTTCTTAAATCTAATCTTAAGAGTCCTAGAACCATCCAATAACATCCCAATGCCTTATACATAATAGTTCAATTCAATTATAGTGTTTAAAACCTTAACCGATTAACCATGCTTTTAATGCAGAATAAAACACAGAAAATACTAGAACTATAACAGAACAATTTCATGCATATAGATATCTGAATTGACATATAATAAGCATGTAAACTTTAATTAGTAATCCATTAAAACCCTAGAGACAGTCTAAGGATGCACAGAACACTGGCAACTGATAAGCGCCGAATATTGCATATTCAAGCGCCCTAAATTGCATTAGTTAAATTCTTTATTTGTGTATTTTATATAGATTATCTCCAATTGTATGTTTTTGCACATTTTCAGGTTAAATTGCAAAAAGGAAGCAAAAATGATGCTTTGTGGAGTTTTGAACATAGGAAGGTGCAATGCTGAATTCTGGCAGCAGTGAAATCCGGATTTGCTCACCATTTTTGACCTACCAAACTCGAGAACTGGACTTCCCTCATAACATGAAAGATTTAGAGCTCTGAATCAGATTTCCAAATCTTTAAGCGGTTCATCATTCGGAGTTTGGAGCAGAGAGTTATGATCTTCTTATTAGAGGTGCTCAGAACTGCCTGGCAGTAATGAAAGTCTGTCTTATTCTTCAATTTCGACCAACCAAACTTGAGAATTGGATCTCCACTAAAACATAAAGTTTTTAGAGCTCTGAATTAGCTTTCCAAATCTTCAAACGGTTTATCATTCAGAGTTCGGAGCACAAAGTTATAGCCGTTTTACCAAAGTAGGTTCGGGCGAAGCAAAGCAAGCATGGAGCAATCTGCTCCAATTTCGAGTGCTCGAGGCCTTGCTTCGAGTGCTCGAAATTCAGGCAGAATTGCCTTCGGGAATTCTCAGTTTGGCAGCCACTTGTGCATTGGTTTCCTCATTTCTACTTACTTCTTTATGAGGTGGTTGGGGATGTTTTTTTAGAAGTGAGAGAGAGGCCTTACCTATACAAAAGAAGAGAAGGGAGGCCACACATGAGGAATCTCATTTTTGGATCAGATTTTTGGAAAGAGAAAGAGGAGCAAGAAGAAGTGTTCTTCAAGCCTAAAGAGGGGAGCACGAAAATGGAGTTGGAGGCCTTGCTTCTTCCTTCATCTAGAGCTACCATAGGTAACTAACTCTTCCTCTAGGGAGGTGATGAAGTCCCTCCCTTGTAAGCATGTCCTAAGGTAGTCTATTTTGAGGGATTGCAATGTATATTTCTATGGTCTTTTTCATAACTAAGAGCCTTTCATTTGTTGTAATGAATGTTTATATATGTATGGTTGATTTCTTCAAGTTCATTATCTTGATTGTTAGGTGATGTCTTGTATGAATCTTATTGCTTGAGTTTTCATGGTGAGAATGGGAACAAGGTTATGAAATGGTTTCATGGCATGTTGATAGGTGACTTTGATAGACCATTGCTTAGGAAATCTTTTGATGGTGTATGCTTAATCTCTAGCTCCATGTGCTTCATCATTTTGTCAAGAACTTGATAGTCTTTCATTTAAGTAAATGTGTATAAGCTACACCTTAGTTAGGTAGTCTAAGCATGTTTACCCTTTTGATAGATTATACTTGTTTGAGACTTAATCTACTTCTTGATCAATTACATGGCAATTATGTGTTGTTATGTAATTCTTGACCATTATATGTTATTTTTCCCCTTAATTAGTTCTAATCTAGCATGTGTATAGGGATGGAGACGGATTCATCTCCCTAGTCTTCTCTATTTGCATTTCACCTCTTTACATTCCTTGCAATCTACTAGTTTATGCATCTTTACATGTCTAGTTTAGTGACAAACAAACAAACCCTTATTACCCCTTATCATTCTAAGAATGATTCTAGACACTTAGGTTGCCATAGACTAGCGCAGTCCCAGTGGTTCGACGTACCCGACCAATAGCCCTATTTTACAATGATTCGTGCTATTGCAAAGGTTGATGTTAATTGACCAACCGATCAGCAACGGGAGAGAGAAATGAAAGAACTTGCCTTAAGTGTCAGATTTGAAACTCTAATTCCACCGTCTCTGAATGTGCCGTTACTGTCTTAGACTACAGTTCCACCTCTGTTGCTCTTGGTTTCACCTATGAGCAACTTCTCCTTCCTTCTCCATGGTCCAACCTAGCTTTCCCCTCCTTGACAGACCTTTACGATGCTCTGTTTTTCCAACCCCTAACCAACGTGATCACTGTATTTATAGACGTAACACACTAAACCCTAATTCTTGTTTAATTAGAGCCACAGCCCTTACATAAACCTTAGTCGGCCCATATAATAACCTAGGTTATAATATACACGGCTGCCTATACGTGAATATTTTTCCAAAGCTATAACCGTAACTTAAGTATACTACCTTGACTTTAACCTTACAGGAAACCTATTAAAACAGTGAATTAAATTACAACATTGAATTAAATTAAAACAAATAAACAAATAAGCCAATGAATTAAATAAAACACAATACTATTAAATTAAAACAATTAAACAAGAAATCCAATTAATTAAATAATACAAAACACTGCGTTTAAACAATTAATTAAAAACACTTAAGCACACACAAAACAACTACAATACAATAAAATAAAATAATTAATTGCCAATTAATTAAATAATACAAAACACTAATACAAAACACTGCGTTTAAACAATTAATTAAAAACACTTAAGCACACACAAACAACTAAAATACAATAAAATAAAATAATTAATTGCCAATTATATCCTTTTGAAACTAGGGGTATTACAATAATAGCAAAAACGATTTTTTTCCGCTAACCAGAACTGAACGATTTCTTTCCCGATACAGAAGAAAATAAGAGAATAAGTAAAAATATATATTTTAATTTAAATGAAAAGGTAAAGTTAAACTGTATAATAATATATTATTATACGTATAAAGTATAACATGTAAAGTGATATTTGTTTAATAATATATTCTGTATAATATATTGTATAAAATGGTGTTTGCATATATGGTAAAACAAAAGTAAATTTTTTTTTTTTAACTTGCAGACTTGGCATTGATTTAACAATGACAATGTTATGTTGGGGAGATAGCGTTAATCACCATCGTTAGATGCTCACTGATAACTGCAGATGATTTTTTTCCCTCCCTCCCACAAGGTCCCCGTACAATGACTTTAAGTGATTTATTCTTACCTTATATATGTTAATTGAAATACAAAGTTTCATATCAACTGTCTAGTTAAACCAAACAAGTTTCCTTATTTTTCAAACGGGAAACAATTTTCAAATTACTATGATTGTTCTATTGTTCAAAATAAAAAATTAGTATTTTTTTAAAACAGTGTATTATTTCTATTAATGCAACATTTGGTATGCAGGAATGGAATGAGAATATTCTATTGTTTGGTTGCAATTATAAGATCTATATGAATGGACTAATGTAAAATTTAGAAAACAATTAATTTCAATTGAATTTTTCAAAATGCCCTTGTTAGTGACAAATAATTTTAATTGACAAAATAACATTCTTTCTATAAATTTTTTTTTTAAAAGAAACGGTGGCGATGGTGATGGAGGTGGAAAGTGGGGTGTTGGAAGGTGGTGGTGGCGGAAGGCAGCAAGGTGTTGTTAGAAGGCAGTGGTAGTGACGATGATGGTAATGGTGGAAGACATCAGTAGTGTAGCAGTGTAACGACCCAAATCTGAAGGATCTGGATCGCTAACTGGGTCACAACCCGACCCGAGGGTACTAAGGCCAAAAAGGTCATTATGCATCTTATTATATGTTAGGAGTCATAATGATGGCATACCAATCATTTTTAACCAAATTGGATGATGAAAGAATAATAACCTCGACTTTAGGTTCATCCAAGGTCCTTTGGGTTAACAAGGGTAAAATGGTCATTTCATGTCAAAATTATGGAATGAAACTGATACCATTAGAAAGATGGCTTAAAAACATGCAAGCTAGACTCAAGAACGACCCTATTTAGGTTTAAAATGAAGAAGTTATGAGCATTTGAAATTTGGATTAACATAAGTATAGAGTCAGACTACTTTGTGCTCGAGCACAACCCATTTGTGCTTGAGCACAAATATATGTGCTCGAGCTCTGGGACCAAAAGTGAAAAGTTCCGAGAGCCTATCTCAGGATTCCCTATAAAACACCCAATGCTCGAGCATTGGCCACCTTGCAAAAGATGATCCTCGACCAAAGCCAGTGAAAAAATGCCAAATGCCCCTACAAAAACTATGGTTTGGTTCTTATTTGGAACATTGGTCCATGTGCACTCCAAAATAGTTCAAAACATCCCAAAACAACCTTAATCATACAAACACTAGTATAGTGACCTTAACACATCTTCATTAACACAAACTTAAAAAAAAATACATTCCTTGACACATATGGCTAGTTAATCATTTATGATCCACACAACTCATTATATTGATGTCCAAAATATGTACAACGGTCCCAACAAAATATGATTACAAAATAAAGCCTCCACGACCACTATTACAATGCCATTATATAGAATTGTCGATCAATTACATGTTACTATAATTCATACAAGAATTGATACAAAAGGTACAAAAATTGATTTTCATTATTTCTTAACTTCAACTACATTTGTGATAGTGTGTCGTCCATGATATCCTTGCCATATCCTGAAAAACATTAAAGGAAGGGGTAAGCATGGAGGCTCAATAGGAGATGCCTAAAGCACCAATTTTGGACTCTCTTGATCCACATATCACACAATGGGGATAAAAGAGAAATGGGACATACATTGGGGTTTTCATAGCATTTAATTCACGAATCAATCTTAACAACGACATTTTGGTGTTTCAATAGAAGTATGCATAAAATGCAATGCCCCATACTTTCCCCAACCTTAGTCTCAACGACTCAAAACATGGCCTCTACCGGCTCTAAACTTGGTCTCTACTGACCTTGACTCACACTGAAAAATCATTAACCGACTTTACCAAGGTGAGATTGATGTTATCCCTGATTCTAAATCCGGCAACCATTCGGGGCCTAATAATCAACTTTTTCACGTCCTCACTGGCACGCGCTCTCTCTAGGTCGAGTTAGCATCGGACTTGCTAAATCTGGTTTACTTTATAAAAAAATCCATCACAAAACCTTTCTTAATCAAATTTCCCAACCATGCTATGCATGCAACTCAATTCCATCAATTTGACCTCAACTTCATCCCTATACAACTATGACATGAATGTAACATTTTCTAGAATTCAAACCCATTCATGGCATTTCCATCAATGTGATCGTAAACATAGAATTTTCATTTAAATCAAGCATAACATGGCATTTTGTTGTAACCAATCACAAGTATGGTCATCATAAAATTTCATATCATCACAAATTATGCTAGAATTATTAGTTTAAGCAATTTTGTACCAAAGACATGTAATACACATATTTGACATGAAATCAAATACATTTTTGTCCATATACTAGCATGCTTCCACACTTTAACGTATTACTATCATGTCAATTTATACTTTAGCATTCAAGAATGAAGTTAATAGAAGCTCATAGTATGAATACTCAACAAAAGGCAAAGCTTTGAGCATTAGAAATCCCTACCTCATGTGTGCTAGCCAAACATGCCCTTAGCCAAGACAAACAAGCTCTAAGGCTATCCCCAAATCTTGAATTTCTTATAACCCTTGCACAATTGGTCTCAAAATGTAGCCCTTGTCATGTTATTCAATTTTCCGTTCATGGCCTTTTTAAAATTCTCCAAACCCTCTTAAATCTAAGCTTGAACAATGGAGTACATATATGCATATAGATATAGAGAAAGAACAAGAAAGTTTAAAGAGAGAAAGGGGGTTGGCCAAATGGGGAAGAGGAAGGGGTTTTGCCCTTGTCTTTATTTGGATTCCATAGATCAAAATGTGTCAAGTGTCAAACCCCTAATGGTTATAACTTTATGCCAAATTATTAACATGCCCTTACTGAACCGATACAATGCCATCCAGTTCCCTAAAATATCTCCTCAATATCTACTTATATATACATGTATATGTGCGTGAAATATCCACAATACCCTTCACTGAAAACGGCAAAACCGGGAGAAGTTCCCGAGCCCGGAAATCGTCCCAACTTCTAAAAAATTATAATAATGATCCCGTTAACTCTAATCGACTTAAAATAATTAAAAATACATTTCTAAAACACTCGGCTCAAAAAATGACCAAAACAGCCCTCGGAGCCCGAATGGCATGCAAAACGAGCTACAAAAAATAAATAAAATAAAAATTTGCAAAAAATTAGAAAAATTCGAGACATTACAGGCAGAGGTGTGGTGGTGGTGGTGGTGGTGGAAGACGGTAATGGATGTGGCGATGGTAGAAGTCAGTGATGTGGAGGTGGCAGCAGCAGTGGTGGAAAGTGGTGGTGGTGATAGAAGTCAGTGGCGGTAGTGGTGTAGGTGGAGGTGGAAGTGGCGGCAATGGTGGTGGAAGGTGGTGCTAATGATGGAAGTCGGTGGCATGGTGGGGGTAATAGTGAAGGTGAAGGAGGCAGCGGCAACGGTGGTGGAAGTTGGTGGTGGTGACGGAAGTCGTTGGTGGAAGTCGGTGGCGGTAAAAGTGGAAGTGGCGGTGTTAGTGGTGGAAGGTAGTGGTGGCGGTGGAGATTGAAGTGGCGACATCGGCAGTGGTGATGGAAGTTGGTTGTGGTAACGATAGTGGTAGAGGTGGAGGTGGATGTGGATGTGGATGTGGTGGAGGCGGCAGTGGTAGGGATGGAAGTCGGTGGTGGTAGTGGTGGAAGGCAGTGGAGACTGCAACGGTGTAATGGTGGTAGTGGTGGCAATGACAGTTGTAATACCCCTAATCTTAAAAAGATAGTCCTGGTATTTTAATTAATTATTTAATTACATTTTTATTGGTTTAATTGTTTACTTGTTTGACTTATTTGAATTAAATTGAATTAATTGTTATTATTTGACTTATTGGAATTAAATTGAACTAATTTTTATTATTTGACTTATTAGAATTAAATTGAATTAATTGTTATTCTTTGACTTATTTGAATTAAATTGAATAAATTGGTTAATTATTTTTTATTTATTATTTGTCTTTAATTGAATTATTGCAATTATTTAATTATTTAATAAGTTAATTGGATTAATTAGGGTTTTATGAATTCACGGGATTTAGGTCATAAGACAAAGCCTATATATATACGAGTATGAGGCTGCCAGGGGTTTTAGAACCCTAAACACGTAACAGTGGAGGCGACGAGATACAGAGAGTATTGAGAGACAGAGAGGAATAGAGAGAAATAGAGAAAGAAAGGCTAGGGTTTAACTTATACTAAGATTGAATCAAGGAGGAGTCATTGATGGGTGCTCGTGTGTTGAACTAGGAGCAGTAGAGGTCGGTAGAAACAACTAAGGTCGCCGGAGTTGCTAAAGACGACGGTTTAAGATTTCTAAACTGAAATCAGAGGCAAGCCTTGGTCTAACTCTTTCCCCTAAACCTGTGTTCTATGCATGCCTAGGTAGACTCCAGGGGTTTAATTAATGTTAAAACAAGTCGTTTATGCATGTTTTAACTATATGTAATTTTGTTGAATTAAACTGGATTACAAGTTCTTACAGTTCTGTTAACTGATGCATGCTGTATTTGAGTTTAAGCTTAGTTTAATTGATGTTGTTGATGCATGTCGATGCCTTATAACTATTGTGGGACATTGATTAAACACTGTAACAAGTATTAAAAGAATTACAGAGGCCCTGGGAATCGTCGGAGGCGAGAAAAATGAAGAAGAAAACACAGACGGCTTCAGAGAGTGAGAGAGCAGGCTCCTAAAAGGAGGGAGCCAGCTCCCTCATCAATGGAGCCGGCTCCAAGGGGCATGGAGTAGGCTCCTAGGTACTTAGAGCCTGCTCCCTAAGTTAGGGAGCTGGCTCCCATGTCAATGGAGCAGGGTCTCAAGTGGTGAGAGCCTACTTTCGCCCAGAATTGCGTACTGTTGGATTTTAGGGCGCCGTTTGGACTATGTAGGATATTTTTACTTTGTTTAAGCTGTGTTAAATGATGTTTATGATGGTTATATACTTGTAAAAATATAGGGGGACAATAATTCATAAATGGATTAAGGACTGGATGGGGTGAACTTAGGGAAAAATCATCCATGTTGCACTTTAATTTTTAATCAACTTACATACTGGAACTTGGAGGTTATGGTATATATGATTTTAATACTGTTAATCATATTTAAACAGACTTGTTATGGAATAAATTGATACATATTTGTTATTTAACTACATCAATTTATGGACAAATTGGAAGATGTAAATGTTTAGATTTATTTTAGCAGTTTACATTATTGGAATATGATTTTTTAGGCTCTATAATGAATGCCTAATATTGATATATATGTATTAATTTATATTGATGTATATTTTGGAGAATGGTTGTTGAATATATAGTGTTGTTTTATTAACTATGCTATTTGAAGGATTGTATGCACCGGTATGGGACAGTGGCATACTAGGGATGGATTAGTTCAAATACTAAGTCCTACCTATTCTGAATTGAGGTATGAATTAACCATAAAGGTTAAGTCCTACTCATATTTGTGTCATGTTAATAAAATAATTGAATAACCTACTTTGGTTTCTGGATGGATTGTTATACATATATCAGGGCACTATACCAGATGGATAATATTTTGTATTAGGAGTATATGAACTTTATATATTTATGTTATGGTGCCATGGTATGAGCTTGAGTCTCAGAACTATGGTTAGGGTGCATATATCGCCTAGGATGGATAACTGGACAGTAGTTGTTGTTCCCTGGTAGGTATAGGTACACATAACCACATTATATGCGATTTGCATGGTATCTCTACTCAGGCTGAGACAGACCTATTGGACTAGTGAGCGTTCTATAGTGTGTACTTATACATATATGGACTACTCTAGATATTGTTGAGCTAACTATGATGTATATGCGTATCGGGTTTCTGTATAGATCGTAATAGAATAGGACTTGCATGTGGGTCTGACCCACTCTCTTATTTTTCAAGTGCTCATCAGTTCCAGGGTTAAAGCTTGGTCGTGCAAAGTAGATATAGTCACTCATTCCCCCGACTACGTAGGACTATTTTCTATATTTAGCATTAGATTTTATTTTAGTTGTTTCAGTTTCAGTTTGGGATATTAATAGGGGTCCATGGGATGGATTTCCGAGTTATTATTATAATGGAGGTTTTGGATTATTGGATTTTAACATTATTACTTTGAGGATTTTATTTAATTAGAATTATTTTTAGCTTATTATTTTATTCTTATTTCATATTTGTATTATGTATTTATTTATATATTAATTGTCTAGTATCCCTCGAATCTGTGCTCAGACTTGATCACCCGTGACTCTAGAATCGAGGGGTATCACAACAGTGGTGAAAGGCGTCAGTGGTGGTGGAAGGTGCCGGTGATGATGAAGGTGGTGACAATGGCAGCGGTGGTAGCAAAGACGGTGGTGGATGTGATACCCCTCGATTCTAGAGCCACGGGTGATCAAGTCCGAGCACAGATCCGAAGGATACCAAATAATTAAGTATATAAACAAACATGAGTACAAGAGAATTAAAGAATAAATAATTAACAAGCTGAAAGAAATCTAAATGATAAATCCTCCAAGTATTACTAAAATAATCCAAAATTGCCAAAACCTCCAATATTATTACAACTAAGGAATCTATCTAGTAGACCCCTAATAATATCTCAACTGAAAAATAAATAATTGAACTAAAAAGAGAAACCAAAACTAAAACATAAGTAATAGTCCTACGTAGTCGGAGGAGTGAGTGATTGTCTTTGCTCAGCACGATTAAGTTCTAAGACTGGAATTGTCGAACACCTGAGAAAAATAATAGTGGGTCAGACTTACGAGCAAGTTCTACTATACTACAATCCAAACAGAAACCCGATACGTATGTACATCCTAAACAACTCAACAGTAACTATATAGTTCATATATATATATCCACACTAAGGGACTCTCACTGGACTACAAGGCGGTCTCAACCTGACTAGTAGACAACATGTAAAACGCACCTGAAGTAGGTATAAGTACCTAGACCTAACAGGTTACACCTCTAACCATCATAGCCAGCTATGTTTCCCATTGCATATACGCTCCCTAGCCATCGATCCTGAGACTCAAGTTCATATCGTGGTATCATAATCATATATATAAAAATCCATTCAAAACCAATGTAATGTCATTCAACTATTTGTTGACCTGACATGAATATAAGTAGGATTTAACTTTTATAGTTAATCCGTTCCCTTATTCCAGAATAGGTAGGATTTAGTATTTTGAACTAATCCATCCCCAATATGCCACCATCCCATACCGGTACATACAATCCACAAATCCAATAATTAATGAATTAAACAATAATAAATTTAAATATCAATTAATCCATAATAAACATAACAAAAATATGTAAAATAACATGATCCTTTTATGCCACTGATACATGATTAAGACTATATAATCATTCATAGAAAATTATTAAAATAATGATGAACAATTTAAATAGTCCATATAAAACAACAACATACAAATTTATTTAAAATTTCATATTGTTCCAGTTTATCGCACCATAAGATTTATTATGCATTAAAATACACTTTGGAATTTTAGTATGTCCTTCACTTAAATTCCCTACGAATAGGTCCTAATTAAATCTGGAAACCCAAATACCAAATCCTGTAGCCAAAATTTGTCAAAATCCATTAAATAGGGAAGAAGCCGCCTCCCCCTAAGGGGAGTAGCCTCCCCATCATGTAGAGCTGGCTCCCCACAAGGGGGAGCCGCTTCTTTGTAAAGGGAGCTGTCTCCCTTCAAAAGGGAGCCGGCTCTCCCCCTGTTTTGCACCATCTGCTTCACCTCTGGCGACTTACAGTCATTTCGTTCCTCTCTGTTAAGGTCCTTGATGGTCCTAACTAAGTCCCAGATTATTCTAAAAATTTAGCCAAATCCATTATACATTATTTACACCAATTAAAACAAGTATTCGTGCAAACAAATTCAAAATCAAGTAATTAAAATTTTATTAACATACATACTGTTTTTATCTGATTCCATCATGCATAAAAGATTAATTTAATATCCAATTACTTCTCGAATTGTTTTAGGCATGTAAAAAACACGAAGCCTAAGGGAGAGAGTTAGAATATAAACTTACCTTTAAGATTTTGGATTAAAATCTCAACGTCATCTTTCTAGATTTTCTGGCGACTTCTGATTACCATCTAGCCTTCTATTGTTCTGGTTCTAACCCACAAGCAATCTTTTCCTTCCTCCTTGGTCCGACCTTTAATCTATGGCCGAAACCCTAACTTGTTCTCTCCGTATATCACCCAGCCTCTGTGTGTTTTAACCCTTGGCAGACATATGATAACACATATATAGGCTTATACAAAACGGACCTTAATCCTAATTGCACCCTAAGTCTGCTAACTTAAGGGAAAAGAAAAATAAAAATAAAGGAATAAATACATATAAGTCTGTACGTGATAAAAAAAAGAAACATATATATATATATATATATGTATATATATATATATATATATATATGCAACTAACTAGAATTATTAATATTAATCATTTGAAATATTAATAAATATAATATCCATAAATATACATTTATACCCATATATATATGTACTACTATCCGTGGGTAGTAACTATACCCATTTAAATCTCCTATCCAAGTTGTCCATGAAACACAAATGGTTGGTTCATTACTACTATCCAAGCCCAACTTTTAAAAGAAATAAAATATAAACTAAACCTTTAAACTCTAACAATTTAACTACACATAACACACGTCATTAAATAACAGATAATTCAATTAAAGCATTTAAAATCAAATAAACCAACAAATTGCATTTAACCACTTAATTAAAATAAACATATAATAAAATCATCAATTAAACAATTCATTTAAACAAGTAAACAATTAAACAAATACCAAATAATCAAAATAATGAATTTAAAACTGCACTAAAATATAAAATAAATACCGAAATTATCCTTTTAAAATTAGGGGTATAACAGTGGAAGTCAGTGGTCGAATGTGGTAGTGGTGGAAGGCGGTGGCAGTGGTAGAATCGGTGGTGATGGTGGTGGTGGCAGTGACGGTGGTGAAAGGCAATGGAGTTGATGGTGATTGTGAAAGTCGGCAGTGGCGGTGGTTTTTGGACTCAAAGCATGAGGGTTTTTTGGGAATTTTATTTTTTAAAAAAAATTACTTAGGAATGGAATGACCATTCCATATATCTAGTTATGGAATGTATTTTCATTCTAATGGAATGGTTATTCCCACTTTAAATTGCATAACAAACAAAGGAATGGTTGGAATGGACATTCTATTTTATCATATTCCTGCACACCAAACGTAGCATAAATGTAGAATTATGAGGAGTGCTAGTGCGGTTGCCACTTCACACTTGCACACGTGTCATTAGCCTGTTGGTTGCTGACTTTAAATATATATTTTCAACCGATTTTCTCTCTCTCTCTCTTTCCAACCTTTATGAAAAGAGTATGCAAATTATATGTTGTTACAAAATTAAAAGTATTTTATTTTAATGGGTCCTATAACTGTATATAACCATGGGAGCAATAAATTTTTTCCAGAGAGAAGAGATATGTTTTTTTTTTTAATTTTTAAAAGTAGTTAAAGTCAGTAATTAATATGGCGTTGACATGTGTGAAGTGTGGAACCGTAGCACTCCTCTTAAATTACTCCCTCCCAAAAAAATAGCTCTTTTTGAAAAATGTGACAAAAGAGATATTTTTTATTTTTATTTTTTTTAAAGTAAGAAAGTATAAATTTATTATTAAAAAATAATACTCTCATGCATCTCAAATTAAATGTCCACTATTGTTAATTTATCTTTCTTATATGAGGAGACAAATTGTCCTCCCCTAAGCACGTTGAACTGCACTCTTTGTTTTTTATTATTATTTTTCCTTTATATCCATGACATTATGATTAATTTGAAGCTTTCGTGACTTCAATTTGTATGACCACAAGATCTTGGTGGTCTTAGTTAATTACCTGTTTCCTTCTCTCCCCTCCTATTTTGACCACAAAATTAAGTGACCCGCACGACACGTTTGGATGGCAAAGTCACGAGGATATAGCCTCCGACACGTGTCACGAGATGATTCCACGTTTAAAATTTCATTCAACGCCTCTTCCATTTATTTTTCTTTTAATTTTCTCTGCGATTTTAAGCGCCTCTACCACATTTATGATTTACCGGTATACTGAATCACACCGCTAACCATCTCTCTTTCTCTCCCTACCAATTGCAATGTCAACTGGTAACATCCTGCGAATTTCTCTCTTTCCTCACCCGAAGAATTGCTTTCACTACATCACAAGCTCTAGAGTTGACCGGCTTCAGTTCAATCTCTTGCCTTCTCAAAGACCACGTCGTAGTCATCTTTGTAGGCCACTCTTCGTCCCCAATCTCATTCGCGCGAAGGCCGTCGAGTTCAAAGCTCCGTCGCCGGAATTTCAAGAACAGAAGCAACAACGGGGAAATGAGTCCTCGGTGCTCCTCGACGTAACCGGAATGATGTGCGGCGCGTGCGTATCACGCGTCAAGTCGATATTATCCTCCGACGACCGTGTCCACTCGGCGGTGGTCAACATGTTGACCGAGACGGCGGCGATTCGTTTGAAGCCGGAGGCCGAGTTATCGGGCAATGTGGCTGAGGATTTCGCCCGGAGACTCACCGAGTGTGGATTTCCGTCGAAGAGGAGGGTTTCGGGGTTAGGAGTAGAAGAGAAGGTGAGGAAGTGGAAGGAAATGGAGGAAAGGAAGGCGGATTTGCTGGTGAAGAGTCGTAACAGAGTGGTTTTTGCTTGGACTTTGGTGGCTTTATGTTGTGGATCGCACGCTTCTCATATACTGCATTCTCTTGGAATTCATGTCGCTCATGGTAGGGAATAGACACACCAAAACACATTTTCCCTAATTCGTTACTGATTATATAATTTATATATGTGTATGTGCGTGCTCTCAATGCTAGCTAACAATGTACTCTGCGAAGTGCTTTTAATTCAATTTGTATTACTTTTTTGTTGGTTAAGGATCCTTTTGGGAGGCACTTCATAATCCGTATGTCAAAGGTGGTTTGGCTTTGGGGGCTCTGTTGGGACCAGGACGAGGTTAGTTAGTTGGTACTTGATTGCTTGATCTTTTTTACATTGCTGGTTCAAATTTTGATTTTCGCAAAACACACAGACAAATTTTGTATTGTGCAAATTGCAATGCATGTGAGATTTGGTCCAAACATACATTCTGAGACAGAGAAAAGATTTTGTTGATAAATGAAATAGGTTGAATTATGAATGCAGGGGTTTCATGTGTGCCTCCAGTATACTTTATGTCAATTTTAGATTTCTTCCATTAATTGTTAAAGGTGCTTTAATGTTAGCATTTTCGTGGATGATGAACGATAACATTTTAGAGTACGTTTCCATATGCCAATTCATGGTCACAAGGTTGTACATAGTGTGAAAAAGACAAATTCTAATTTGGACTTCTTAATTCTTCCGTATTATCTGATTCAAGTAGTCTATGGAATGAGAAATTTAAGGTTGATCGGTTACCGTAGCTCACTTGCCTACTGTAGCCAAATCAAGTGCTTTTATTATTAGGAGTTCCTGGACAATAATTCATAGTTAAAAGAGAAGGCATCAGTTTATAGAGCATATTAATCTCTGTACATTGCTACAACCATTGTGTAATCCATTGCCTTCTGAGTTCTGAAAGGCTCTTGTGGAGATCTAGCTTGGTGCTTGTTGGTAGAGGTTGAGACCTTTATTCTCAGTGCTCAATCTGTTCGAATCATGGAAGTGTAACATCCAATTGGGAAGGGTGTAAAAATTTAAGGTAATGTTCTAGTGCAAATATACTGTTGATTTGGAGATACTTTTGAAATTACGTTGCGGAAGTATTCTTTAATCAGTTTCAGGTGTAAAAGTCAATCTACAGATACACTCTAGATTATTCTCATTGATTTACTGTAACCAATGGGAAAGTCTATTATTCTTTTAATTTTATTTCATACATACTTTCTCTCTTGCCAACTGGATTGGCTCAAGTATTGCCATGTTTCAATTTAATTTTTTGTTGCCATTATCTTATGATTCATTTGTATTGGATCTCTGTACCCAATGAAATCTGCAGTTTACTTGTTAAATCTTATAACTACAAATTAAATTCAACAGTAATATATTTTTTGGCCAACCTTTTTTTATTTCAGTCCCTTGGTGTTGCCAATTGCAAGAGTTTATGGTTGACTCTTTATTGTACTGTGTAAACCTTAAGTTCAATTCAATAATTTGATTGATTTAAAAAATAATGTTTGTTGTAGACTTACTTTTTGATGGTCTAAGGGCATTTACAAAGGGATCACCAAATATGAATTCTCTTGTGGGCTTTGGATCTATTGCTGCATTTATCATAAGTACGGTGAGGCTCTTCTAGAAGCTGAGTTTGAGGTTTTTTTGCATTGAATGATGATTATATTTTGCTTTCTATTACTCATTTTGTAGTATTCATAGGTTTTTCTCTTTTGTAGGTCTCACTTCTTAACCCAGGGCTTGAATGGGATGCGTCATTCTTTGATGAACCGGTGACTTCTTTTACTGTAGCTCTTTGCATCACTTAATCAATGAAGATTCTATTTACTATTCACACGATTCTAACTTAGTAACTACACAATCCATTTAACCAATGCAATATTTGGAAAGGTAGTTCCATCAGGACTTCAATTATATCTTTATGATCTTTTTTTCTCCATCACCTTTCACATATATGTTAGGCACGTGTGTTATTAAAGGTGACGTGGCCTATATTGCCACACTACAATGGCATTCTGACATCCCTTTACAGTTTTGGTATTCAGACATATCCCCCACAGTTTTGGGAAGTTATGTAAAAGGTGTGGTTTTGGGACCCAGCTTTAGAACCACTTTGTCCACATAAGAGGGGCAGCCACATTTCCCCCCTCTAGGCTATACGGGAAGGTCCATTTGGTTAGACATATACGCCCTCAAAAGCCAATAAATTTTTTTTTATTGGCTTATTTAATTATGGATTCTATTATTTTTTTTGATAAGTATTAATTATGGATTCTATTATTACATTGTCTACATGCATGTTTAAATTATATAAGTGTTATATTATTTACGCCCTAACATTAAGTTGTAGGAAGTACTTAGTTATTATTGGAGAATTATAAAGATAAGCCAAAAAAATTCGGTTCCTCTGTAACTTTATTTTGTTTTTAGTCATGAGGGAAGAGGCAGACACTTCACTTGTAGACTAATATATATTATGTTGATGCATTTATGTAATAGTGTGTCTTAACCATTGGAATAGTGATCCTTAAGCGGATATATGGATACATATAAGGAGGTATATGTATTGTATTGGATCTAGAACAAGTTTTTTAATTGATCATTGTCAAGGAAAATGAAGTGATACTTGTAAATTGGTCATTAGACTTGAGAAGATAATATGACTTTTATGATTTCTTGTTAAACTTTGAGATTGTCAACCGGTGATGCTCAATTGGAAGCTATATACGAGCATGATTGGGTTGTATAGATCTTCAACGTGGAATTTATACTTGTTTTAATTTACAATGATGTTATTCTAGGAATTCTTAAATGGACTGGGTTTATTAAATCCGGTCGGTATGATTTGATGAAGTGTTAATCAATGTAGTTGTTATTATCCTTGTGGCTTATATTGGAATAAAGAAGAGTGAAAGGACCTATTAGCAAACAAGTGCTAGAAAGGACTCACCTACTCAGTATCTAGGGTTACCTTGTAAATATGTTGGTGGAAAATTTTGCAATTATGGGCTTTTTGTTCCCTATTTATTACTCCCTCCGTCCGAATTTAATTGTCCATCTTCCCTTTTTGGGTTGTCCAAGATACTTGTCCAATGCATCTTATATATATAATTAAGTTGGAAATTTTGAAAACTTCAAGGGTATTTATAGAAAGATGTTGTAGACACAAACGTAAAAGGATAACTTGGTAAAATTTTTTTGATAAGTAAGATTTCATTAAACGACGCTCAAAAGGGGAGTGAACCCTAAGAAATACAAAGACGCCCATGTCGACACTATAATTTCAAACTATCCATAAAAAACTTGTTAATTTTAAAGGGAGACGATGCATTAATGCTTTTTTCCTTAAAAAGTTCTACTCCTCAAAAGGGACAACTAATATGAGACGGCTCCCCAAAAGGGACAACTAATATGGGATAGAGGGAGTACGAGGTAAATATGGAATAAAATCTAACGAGGACCAGCAGCCATAATTTTTTTCTAGTTGGAGAACTAGTGGGCTCCATAGCTAGAGAGTTGGTTCCCTATAAGACTCCATGCATGGGGTCTCTCTAAACAGATTTTTCTTACGGGGAAAATGATTTGGAATTCGAAAGTTGGACAACTCCGGCTGATTTATGTGAGTGGGGACTGGGGGCTGACGGCATCATAATTTCATTAATATTCCTCAACCCCTATTCACATATAATTAGTCAGATTTGTTGGACTGTCGGACTCTCTATCATTACTCTTTTTGAGAACTAATACTCTGTTTGATATCCCACAAATGTTTTAGTGGCAGGTGGGATATTTTAATAAATGTTTGACCATTAACTTTGTTTAGACGTTTCATATACGTTATGTATAATTGAGAAATTTCCAGAAAGTAGGAGAGCTTAAGTCAACTTGAGAGTGAAAGCAGTAGCCCAATTGCTGGTTGTGAACAGAATACGAATTCATCCCCCATAAACTATAAGTTTAAAATATCGTTTTGATTGTAGGAAATCTCAAATCCAACAATTAGATTTTAGATTGGTCTCTCTTGTGGAAAGGGATTCTCTCTAGTGCACTGGGGACGGTGGGGATCACCCCACGCTTGGGGTGATCCTCACTGTCCAAAATGCACTAGAGAGTATCCAAGTCCCACTTTTGCAATTGATTTTTTGGTTGTCATTTGCAGTTCATGCTAGTGAGATCTTTCATAATCTTTGCATTGAAATCCGCCCTTATTGTTGAAGATACAATATTTGTTGTCAAACGAAAGGGCTAATTACAGAAGCGTTATGGGGAAAGATGATTAAGAATATAGCTTGTGAAATCAAATAAGATCGTTATTTCAGCGATTCTCATTTTATTGGCATGTTGTGTGTCTTGGCTGCCTGGCATTCTATCCCGAAAATCTTGATCAAACAGCACTCTTAAAACATAAAAAAGCGATGAGTGGTTCCAATATGGAAGGGACTATGTCTCAACTGTATTGGTGATACGGGCCAAAATACAGCTACTGAAAAGATACTGTTCTCCAATATTTTGGTGTAGCTATTGTTTATTTAGATGGCCAGTCTACTTGTTCATGAGAAAACTTGCTTGTGATTGAACCATGCTTATTGAACAACACTTGTCAGAAAGTTGCTTCTTGCCCCCTCTATGGCCCCCCATTTGTATGAAATAACAAGATGTCTCGAGCTTATGGGCCTCATGATCCCTCTAGCTGTATTCTAGGAGTTGGTTGGCTAACCTTACTCCCTCCTGGAAACCTTAGGTTGAATGAATGGATTCTTAATTTGATTGATAAGATTATCCCACAAGGTAAGAGGAGAGACCCTTGAAAGCTCTACCACCACTATCAGATTTTCCTGGTTCATCACTCTTCTCGGCGTAGGAGGCGAATCTAGTGTTTCACATTCAAGTCAGCTTTTGACCCAACAAAGCTTATCCAATGCACGCACCAAGGCTGAAGCCTCACTTCAGACTATGTTACTTACACAAGTCAAATATTGTATAATTGTTTGGTTTGCACCTTGTCTAAAGTTGTCTCTCACAATTCTTATTGTTGGTCCTTGGCGCAAAGGCCAGTGCATGGAACCAAAAGAATCTGAAGAGGGGATCTCTTTCCCAAAGTCCAAAAGATACGTTCGAGCCATGAGTGGTGCAGACAGAAAGTAGATATCAGCCTTCTATTCCTATTGGCTTGATGTTTACCCAGACAGACACAATTGATCTTAACTAACTATTTAGTCAGCTATGTAAATCCATTGAGGTGATATTATTCCATATTGGGTTGTGTTTTCTCATTTAAGAGGTCTTTTCTTACATTCTTATTACATCCTTTCCTTGTCCTTGTTGAGGATTCATTTTACATCCTATTGCTCCCTCAAGTACTGTATCTTTTCTATGAGTGGTCATGATTTACTTGTGGAACAATGTTAAGTCTCCATATGTGGTACACCAATAGTTGATAAAATTCTTGTCCATTATTATTATTATTGATTTATGGTAATCTGGCTTGTGAAATTTAGCGTTTTTTTTTTTTTTTTTTTTTTTTTTTTTTTTTTTTTTTTTTTTTTTTACCTTAACTCCCAGATTACCTTTTAGTAAAAATGATGTATGTTCTAAAATCGCCTTTCTTCATGATAACACTATTTACTATATGAATTGTATCTCTATTTATTGGACATCTAATATGTTCGGTTTCCACTATAAATAAGCTTCTCATACAGAGGTAATTTTTTTTAGCATACAGGTCATGCTTCTCGGATTCGTGCTCCTTGGACGTTCTCTCGAAGAGAAGGCAAGGATCAGTGCATCTAGTGATATGAACGAACTTTTAGTGAGTTACAATATGTCTCGT
Organism: Cornus florida; assembly: GCF_030987335.1. NCBI lineage: Eukaryota > Viridiplantae > Streptophyta > Magnoliopsida > Cornales > Cornaceae > Cornus > Cornus florida. Next base: position 104,107,121 of record NW_026775581.1, on the reverse strand, counting down.
ATCTGTTTCTTGTAGAGATAAAAGTGATGCTTGCTTAAATCCTTTTACTGGAACATGACCTTCATCTCGGCCTTGTTAAGTTGTGTTTTCTTCTGAACATGGTCTATTGTAATCCTAGAACATCTTTTACTGTAGTAAGAGTACAATATGCTTATGACCTCCCATTCTACAAAATTCCAGGATATGGACCAACATAAATTTATTTTGGTGGGACATAATCATAACATTTACTTAGATGGATGAGATTTGATTATTTCTAGTTTCTTTGTGCATTTAATTGAAGTGAATGATCCACAAGTCTTGTACAGAAGGACTAGAGGCCAACATTTTTGTTGGATTAAAGTTCAAACAGAAACTTTGAGATTAGCTGCAAGTGGAGAAAATTTATTTTACATTTTGTTGGAACCTTCTAAAGATTTTGTAGATGGGATTGTCATTGTGTAGTATGATGTTTAACTTTGTTTCTTTACATGGTGTATTTTGAGATATAACTTGAAAATAGTTTTATTCACCAGGAACGACCTGTTCAATTTGGAGAAAGATGGTGGGGGTTTGTAACTTTCTGGTATTGTTAGGGGAAAAAATGCAGTTTCATATGCCTAAAATTTAAAATCATCTTGTTTTTAAAGGTGTTTCTCATTCAAGTTTGACACAAGAAGTCTAAGATGCATTAACTTATCAAAAAAGAAGAAGTCTAAGATGCATTAACTTGTCAAAAAAGACGAATTCTAAGATGCATTACTTCCCGTACTTGCTTCTTCTATTGTTTTCTTATGCTTTATTTGTAGTTTTTGTCTGTTCAATTGAACTTATATCAGTAGCGAACTTTGGCTTTGGCAATAGCCAACTTGTAGCTACTATATTTGGTGTTGTGTTGGCAAAAATGTTGACAGTTTCATATGCCTAAAATTTAAAATCATCTTGTTTTTAAAGGTGTTTCTCATTCAAGTTTGACACAAGAAGTCTAAGATGCATTAACTTATCAAAAAAGAAGAAGTCTAAGATGCATTAACTTGTCAAAAAAGACGAATTCTAAGATGCATTACTTCCCGTACTTGCTTCTTCTATTGTTTGATGCACTTTATGCATTGCATTCAGCATAGTTACGGAAACAAGTGCATCATGCTAGTCTAAACACTGGTGAATAAGCAACGCTTTAGTACTTATCAAAAAAAAAAAAAAAAAAGCAACGCTTTAGTAAAATAATGAAGCAAGACACTTTCAGTGGATTGAACACTATAAAAAACTCACTTCTTTTATATTCCAATTTTTTCATTGCCTAATGACAAAAGCAAGACATCAATAAGATTTTATGTTTTTTATATTAATACATGATCTTACTGTACATGCTAAATATGCTAGTTATTACATGTATGAAATGATTAGTTTTCACTGCTAAGACTTACTGTGAGCTAAGAGTCACTGCGTGTATATTTCAATCTGATCACTAGATTGAACTATATGCTGATATCTGTGCATTAAAATTATTAACAGGGGTGCTTCCCCTCATTTGGATGTTTATGTTATCTGTGAACTTCTTTTGATCACCATCACTGGATACTCTGCAGTCATTGATATCCACTAAATCACGACTTATAATTACTCCCTCGGGAAGTGATTCCTCTGCTGATGGTGTCCTTTGCTCGGATTCAATTTGCATTGAAGTCCCTACTGATGATATTCGAGTTGGAGACTCAGTGTTGGTTTTGCCTGGAGAAACTATACCTGTGGATGTAAGCAATTCAAATTCTTTTCTTTGAACTTTCCCATGTTTTCAAGTCATAATGGGAACAATGTGGAAATCTGTAAGTAGCACCTTATGCCGTGTGATGTTTATTCCTCACCCTTTATTAGTAGACCATAGTGCAAATCACTTATTGCATTGAACCAGGCCCTTGTATCTGTATCTGGTGTGCAATGTACAGTAACTAGAGTCATATTCAGGTTAGAACCATTTTAAGCGCCATATTTACTTGCCAAAGAATTGTATCCGCTTTGTAGTTGTCTGTTAAAAGTAGAGATGTAAAACGGGCTGGACCTGCCTGGAAAGGCTCCAGCAAAATCTTCGGGCTAGGACAAATTCAAACCAAAGCCCAGGCTCCTAGGCCAGGGGCCCCGCGGGGGGGGGGGGGGGGGGGGGGTTGGTAGGGGGTTCCGATCTTTGAAAAAAATAGATTGTTAATTTTTTGTTAAAATTAATAAAAAATCAATTTATTACTCATAAAGCTTAACAATTCTTACATTACAATTTATTATTATTTTTACTTGTTAACTTCATGGCTTGCAAATTATTTTTAACTTTAAAAATATAACTTATTAGTCATTATGTTAACTGTAATTATATATGGCATATATATATAACACTTGCTAACACATCAATTCAGCTGTAATACTAATAACTTTATATGAATTTTCAGTTCTATAAAGTTATAGGTATTCCTTTAAAAGTGTTATAAAATTTTATCAAGTATCTATAAGTATATATATGACACGTGTTAAAAAGAAAAATAAATTACCTTTAATTGGGCATGCTTGAAAGCTGGCATGGTGACACCCACTGCGGCAGGCATGGCCGTGCTGAGCTGACCTCAGCCAGGCTAAGCCTCCAAGGTGAAAGCCCAGGCCTTGCCCCCAGGGAAATTGGGCTTGGTCTGATCCGGGCATTCCTTGGGCTTGGGCTGGGCCTTGGTCTGGAAAAATCAGGGCTACCAGGGCTGCAGATTACAGGCCAATTTTATACTTCTTGTCTCAAAGGTAATAGTTGTTAAACCTCAGCAGTTACTCTGCTGTTTACAACAGTGACTGCAGTTTCTGTCTTCGGTGTACTTTTTAGAAGTTCTTTGACAAAGCCTTTCTTTCTTGATTTGGATGAATCAGTAAATCTTTATTTGGAATTAATTGAATGCCATTCAATTACTACCCAGTCCAGAAAACCCATATATCATCCTAAAAAGATTGCCAAATATCCTGAAGGCATAAATTTCAGTTTTGGATCCGGTTGCTTCTTTCCTTTCATATATCTAAAATATAAAAGTCTGTTTGCTGAATGGTAAAATGAATTGTCTATGCAGGGGAGAGTTATGGCAGGACGAAGTGTTGTGGACGAGTCCATGCTCACTGGAGAATCCCTTCCTGTATTTAAGGAAGAAGGCCTAACAGTCTCATCTGGAACAATAAATTGGGTATTGTTATGTTCAAAGATATAATATTGTAGACATGTTAGATACATTATCATTTCAAGTAGGTTTGATAATAATGTTCAAGCTCAAACTATGTGTCCAAGGAAAGGTTTTGATATCATGTAGAAGTTCTATCTAGATACTGGACTTCCATCAAAACTTAAAAATGGTCAGAGATTCTTCATGGTTGAAGATTGAAATGGAAGAAATCCACCCCCCCCCATCCCCCCCCCCCCCCCCCCCCCCCCCCCGTGGCCCACTTATCTTTATGCACATTCAGGATAGCTGAAAGAACACTGATTAGTGTTTTATTTCTTATTTTTTATGTTAGGAAGTAGGATAGGTCAAGTGTTGTCTTGTTGAATAGCTGCACTCTGGCTGATGGCATCATTATGGATAAATTGCAAAATCTCCTTTGAACTAATAACCCCTAACATGGTAAACAAACACTCTAAACTATTAGAAATGTGCAATTAGGGCCAATATGTCAGATTGCCATTAGTAGCTATGCATAATTTTGGAAAGGGGTACAGTAAGAGAGAGATAGACCGGGATAAGAAATAGAGAGAGAAGTATGAGAAGATGATGGTAGGTGTCAGCCTTGTTTCCGCAGGAGGTGGTGTTGGTTATAGTCGGTCTCTGTGGAGTTGGAGTCTTCTTTTTATAGAGAGAAAACAGTATGAAAAAAGAAGAAAGAAAGAAGGGAAATTTTAGAGAGAGAAAGCGAGTCGAGTGGAGAGGGCAATGGGCATCTGGTGGGGTTGGAGATAGGCTCTACGCCATTGGAGGGATGATGGAAAGGACTTTTGCAGTCCATAATAGAGAGGAAGTAGAAAGATAGGAAGAATGGTAATGAATTTAACATGGGTAAGAAAGACTTTTTAATCTTATTATACGGTTAAATATATCTTATACTTTTTGGTAAAAAATGGATAAATTGTTGTGTTCTACAAATTTATCAACAAAAAAAAGAAAGAAAGAAGGGGTTTTACTAGCTTGGATCATCACAAATGGGTCAAAGGCATAATCGTTAATAACTTAATAACAGGGTGTAATGGTCTTAATAGGAAAAATATTAGTCATCCGCATTACATGGCTTATTCCTTTTCTTAAAACCACGATTTGACGGCATATCGGACAATTTGCCATATCAGCCTGAAAATTAGTTAAGGTGATTATTTGCAGAAAAACTAATAGTTCATGGGATTGTTTTTCGATTTTCCCTATCATTATTTCTGATCAACATTTGCTCCCCATAAACAAAATTGTGAACACTCACAACATTGAAATGTATATGTCATATTTCTTTGAGTGCTTAATTACAGCATTGTTTAAGCTTAAAATGCATCTGCTATTTTTGTTTCAGGATGGCCCTTTAAGGATTGAAGCCTCTTCCTCGGGCTCTAACTCAACAATAACGAAGATTGTCCGCATGGTTAGTAAAAGATATATATATATTTTTATTATTATTTTTATTAATGATGCGCGCATTAGTGATTTTAAAAGATGACAACTAAGGTTCAAGGCTAAGGATTGTAGTCAATTTTCTTTCCATGTTTTGTGACTCATGTCACCTGCTTAAGAACAAATTTGCATTTATATTATGTAGTAGGTATATCACGCAATTGGAATTCAACAAATTTGAATTCAGTGGTAGTTGTTTTAGTTACTCTTTATTTTTTAGTTAATTGCAGAGAGCTACAACACCATTTTTCTTAACGATAAAATATTGAGTTGAATACATGTCTTATATACCCTCCATTCCCTACTAATAGTTGATAATGTCGATTCTGACTAAAGTTGGTAACTACTTGTGATCAAGGACATTTTCCCCAAAAGTTTTGGCCTGATTATTTGAAGGCACTCCACTAGGCTTCCTTGTGCACATTAGTAATTGTGGTATTAACAATGAAGGGCTTCAGTCTGTCATCTTCTCATTCCTTGCTCTATTGCACCCAATTCGTGGTACTTCATATTTGTCCTCCATTGTTATATCTTAAGCATCCCAAGTTGGTAGAAGATCTTTTTAAGAGTTGGTAGTTTAAGATCTTTTTCTTGGAAATGAATGAGAAAAAAAATATTAGGAAAAAAAAATTGGACACAACTACAACCCTGACTAATCGGCAAAAGCAAAAGGACCCAACCCAAAATACAATGAAGAAACTCAAATGCAAGGGAGAATGCTCCCTAGCTGGCTTTAGGATCTCTAACTAACTAATGGCTTATGCACGGAAGACCTCTCTCACTCACTCTCTCTCTCTCTCTCTCTCTCTCTCTCTCTCTCTGTGGTATTGTGTATGGAAAGACGATGATAATAGACATTCTAAGATCCACAGATTTCTTTTATGACAGTGAATATATTATTTTAAAACACATGTATTAATTACTGGGTGTCAGATTCCCAAAGAGGTTTATTTCTCTGCTTATAAATTTGAAGATTGTTCATGTTAGGCCTGTTAATTTTCCTATCATTGCTTAGGTCATGCTGCCCTATTCTTTCTGCCCTGTATATACTTTGCACTTGTGTCTAGCCCTTTTTTCTTCTAAAATATTAAGCTTGTTCGACTTGTATGAATAGTTTCTGCCATTTATAAATATTAGTGTTGTAATTTTCAGGTTGAGGATGCTCAAGGTCATGAAGCACCCATACAAAGGCTTGCGGATTCAATTGCTGGGCCATTTGTATACAGTATAATGACTTTATCAGCGGCAACATTTGCCTTTTGGTACTCGTTTGCTCCTTCACTTGTTTTTCATTTTATGGATGTTTGAAACTTGATGACATTAAAAGTGGAACTTGAAGAGCACTTACAGGGTATTGAGAGAAAGAACCTGATAGAATTATAAAGAAACTGATGGATCACATCCTTTTTAGATAGAAGATGGATCTCAAGCTTTGACAATAGGCGTCTTATCTATCTGGCGATTGGCTACTAAGGTCAGGTTTAAACCTTTTGCCCAACCAATGGCGAGATCTCTGGTTGAATTATAAGCCATTGCCACTATACATAACTTCATTCCACAATTTTATACCTGTCATGGTTGTGCCTTTAACTCGAACTATCCAACTCCAATCCATGTGTCGTCATCCTTCTTTAGTCCTAATAGAAGCTTACTTTTCAATTATATCATTTCCTTCTCCTATCACTCATTTATTTGGCCTTACTATTTCAGGCATACTAATTTTGAAAGTTTTAAGAAATTCTTGCTCCCCAACACTATAATGTTGTTTGCCTGAGTTTGAAGCCTACTTACGAAAAGTTCTTTTTGATCTCATTGGTATTTGGCTATGTAAACACACTTCAAAAGCAGTTCTCCACTTCCCATGTCGAATTTCATTTCAGTGTATGTTATGGCATATCATGACTTTATTCATTCTTTACATTCTAGTTTTTAATTACATTCCATGTATCTTCTCTCACACAGTCATCTTGAAGCCTCTCGATTTTCGACCTTTTGTGCCTCTAATTTGATCTTTATCCTTACTATAGACTTGATGAATAAATTTCTTTCTTTAGAAAACAATATAAGCCTTCTGGGCTCTAATTAAATATGTCTAGTCAGTTGTCATCCATCAACAACACAAATAAAAAGGGGCTCAATGCCAAATCTTGATGAAGCCTAGTTCCATTAAAAGCTCATTTGTCTCTTCTCGATCTGTCCCAATGCTAGTTCAAACCTTTCTGTGCTTATCCTTGATCATACCAAAATATTTTCTTATACCTTATTTGTTTTTATTGAAAGCCACCTCATTATCTATTTCGGGACCCTATCAAGACCCTTTCTCTTAGTCAATAATACAATTTGGAGGTCATTTCTCTGCTCTATGAACTTTTAATCTTTCAGAGGAAACAAATTCAAGGGCAGGTTTCCTCTCTTGAAGCCAAACACAATTACGACACTCTTGTTTTCTGTCTTAATATATTTTATACCACTCTATACTGAAGATGATCACAACAACAATGATGATGATGGTGACGACAGGGACTAAAGTTGTGATTTATTTAATTTTACAAAATCATGTGTGTAGCTGCTTGCCGCATGTTCATTACTGCTCATCTTTGTTAAGGTACTGCATTGGGACGCATGTCTTTCCAGATGTATTGCTTAATGATATTGCTGGGCCAGATGGAAATCCTTTACTTTTGAGCTTGAAGCTTTCTGTGGATGTCTTGGTGAGTCATGTTGAAATGATGAAGCAAACTAATAATATCTTCTCCAACTTGATATCTAAAATCTATTTGCTGGAATTTCATATCTTTCATCTCTTTCATCTTATATTTTGCATTGGATACCATTTTTCTACAAATGATTTGCTGCATCCACCAATTTGTCACTTCCATTAATGATATGCATCACATGTGATGATAGTTGTAGTGGATAAATGGGGGAAAAAAAAACTGTGATAATTGTCCCTCCCTTTGGAATATGGTGCACACATTTGCCGGATGGCTGGTAAAGTACTTGCTAGATCACTTGCTGAAAGCTTCTTAGGAAAAGGGGGCAAGTACAATGGAGTATTTTAATGGGACGTTAGTTTTTTATGTCTTCCTTATAATAATTATCATTCTTTATGATGCTTATTTCATTAATTATCTCTTTATTTATTGTTGAAAATTGAAAGTTTATAAGTCAAAACCAATTGGAGGGGTAAAAATTCTTTGGTTTCTAGAATTGACCAAAAAAAATGCTGGAGCAACAAGGTTGCTCAAATTACTGACAAACAAAAAATTGGAGAGTTTGCATGTCATGCATACAAGTGGTCTTTATTTCAAGAATAGGCATCAACATGGATTGATTTGCATTGTCATGAGTGGGGAAAGATACCATCAACCCATAATGTTTGGTTACATTCTTCAAAAACTGGCATGCATTTGAGTACTTAGTGTATGTAGACTTAGCTTTAATGGGAACGTTCATCTACATAAAGTCTGCAATCTTCTTGAGAAGTTCAGAAAAAATTATACATGTTCAAGTTATACTTTGACTTGGTAACATTAGTTTCTTCTCCAGGTAGTCTCCTGCCCATGTGCACTGGGCCTTGCCACACCCACAGCAATCCTTGTTGGCACCTCTGTTGGTACATCATCAAACTTGTTCACTCCTCTCTTTATTTTGAAGTCTATAGTGAATGATATTTAAAAATATAACAGCTAATGTGGTGGGATTTGTACTGATTATAGCATGCAAGTTATTCCCTATCATCTTGTAATTCACCTGTTGTTTGTTACTACCACTGGTAATTTTTTTTGTTTCTTTTCCATTGAAATAGTTGAAATATTCTCATTTCCTAGTGAATTATAACAAAACATGGTTGGAAAATCAAAATTCTTATGTTCCTTAGGAGAAGAAGTCGTTTCAGTCAAATATTACACAAATGGTAGTTTCCATGCGTTTTGAAATCTTTCGATCATTTCCAGGATATTCAAAATGTTATGGTTTCCAAGCAACCATGATGGCACAGAACAATGAAATTTGATTCTTGATTGCTGTTAACATTCATTCCTTTGGCCTAGTATGTAGTTTGATACACTTAGGTTTATTGAAGATTTAATGGAGAAATCAGTGGAGGAAAATCTTTCAGTAATTGATGTTGTTTCATATTATTGAAGATTTGGTGTTACTAGAGGAATCAGTGGAGAAAAATCCTCATTGTTTTCTATTTTCTAATTCTTTCCATTCTCATAATTTCTTCTCCTATATAAAGGAGCCTCCATCATTGTATTGTATATGAGTTGAGAGAGTGTTATAAAAGTGATGTAGGCCTTTGGGCTCTTTGGGCCGTAATATCTGTGTGTTCTACTTGTTTTATTTATCTCTCCGCTTCCGTTTTATGCTTTACAACATGGTATCAGAGCCTAATTTCTCTTCCTAGGTTCAGACCCCTGTTTTGGGGTATTCCCTTAGCATCTGATGTAGCTAAGGGTTTTTTGGTGCTATTTACGACTTGTTTGGGCTGCCGGTTTGTTCGGCAGTAATGTTCTTCTCCCTTGCCGTGTCTCCGACAGTTTTTATTGACTTGTTTGGGCTGCCGGTGTGTTTGGTAACATTGTCTTCGTCTTTACCGTGTCTCCGGCAGTTTTTATCTACTTGTTTGGGCTGCCGGTGTGTTCGGTAGCATTGTCCTCGCCTTTGCCGTGTCTCCGGCAGTATTTTGTTGACTTGTTTGGGCTGTCGGTGTGTTCGGTAGCATTGTTATTTTGTCTCCTCTCTTCTCTCTTCATCATTCACACTTGTTGTTGTTACTCGTCATCTCAATGGCAAGTTGGGCATTAATGCTCCAACTTAAGGGGGAGTATTGAAGATTTAATGGAGAAATCATTGGAGGAAAATCTTTCAGTAGTTGATGTTGTTTCCTATTATTGAAGATTTGGTGTTGCTAGAGGAATCAGTGGAGAAAAATTCTCCTTGTTTCCTATTTTCTAATTCTTTCCATTCTCATAATATTTTCTAATGGCTGATGTAGCCCTTTGGGCTCTTTGTGCTATGGATGTAGGTCCTAGTGGCTGAACCACGTAATATCAGTGTGTTCTACTTGTTTTATTTATCTCTCCGCTTCAGTTTTATGCTTTACAATAAGGTTGAATGCTCAATATAACTATCAACTGCGTGGTTGAATGCTCACTTGTGGTAGAGTAAACAACTGCGCAGAAAGCATTTACATTAAACTATAGCTAGTTGACAATTTTCATTGCTATTTTTAGTATCCAAGAGGAGAACCCTCCAGAAAGAATCATTTGAAGGATTTACTCGCTTGGATGCTCAAAGGATCCTTTTGGGAGGGTGAAGGCTCTAAATATTATATTTACCTAAAATGAGATCCGAAACCGCCCCGATTACATATGGAATTAGTGCTATTAGTTTTATAGTTTACCCCTGCCTTGTTATTGTATTTATCAAATTAACATTCATTATATATATTATATTATATATAAACTTATAAGGAAACCCTACTGGCATTCCTATACCTCCTTCACCATCTTCAGATCTTCATCTTCTCTCTCTTGTTCTCCGGCCTTAGATCTCCACAGTCTCAGTTGAGCGATGAAGTGAATCGACACCACTTCTCAGTCCCTCACCATCATGCGGCTTCCTTTAGTCCTTCACCAACTTCCCTCTCTTCTTCTCCAGCCATAAATCTCTGATCAATGCTATATATATATATATGTGTATATATATATATTTGATGTATCAAGTTATACCTTTTCACAATTTGATTCTCCTTTTGTTATTATGGGTTTTGTTTTCACAGTTAGATCATCCCTAGTTTTTATTTTGATTCTCTTTTCACAGTTTGATTCTGTAACAATAAGAATCTGAAAAAACCCTCAAATTTAATCGGGGACGGGGTTGTGGCGGGGCGAGGATGGGGCAAGCGGAGGCGGGGCGGGGGCGGTTATGGGGGCAGGGGTTAAGATTTTAATCGGTTATGGGACGGTTTCAGGGGTACCAAAATTAAACGGGGGCGGGGATGGGGATTGGGAAACCTGCCCCAAACCGCCCCATAGCCATCCTTAGGTGAGATAGTTTTGTGGATGTCATGAACCAAGGCATAAGGCGTGCATCCAAATAACTTGATATTTGAAAGCACGGTGTTTGAATATTTCTTGAAATTGAATGGCCGCATCAACATTTTACACTGCTATTCAATATAGAAATCTATCATCTAGTGTGGAGCCATTTTGGAAAATGGTCACATGACAAATGATATTAAAATACTTAGAATATTTTGATTTCATTGAAACCCTAAAAAAATTCACGAGCCATTAAATATAATGAAGTTCTTTATTGCATTCAGTGACTCTTCATTTCAAATGCAACAGAAAGTGCAATGAGGCCACTAAAATTTGAGTGGACATCTGAATACACCTATAGTTTATAGTTCCAAATGTGTTTGATATTTGTTGAAAGCTCTGACTTTGACCTTTTTTATTCCATTGACAATTGAGAAGGAGCTAAGCGAGGACTTCTTATCAGAGGAGGAGATGTATTGGAACGCTTGGCCAGCATAACTTATGTTGCTTTAGACAAGGTAATTTTTACAGTTTAATGATAAAGCTTTTTTAAGTTTTTTCATGTGTAATACTCTCTCCGTCCCACAAAAAGTGTCCCTTTTCGGGAACCTAACTTCTTAAGAGTGTAGTTTTTAATATTTTTTTGTTATAGTGGTAAGTAATGAATTTCCAAAAATACCCTTCTATGGTGGGTTCACATAACTTTAATTGCTTTTATAACTTCAAGGCAATGTGGGTAAATTAGGAATATTAAAAAAATAGAACTCGGACAATTATTTTGGGACAGCCAAAAATGGAAAGGTGGACACTTTTTGTCGGCCAGCATAACTTATGTTGCTTTAGACAAGGTAATTTTTACAGTTTAATGATAAAGCTTTTTTTTTAAAAAAAAACTTTTTTCATGTGTAATAAGGAGTAACCTTTTAAATTTGAGAGATATGTTACCAAAAAATATATTTTCAACAATATGTGGATAAGAATATTCAAACATTTAAGGATTAAATTTCTTACCTCTCCTATCTTTTCAACTTTCAGACAGGAACCCTCACAATAGGTAAACCTGCTGTTTCTTTTGTGGCATCTTTGGTTCACGAAGAATCAGAAATCCTTAAGATTGCTGCTGCAGTGGAGAAAACAGCCTCACATCCTATTGCAAAGGCTATTGTGACCAAAGCAGAATCATTAAATTTGAATATTCCAACGACGAAAGGACAATTAACAGAACCGGGGTTTGGATCCTTAGCAGAAGTAGATGGACATTTGGTTGCTGTTGGTACGTTGGAATGGGTGCATGAACGTTTTCAGCAAAGAACAAACATGTCAGATCTGATAAATCTGGATCAGGCTGTGATGCATCAATTATCAGAAGGTAGAACATCATCAAACCATTCAAAAACCATTGTTTATGTTGGACGTGAAGGAGAAGGTATCATTGGCGCCATTGCAATATCTGATACTTTACGTCATGATGCCAAATCTACCATAAATAGGTACTCCTCTCCCATAAAACAATGCACACATGCATAAAAACATCACTTTTATCTTATTCTGATAGCTGTTTAGATTATTTGAGTTTTTAAGTGAAGTGTTCATCTTGAGTTTTGACTTTTTATGTTAAGCATAACTGGGCACAATAACTGTTCATATTTTCAGGCATTATTTTTACCCTTGGTGGTGGTGGTGGTGTGTTCTAATTTGGTGCATGAAACTCTTTCTGCATCTTTGCATGAACTTTCCTTCAATCTATTCCCCCTCTCTTCTTCTTCCTTTGCGTAATAAATTTATGATTTTTTGACAACATATATTCACCCACTCGATTGAAAAGAAGTTTTACAGTATTCTCTGTCCTTGAACAGCAATCTGATTACATATACAAAATCTAGACTGCTTTTGAAGGTTTAACTTGGTTTTATGATGAATATGCTTTTAACAGATTTTTAGATGGCTGTTAGTGAGACGTATATGGATATAATTCCTAATATTTTGGCCAAATTAATATTAGTCCCATCATTATTTTATGAAGTTTATTTAGTTTGTTCCTGTAACTGTATTCATTGTAAAGAGGTTGCTAACTAGTTGCTACTCATGTCACATTATTTAACTGTCTCACTTTTTTTCTTTATTTTTTTTCTTCTTTTGAAGACTTCAGCAGAAGGGAATTAAAACAGTCCTCCTATCAGGGGACAGGGAAGAGGCAGTTGCAACTATAGCAAAGACAGTTGGAATAGGAAGTGAATTTGTCAATGCATCCTTAACTCCACAGCAGAAGTCCAGTGTTATATCAACCCTTCAAGCTTCGGGGCATCGTGTTGCAATGGTAGTTATTTTCGAATTGCTTATTCCTCTTGAATCATTTTGAACGTAGATAATCTGGTGTAGTGTATTAAATATTTTGTGCATGGGGATCTTACATCTTTAAATGAGCTTTGATTCTTTCTGATTATATCAATTAAGCCCCACCATTGACAGTGCAATTAGGTTGCTATGATGGTGTTTTGTCTGAAAATTTTAAAGTTGGAAAAGAGCTCTTCTATAATAAGTGCTTTTTGGACTGCTGTGCCCTCAATCCTGACTGAGTGAGATATTTGGATCATATTCAACTAGTATGCTCTTGAGAGCATCTGCAGACAATTAAAAGGACTCCAAAATATGACACCTGATTATAATTGCATATGTGCACACTACTAAAGCATAATTACAAAATTTGTCCAACTGACATGTCTGCAACTTTGGAGGTGGGAGATGGCATTAATGATGCACCCTCGTTGGCTCGTGCTGATGTTGGGATTGCTTTGCAAATTGAAGCTCAGGAAAATGCTGCATCCAATGCAGCATCCATTATACTTCTTGGAAACAGACTTTCGCAGGTATGTATCATTGTAATCTAGTTTATCATAAGCCATTCATCCATGGTAATCATTTGTTTTTTACCCATAGACCATCAGCCATCTATTGGTATCATTATTTATAGTAGAACAATTGCCGACTCTTTTAATAAGCAAAGAAATAAAATCAAAGAGAGATTGTAAGAAAAGGTGGATGAATAATATTCCATGTGAAATGAAATACAAAGACCAGTAAACAACAAAATTACAAGGGCTAAACTAAAGCAGATTGTGTCATTGAATTATTTGGGCTAGATAAGGTGAACAGGAATGGTGGGTTGATGCCTTCATCTGATCTGCTAGAAATTGGCCTCTAAAAAGTAAGAGAGGAAGTCTATTATACTATGAAGTGTTGTGGGATTGTCGGCAGCAATGCTTCTTTGGGGTTTACTGCAATGTAACCGATAACAGGGTTACATTACCATATACACACACACATACATACATATAGATAGAGTAATGATCTCTTGCTCACTTCATCCGCACCATACATGGTAGCCATCAGACGTTAAAAGGTAGTTACCAAAATAAGATAGCAATCATATCCAACGATCATCAAGCATGGTGCGGATGAATTTCTTACTCACCAGTGAGCAAGAGATCATTTCTGCATATATATATATATTAACAAAGCCTATGTTTTATTTCTCACCTGGTATATGTTCATGGCAGGTGGTAGACGCACTGGATCTTGCACAGGCAACAATGCTGAAAGTTCATCAAAATTTGTCATGGGCAGTAGTGTACAATGTTGTTGCCATCCCTATTGCTGCTGGTTTACTACTTCCCCAGTTTGATTTTGCCATGACACCTTCACTTTCAGGTTATTAAATTTATTTTTCCCCCTCATATTTGAGATCTTATTCTATTATTAGTACATGATGGATAAATAAAGTTTTTTAATTTGTATCTTATCCAAGTGGGAATAGTATGCTAGAGCATTTCGCCTTCTATTTCTTTAGTCATATCTTCTTGACTATTACCATCCAATGTTATTAAACACCAACAAATGTTTATGAAGATAGGATATCCAAGAAGACAAAAATCTTTACCACAATTGGAATATACTATTGGAAGATTCTGAGAATGTTAGGTCGCTTGCAACCTCTGCATTGGAATGATCATTAAAATGAAAAGGAAATTCACAGTCAAGATGTTTGTTTTGGCAGGAGGACTGATGGCTTTGAGCTCAATATTCGTTGTTACCAACTCGCTGCTTCTCCAGCTCCATGGGTCTCAGAGGAGCAAAAACAAGAGCTATCCTCACAAAGCTACCTCTGTCAAAACTAGTTAAATTCTGGCCCAGTTCCTCTCTCGTCCGCTCAAATATGAACGTGCAACAGAAATTTTGTGGTCACTATGAAATTAACCAATATTTGGCCTGTGTTCCTCAAGAAATCTCAAATGGGGAGTCGCAATGTGAAGTAATATTTATCCCATAGGGAACTAATACTGGTATTAGAGCGGAGATTTATGTTTCCGATCCAAAGTTGTTGGAAAAAGGCTTGATTATTGTTGTTTGTAGTAGGGTACTAGTATTGGTATTAGAATAAACCCGCAGTTGAGCCTGCTGGTCCAAATGAGAAAATTTTGAGGTCTGTATTGTTAGACATATATGCCCTCAAAAGCCAATGTTTATTTGTTTAATTGGTTTATTGAATTATTTATTTTATAATTACATTGTCCGCACACGTGTAAATTATATGAATGATGTGTTAATTATGCCAGGTTAAGTTTTAGGAAAAACTTAGTTATGATTGGAGAATCACAGAAATGATGTCATTTTGGATAAGTGTGAATGTAATATACTCTAAAATCAATTATATTTAAAAATGTATCTGTGCTTCTAAAATGAATTTACTGATATTAATGTTTCTCGAGTCAATATATTAACACTTATCAAACTAGTTTACATTAAACTTTTTACCTCATAGACTTGGTTTGTAACCATGGAAACAGTTTTCTGTTATAGAAAACTGAAAATAAAAAACTATAAATTTTTTTTTGCTTGGTTGAGTTTTTTTAAAACTCAGTTATAAAGTGGTAAAAAACATGTTTGGTTGGCACAAAGCCTTTGGCCCTGTTTGGTATGTGATTTGTTTTTGGTGTTTCTGTTCTAAGCCCGCTACAGTAGTCCAAAAGTGGCATAAAATATGTTTTGTTGGCTATGTTTTGTTTCGAACAGTGATAAAACAATACTTGAAATACCAATACGGTGTTTTAAGTTGTTTCAGAGAATAGCCATTCTTGAAAACTATTTTTTTAGAACTATTTTTAGGGTTATAAATGTTAAAAGTTCCACATCAAATTAAAATGTACTCACATGTCAATGCAAGCTTAACTTCCAAATATTAAATTAAAAAATCACCACCAATCATGTTGACAGTTACATATGATTTGAGTGTAAAAAGTTCATTACCAATTACCTTTCGAAAAAAACAAAGTTAATTACCAAAAAAGAAAAAAAAGGAAGAACATAACAATCAGAATATATTCTGAAAGCAAAAATTGACTTAATTGAATAAAATTATACAACTTGAATATTCAATGGAGTTGAAGATTTTAACCGTGCACCCAAGTCCAGTCAAACAAATTAAGTCGGCACAGTTTGATCTCAAGATTCTCAACTGTGATATTTTACTAAAGCACAAATTATTCTGTTCACTTGCAGGTAATAATACAATTAAACAGCAACAAAACAGAACAGAGAACAGGTGGCTCACAGCATCATCCCCGAGGCAATCTCTTTCTAGGGCCAAGCGCCATGCCGATTCATCTGTGGTCCTCCATTGGACCAAATTACCCTTCGGCGTATTCTTGCATCTTGGCAAATCACGTAAATATAGGAAATATCAAGGTTAGTTATATTTCACCTAGTCACGACGAGCTCGAAATCTACCTCTCGATGGAGGAAACTTCGCAAAGATTAGTAACGTGTAGTTGTGTTTGACGTACACACCCCTACTATCAGGTTATTTGACGTGTCGAGAACGATATATATATATATATACACACACACGCAGATATATATAATATATAAAATTACCGTACATTTTCTATAATTTTGACCATTTGGCATTCCATTAGTTAGGGCGGGAATCCGAAATAAACAAAGTTTGGTGTTGTAACTTGAAAGCCCTCTCTCCCTCTAGGGTTTTTTTTCAGTTTTCGAAATCCAGTTCAAACGTACCTTTCAATTTCTAGGGTTTTGAGTTGGTTTGGATGTTCAGGAACCAAAGATGAGTCTCCTCCGTAAGGGCTCGAAGGTGTGGGTCGAAGACACAAACTCCGCATGGGTCGCTGCCGAGGTCACAGATTTCGTCGAAAAACTAGTTCAAATACTCGTCACTGGCTCTGGGAAGAAGGTGAGTCATTCAATTCCATTGTAAACTGAAAATTAAGAGGACACAATATCTGAAATTTACTAAAAATTTCACTTTGGCATATATATATACACACACAAATATGACATATCTCGCTATTCAAATTTGTAGGTGTTAATTTCTCCTGAAAAGTTGTTCTCGAGAGATGCCGATGCGGACCATGGAGGGGTCGATGACATGACTAAATTGACCTACTTGAATGAACCTGGAGTTCTAGACAACCTTGAGAGGAGATATGCTCTTAATGAAATATATGTAAGTGAAAATCTCTCTCTCTATAATGCTTTTACCTTTTTTGTTTATTTATTTTTATTTGATTTCTTCGGTGTAATTATCATTGTATGCTGGCTGGCTGTTATTACTTGACCCGGAAATTTAATGATGCAAAAAATGGTAATTCTCAGAGGTAATGCAACTACTAGGAGTAACTCCCTCACACCCTTATCCTTTCATTCTTGATTCTACTGTCTGGTTGCAAAGGAAATTCAAGAAAAGAAAACAATTTTAATCTTTGAATATCAGTTATTTAATCAGCTGGGGACAATAAAATAGGCTACAACGTCTGCTGGGTGGACTTTGATTTAGTTAAGCTTTAGCTGTAAATATATATATTACGAGATGTTCTGATATTTGGGATTTAGAAAACTAAAAACTTTGCAATTGAACACTCAACAGTACTCTGTTCAATGCGTCTCAATCCAACCATAGTTGAAGAGAGTCTCTTTTTCTAAAATTTTATTGTTCCTTTGGAATAGCAACAATTCAACGGAATATGGATTCTAAACTATTAGCATCTCATTTATCCTTGTCTTTATAACCATGTGATGGTTTTCTAAAAAGCAAGTGCCAAATTCCGTATTTGGCATCTGGTTGCAATGCTTGCACTGGTTCTTTTCAATTGGCTATTGCACAATTTTAGACTCTCAAAACCTCATCCAGAGAAGCTCATGTTAAAAGATCTGTAAACTCCTCCCCTTGAATGCACATGCACAAGAACTTTTGGTTTTGAACAGTATACGTCATTGTCCTAATATTAGACAGCGATGAACTGTAGAAATTGATTTTTTCCAGAGGAAATGGTCCTTTATTTTGGAGGACAAGTTTAGAACTATAGTTGTTTTGAGTCAATCATATAAGCTGTTTCTCCTTGGGCTCAGTTGCTATTAGGACTCAACATGTAATGATCCTTCTATCCTTTCGCTGTCAACTATCTAATGTGTACGAACTTGTTTTATTATGGATCATTTTGGTTTTTTCATATCACGTGGTAGTACCAAACTAGCAGTGGTTTATGAAATCACAAAATCTGATTGGAAGATAAGTTCAATTTTTTGATGAATTTGGTTATAATTTGGGTTGAATGATGCAAAAATTAGTTGATGGATCTTTTGGATGGCCAAACAGAGATAGAACAGAAATCTCACAGATCTAAGATATACTAGAAATACTCCAATCACCGTTGGAGCCTAGATTTTTAAAGGCAAATCTTGGGAAGCCTTGAGAGAAGTATTAATTTTTTTTTATTTTATTTTTTTCTGATAAGTAAAATGGGTCTTAAGAGAAGTATTTAATGAAAAAAAAATCTCAAAATTATATTGATGAAGACTTGTTATAGCGGAAAGAGGTTGTCCTTTTGATGGAGATCAATGGCAGCAATCTTTAAAGGTGTATAAAAGGCGCAAAAAGGAAGGTTCTAAGGCTCAAGCCTCAATTTGGCACGTTCTAGATGAAATGGGGTCCACTTGGAGTATTGCATAATTGGGGGGTTTGGTCAAATTGCATAGTTATGGTACATTGCATTAATTATGGTGAAATTTCATAGTTATGGTAAATTGCATAAATTATGGTAAATTTGTATAATTATGGTAGTAAAGTATTTGTTATTATGCTATAGAGTCAACATCCAAGTGTAACAAGTTGCTATAAAAAGGATAGGATGCAAACTTGGTGACTTTAGTGAATGAATGAATAAAAATATCTTATGAAATTTCTTTGTGAGTGATTCACAAGATAAGAGGGGGTGAGTGTTGAAGGATATAAATATAAAAGTTGCACACTCTCTAACAGCTTAAGCTTTTAGAGTAGATGGGTAGTTAACATGGTATCAGAGCCAAAGGTCTCGTGTTCAAACTTCACTGTCACCCTAATTAAAAAAATTGAAAAAACACGTGTTGGACCAAAAAGAAGGCCACACGTGAGGGGGGTGTGTTGAAAGATATAAATATAAAAATTGCACCCTCTCTAACAGTTTAAGCTTTTAGAGTAGATGGGTAGTTAACAGTGAGGCTGTCTCTAGGTGTGATGCCTAGACTTGTTGGTGTGATTCCAATAGGTTTTTGTTATTTTCAAATCCTTTCTTTCTTCTAACGCCCCTAATCCCGTTCATTTGAATTTTCAGCCATAACTCTTATTTGTTTTCAACTATTTGAGGCTGTTCATGTCCAACATCACCTTTATATAATATCAATACCAATGGCTCGTTGATTTCTCCTAGAATGATTGTTAGAATCCCCACACAACATTAATAACATTTTTACCACTTTCCTAAGTAAACACTCATGCTACGTTTGGTGTGCAGGAATGGAATGGAATGCCCATTTTAACCATTCATTTGTTTGGTATGCAATTTAAAGTGGGAATGGTCATTCCCTTGGAATGAAAATCTATTCCTGAGAATGAAAAGCCATTCCACAACTAAACCTATGGAATGACCATTCCATTCCCAAGTAATTTTTTTTAAAAAAACCAACTTCCCAAAAATCCTTCATGTTCCAAGTCCAAAAACTACCACTACCTTCCACTACAACCACTTCTGCGTTTCACCACCATCAGCACCACCACCGACTTTCACCACCATCCACCACTTTCTACCACCACCACTACCTTCCACCATAGCCACCGCCGCCACATTCCACCACCACCACTGCCACCGCCTGACGCCTGTCACCACCGCTATCGCCTTCCACCACCACTACCACCACCACCGCTGCCTTTCACCGCTACCATTGCCACCTCCTCTCACCACCGCCACCGCCTTTCACCACCACCGCCGCCGCCTTCTACTATCGCTACCACAACCGCCACCGTCACCGCCTTCCACTACCACCGTCACCGCCTTCCGCCATTGCCAACTCCACTGCCTTCCACCACTACCACAACTAGTTTTTTTTGAAACCTCTGTTAATAATACATAATTTAGGTTATTAATTGTAATTATAGTAGGAAAATTAAAGCCCCACCCCCCCCACCCCCAAAAAAAAAAAAAAAAAAAAAAAATTGGTATTAATTGTGATTTTAGGTAGGAAAGTTAATGAAATAATTGTAATTCTTTTCATTTTTTCTTCTCATATTCTACATAAACATATATTTAAAAGTATACATTAAAAAGACGTTGGAAAATTTTTTTGGGCCCCCGGCTTTGCCCCTGACCACAATCACTTCCATTGGCTTCCAGCACCGTCACCTCCATTGGCTTCCAGCACCGTCACCTACACCACTATTTCCTTCCACCAACACCACCACCACCCTACTGCCACCGCCTTCTACCAACACCGCCGCCGCCACTTTCCACTATTGCCACCACCGCCGCCTTCCAACACTACCACCTACACCATTACCGCTTTCCACCTCCACTGCTAGCATTTATTTTAAAAAAATTATAAAAGAATGTCATTTGTTAATTTAATTTATTTGTTACTAAGAGTTAAAAAAAATGGCAAATATAGTCTTGTTCCCTCTTTGGGTTGCCGATGAATGGATTTTTGTTTTTAGTTTACCAACAAAATAAAAATACAATAATTCACTTGAGTTTATAATCAATGATGCAACCCTCTCACCATTGTTATGATGTAAAACTACTATAAACAAAAATGGAATGATTTGGGCATGAATTCTAACATCTTTTTCATAAATATTGCAATTTCATAATTCATTCACTTCATACTATTTCATTTCATCTTATTACCAATTTTTACCTACACAATATTATATTTATGCTTGATTTACCTCTCACCAGTGTAGACTTACATGAAAAGATTTTATATATAATAGCCGGACGAGAATGTGTTAAGTTTTGATCATCTCTTATACAAAAAAAAATGTGACAATATATCAATTATAGATTAAGTAGCTCGAATAAAATAGTTGAGTGAAAATTGAATTGATACTAGATTAAATCGTGGTAACATAATTATTTCATGAGTAAAATGATTTCCTAAGTACCATTTTTACACACGTTTTATGTTTTAATTTTTATTTTTTTATGATCTGACATTAATATCCGTTGGTCAATTGATATATTACTTTTTGGTGAAATTCGTAGTTTTATATATGTGTTTATATATATATATATGTATAATATTTTATAACAATATTATGTGTAGAAGATAATGCAGGACAAAAATGTAATATGTACAACATTCAGGATTTCAGTTCTTGCATTTAACAAACAATCTTAATGAATTTAACGCTTAAAAATAAGACAATATCAAACAGTTTTTGAAATTAATACATTCAGCACCTAAAATTTTAGTGCTTAAAATTCAATTCTTACACTTTTCAGTGCTTAATTTTCAGTTTTATCGAACAACATCTTAGTAATTCCAAAGTTTAACTTGGGAGAAATTTTAAATCCATGGGGGAGATAGTTGAATTTTTGGACTCTTTGAGAGTTTAGGGGCCTTATTTGGCCTTGTGTAGCTTTTGCGAGATGTGTTTTTACGCTTTCTAATACAATCTTACGTGTCCATGCGGGAAATTGTTTTTAATAACATTTTTACCACTTTCCTAAGTAAACGCATAGTAATTCCAAAGCTTAATTTGGGAGAAATTGTAAATCCATGGGGGAGATAGTTGATTTTTTTTTTTTGGGACTTTTTGAGAATCTAGGGGCCCTATTTGGCCTTGTCTAGCTTTTGCGGGATGTGTTCCCTGTTTGATCGCTTTCTAATACAATGTTGCCATGGTGTGTGGGAGGGGACTTCAATGTTATTCGTTCTCCTTTTGAGAGATCGACGGGGGGTAGATGGACTTTGGAGATGGAGCTTTTCTCGGGGTTCATTGATGACTTTTAGCTGCTTGATTTGCCTTTGGAGGGAGGACCTTTTACTTGGTCTAGTGGCCGTTATCCTCCCACTCTCTCTCGGTTGGACATATTCCTCGTTTTTGGAGATTGGGAGGAGAAGTTTCTAGATGTGATTCGAGCTACTTTGGCGTCTCCTATCTCTAACCATATTCCGTTGGTGTTGGATTGTGGTGGGTTGCGTTGTAGAAGATCCCCTTTCAGATTTGAGAATACGTGGCTTCGTGTATAGGGCTTTCTTGACAAGGTCCGGTCTTGGTGGGAGTGGTATGGGGTGGTTGGCACTCCAAGTCATGCCCTTGCAGGTAAGCTGTGTCTTTTGAAGGAAGACATAAAGATATGGAACAAAGAGGTTTTCAGGAATCTAGAATGGACAAAGAATCGTGCTTTTTCTGAGATTGCTGAGATTGATCGTTTGGAGGGACAGGACAACCTCACAGAGTCCTTGAGGAGCAGGAGGGTGGAGTGCTAGGCAGAGTTTTGCTGAGATTGCTATAATGGAGGTGATTTCGTGAAGGCAAAAGTCTAGAGCTTTGTGGCTTAAGGAGGGGGATAGAAATACGAAGTTCCTCCATAGACTTGCCAATGCTCACAGAAGGGGCAATCATATTGGGAGGATTCGGGTGGAATGGGAGCTGCTTTGTAAGGAGGGGGAGGTTTGCAAAGGAGTTGCTGATTTCTATTCGAATCACAGAAACCTTTGGGTGGAGACCTTTGCTTGGAGGGCTTCATTTTGATTCTATTTCTAGTGAGGAGTGCTCTGGTTTGGAAGAGCATTTTTCTGAAGAGGAAGTCTTGGTTGCTTGAAGAGTTGTAAAGGGGCAAAGCCCCTGATCCAGATGGTTTTTTCATGAGATTCCTTTTAGAGAGTTGGGAGGTGGTTAGAGGGGAGGTGATGGGTACCTTTCATGCTTTCCATGCTTAGGGTAGTTTTGAGAAGAGTCTTAATGCCACTTTTATTGTTCTTATTCCGAAGAAATGGGGGGTGGTAGATGTTTTGGACTTTCGTCCTATCAGTTTGGTGGGGAGCATTTACAAGTTAATTGCCAAGGTTCTTCATCCTTGCTTCTAGATTGAGGAGAGTTTTGGATGGGGTCATTTCCGATTCTCAGAATGCTTTTGTTGGAGGCCGTCGGATATTGGATTCAGCCCTTATTACTAGTGAATGTCTGGATTCCAGATCGTGTAGTGGGGTTCCTGGTGTTCTTTGTAAATTGGACATTGAGAAGGCTTACGACCATGTGAGTTGGAGCTTCCTTCTCTATCTGTTGGAGAGGATGGGGTTTGGTGTGAGATGGAGGAGATGGATTCAATTTTGTATTTTGAGTGCTCGCTTCTCAGTGCTTGTGAATGGAGCTCCGACGGGTTTCTTCCCTAGTTCGAGGGGTTTGATGCAGGGGGATTCGCTTTTGCCTTTTTTGTTCTTTATCATGATGGAGGCCTTTAGTAGATTATTGAGGAGGGCTGTTGACTTGGGTTTTCTGCGAGGCTTTAGGGTGGGCAGGGATACTGCTAATCAGTTGGAGATCTCCCATTTGATGTTTGCGGATGACACTTTAGTGTTTTGTGATGCGGATGTGTCCCAGATGAGATATCTGAGATGTGTTTTGATTTGGTTCCAAGTTGTCTCCGGGCTAAAGCTGAATGTTGGGAAGAGCGTTTTGGTGTCGGTTGGGGAGGTCCCTGAGATAGCATCATTAGTAGATATCCTTGGATGTTGTATTGGTTCCTTTCCCATCTCTTATTTGGGTTTACCCCTTGGATCATCCTCGAGGTGTGTGGGGAATTGGGATCCGGTTGTGGAAAGATTCGAGAGGAGACTGGCGGGATGGAAGAAGCAGTACCCCTCCAAGGGTGGAAGGGTCACTCTGATAAAGAGTACCCTTTCAAGCCTTCCCACTTATTTCCTCTCTTTGTTCTAGATTCCCTTTTCTGTGGCTGAGAGGATTGAGAGATTGCGACGGAATTTTCTGTGGGGGAAATGGGGGAGGCGTTCAAGGTTCATCTGGTACGTTGGGAGCAGGTGTGCAGGTCGATCCGGGTCAGAGGCTTGGGCTTTAGAAGATTGGGGCCTTTTAATAAGGCTCTCCTAGGGAAGTGGCTCTGGAGGCTTGGGGTGGAGAGGCATAGGTTTTGGAGAAGGGTGATAGCGAGTAGATTTGGGGAGAGGAGAGGAGGGTGGAGCTCTTTTGAGGTGCGTATTCCAGGGGGTATGGGGGTTTGGAAATTCATATGGAAGGGGTGGGATAGTTTTTCCAAACACTTTAGATTTCAGTTCAGGGATGGTAGGAGGATCAGTTTTTGGGAGGACGTTTGGTGTGGGGATCTACCTCTTGCTATTGCTTTCCCTCGGATAGGCAGGCCATGGTGGTCAACTGTTACCGGCTTGATAGCGGGAGATCGTCTTGGGATGTTCGTTTCAGGAGGCATTTTCAGGATTGGGAGACTGAGGATGCCATTGGTTTTTTGGAAATGCTGTATCACCAGGAGATCTTGGGCGGAGATTCTGATGGTTGGGTGTGGGCCCCTACTTCTCAGAGTCGTTTTGATGTTTGATCCTTCTATAGGTGTCTTACGGAGGTGCCAGGGGCTCTTTTCCCGTTGGCGCTCCAAGGCCCCCCTCAAGGTGGCCTTCTTTGCTTGGACGTCTATTGTAGGGAAGATTTTGACACAGGATAATTTGAGGAGGTGGAATCAGGTGGTGGTTAATTGTTGTTGCATGTGCCTTTGTGCGGAGGAGGCGATGGATCACCTCCTTTTGCAATGCACTATGGCTAGGGACTATTGGGATTTGATGCTTGGTTTGTTTGGGGTTCAGTGGGTCATGCCCAGATCCTCCAGAGGGTTAATTGAGGCTTGGAGAGGTTGTACAGTGGGGGTCCAAGTCCGGGATGCTTGTAGGGTTACGCCTTTGTGTATCTGGTGGTGTATTTGGCTCGAGAGGAACAGGAGATCTTTCGAAGGAAAGTAGAATCCTATTTCTATACTTAAGTTCTCTATTATCTCCACTCTTTTTTGTTGGGTGGTGGGGAGTAATTATACATCTTTGGAGGAGATTGTTGATTTTTTTGGACTCTTCGAAAGTTTAGAGGCCCTTTTTGGCTTGTGTAGTTCTTTTGGGCTTCGTTCCCCTTTTGAGCGCTCCTATACAATTGTCTTACTTATCAACCAAAAAAAAAAAAAAAAAAAAAAAATCAATCTTACTTATCCAAAAAAAAGGAAAAAAAAATTCCGAAGCTTAATTACTTAGTACCCAAACACAAGAATGCCTCTTTGACTTTTTCAAGACACTTTCAAAGTAACATGAATTATTTGCATCAATATGCATGTGCAATAACTAAATCAAATATCATAAAATTTTCAGAATAAGCATGAGATATAATTAACGTAAGTAGTCAACTATAAGCTCTTGTATTTAGTCAAATATAAGACAAAATTAAACAATATGATCCATTAAATATAACCATGACACGAAGTAGAGTATGTAAATTTATGGTCATTTAAAAAAAAAAAAAGAAAAATGAAAAAAGAAAGAAGATGATACAGATGAATGATTAAAAGTAGAGGCGCACTTTTTAGCATGAAGCACACTAAAAATCGCGAGACTAAGCCTTGACGAGCTTGATGCTTTTTTTGGAGCCGCATCTGTGTATTTAAAATTGGTTGTTGAATATTTCAACTTTGACAATAATTACTAATTATTATGAAGATGTTGTCCGGTGAAATTTTGTGAATTTTATAGAAGTTTATGGCCCAAAATTCAACTTGAGTAAATGAGACTGAAACAATGTAAACTTCAGTTATGTTGCTACTTTACCTACCACATCATGAGAGTAAGTAATTCTTTTTCCTTCTTCTGGATATTGTCGCCAGATATGTTGCTTCTAGGTGAATAGTCTAATTTTGGTTCATATTCACCATCAAGTTAGCTTTATAACTGCTGCAATTCTAATATATAGGATACATCTGTATTGAACTATGTGTTTTTAATTTTCCTGAATTGCTTAGATTGCACTTTGCTATGCATTTGAGCTAACATACAGTTGAATACAATTATGCTTTTTATGGCTTTGATAGACATACACAGGGAGCATCTTAATTGCTGTTAATCCGTTCACGAAGCTTCCCCATCTCTATAATGTGCACATGATGGAACAATATAAGGGAGCTCCATTTGGTGAACTGAGCCCCCATGTTTTTGCCGTTGCTGATGCTTCTTACAGGTTTGACGCTGTGTTTAAATTGAGTTTTATGTTCATTGGCTTATGTGTTTTAGTCAGCAAGTGTCTTTTTTCATGATCCAGAGCAATGAAGAATGAGGGACAAAGTCAGTCTATATTGGTCAGTGGGGAAAGTGGGGCTGGGAAAACAGAGACAACAAAATTGATTATGCAATATCTTACTTACATTGGCGGTCGTGCTGCTAGTGATGATAGATCAGTTGAACAGCAAGTCCTTGAGGTAAGATTATTTTTGAGTTGATCAAATTGTTATGCGCAGCCATTGTACTTGTATTTGAATGGAATGCGTTTTTTTTTTTTTTTTCTTTTGGGTTCATGTAAGCAAGAAAAGGTAGAAGTAAAACATGTGTCCTTCAAATTTTTTATTTTTTTTTATTTTACTTGATTTCAAGTCTTAACACATCCTAATAGATTTAGTCATCCCTGTTTTTGATGTGGAAATAGCCAAATTTAAATGTTGGACCTTTACTTCTATTTTGTTATGGCTGTTGTCCCTGCTATCCTTGTTCTCTTGCTTACATCTTATTGTGACTAATTGCACTGCTAATTTCATCTTCCTTTATGATTCAGTCCAATCCGCTTTTGGAAGCATTTGGTAATGCAAGGACAGTGAGAAATGACAATTCAAGGTGGGCTTGACGTCTAATGCTGTTCAGAAATTTTTTCGGTCACTGCTCTAAATATATATTTTTTTGATAAGTAAAAAAAAGAATAGAAAAAAGAAAGGTCATTATGCACTGCTACTTTTCTTTTCCTCTCGTAATAGTGGTATTTAGCTTCATCCTTGGTAATCTGACCTCTTCTTTTTTCGTTTGTAATTTGATCTGAGAGTATTTTATCATTTCCAATCACGCTTAGTTCTTCCCCCTTTGCCTCTCAATTCTTGACATCCTGCATCCCATTTGGATGCTTAGTTCATTCAACATCTTTCTCTCTCTCTCTCTCTCTGTTTCATTTTTTTTTTTTACTTTACTGAGTGGTATATTATTAGAGCGCGAACACAACAGTAATTTAAAAAAGATAGTATGTATACAAAGAACTTATTTCTGTTAATTTTATCCACAATATCATAGATGTCACCAGTACATTGGAGCTTAGATTTGGATGATTGTTTTTGCTTTTTAAAATTTTATATTATTTTTCTAATTAATCCATAATATGTTTTAAACTTGCTTTAGATACCTGTTTAAAAAAAAAAAAAAAAAAAAAAAAGTGATTGCAAAACTCTCTCCATGTCCTGAAAGTGTCTCAAACGCGCGCCGCCTTGTCCATGCGGAGTGCTAGTGCTTTCTAGCCTAACATTTATATAAATGTGGACTACATTTCTCTTCCTTACCGGGACAATTATTTTACACATGGATTAGCTATTTTAGTTGATTTTTTCTCATTTTATCTCTAATTGGTGTTACCTCATCATTCTCATTGATATATTAATTTATAATTTTATCATTTCATACCTTTCGACATAATTTTCTCAACATTTTGAAGTTATCCAGTAGGCCTATTTAGTATTTTATAATTTACATGGTGCAGTAAGTAATCAATAGTTTTCTGTTTTAAGGGAACCATGTAATTCTTATGTTTTGTTCTCTGCAGTCGTTTTGGCAAGTTTGTCGAGATCCAGTTTGATGCCAATGGTAGAATATCCGGTGCAGCAATTAGAACTTACCTTCTTGAACGATCCCGTGTAGTACAAATAACTGATCCTGAAAGAAATTATCACTGCTTTTATCAGTTGTGTGCATCTGGACTGGTAGTCTCTCTCTCACATACACAATTTTATATTTTCTTTTACATTGAGCACTACTATTCACTATGATTTTCCAATTGATTATATGTTTCTTGATTCTTCCTTTTTTTGTGTGTAAGACTTCCGTTTTACTTTGGATTAGGTAAATTTCTATGAATGTTAATATGATAATCTTGTACAGTGATGTTTAAGATTCTCTTGTATTTTCCTTTGTTCTCTAATAAAATTTCACTTACAAAATAGAAAAAGGTTGGTTGTCAATTATTTTTGTTTTTAGGCTCCATTTATTTCGACATAAAACATTTTGGTGTTAAACATTTTTCATGTAAAACCACTTACATGAAATAGCTTTTTTACATCTGTTTGGCAGATTCTGAGATCATTTTCAGAGAGAGCAAGAATATCGCGAGTTTACACATTAGTCATCACGTTTTGAATTCACAATGCAACATGCAAAGACCCAAATACAAAGTTCTGCAAATTTCTGAATTTCCAGCCAACTAAATTGATTAGTTTTGAATTTTTATATGCTCTTTCATTCAAATTTCTTGAATTACGTCACTTCATAACTCGTTCATGCACTTAAATATATGAATGCATTCCAAAATCTCAGAACTTGGCTTCAAACAGAGGAATTATGTCAAATCTGTAAGCATGCAATCATAATAAACTTAGAAGATAGAAAATTGAAGATTGCAAACCCTAATTCAAAATTATTGATTCAACAGTGAAACCAGTCATGAAACTCATAATTGGACCTAATTGCATAAATAAAGGAATCCAGATAGGCCAAATCAAATCTAATTCAACTGGAGGTTCCCTAGTGCTATAAACTTATATCTTTAGATGAATCTTGGCAGGTTCCATAGGATAATGTGGGGCATTAGGCAAACGTGATCCCAGGACTAGGTCATTGGTATGTTGAACATTATTTATGGGTATTCAACTGGAATGCACGTTACATCATTGTTGCACATCTCATATATCCTTTGGCCTTTTCATATGATCATGGAATGGTCCAACCACATCTAGGTCATCTAAATACTCAGGTATATACCTACTTTCTAAGATGACGCGGTACGGAAAACTGGAGGTCTCCTTGTAGTATTAAGATCTCGGCGTTCCAGTCTTTCCCTAAAGTTGGTTTCTCCCATTTGAGAGCCATGGTCTTGGAAAAGAGACACCATCACCGTCACGATGGACAATGGTAGTTGTGGACTTGACATGATGATGGTTGCCTCTAAGGTTGTGTCTAAAATAGGGAAAACAGAGTTCTCATCCCTGTTGTACTTAATGGGACATTTTCTCCAACTATAGTCAAATTACTTTTTGTAGTCAAAACCTTTTGTTTCAATGCAGATTTGGCATAAGACAAATCTTGAATAGTCATGGTGGTCTCAAGGGAATGTTATAGGCATGAGAATGGTTAGGGACAAAATGCTGATATAGTCTCAGTTGAACCCCTAACCTGGGTGAAAAGATAACTAAACACGACCTATGCTATTAGGTCCATGCATTGATGTATAGTTATATATATTTTATATTAATAAATAGTTAATTAGCTATAAAAAGTAATGTTGGAGGGTGGAACAAACTTGCTTGATACCTTTGAATT
The DNA here is from genome assembly GCF_030987335.1 of Cornus florida. Classification (NCBI taxonomy): domain Eukaryota; kingdom Viridiplantae; phylum Streptophyta; class Magnoliopsida; order Cornales; family Cornaceae; genus Cornus; species Cornus florida. Next base: position 104,077,474 of record NW_026775581.1, on the reverse strand, counting down.
TTCTTTAAAGACTTGGGTTAGGTTTGTTTTAGGCCTGAGGTCAGATTAGATGGTTTGGACCAACACAGTTTACATTATTCTATTGCACCGGCCCGCACAAACATAGACCTGCCCCATTCATGGCCTATCCTAGTTTTATAATTGCTCTATTGTCCTATACTGTTATTTGTTTTGTCAAGGTTTACTGCAACTTGAAAGTAGGAACATAAATGCTCTAAATGGTTAAAATAGTTTCTTATCGTTGTGATTTTGGTGAAATATTGATATTTAATGAAAACTAGTCATCATTTGAGACTTGGGTGCTGTTGATAAATTAATTTAGTAAGTAATTTTTAATAAATTTAGTAATTCGATTGTTCACACAATACAAAATGTCACTTAAAAGAATAAGTTCCACTAAAATGGGATAGCGTTTTAAGTGATGGAGATTTCACTTATTAGTTATCGCAGAACACTAGACACATAAGTTCAAATAAGTATTAAATAAGTTATTAATTTCTAATGAGCACTAAAATTTAAGTTAAAATAAGTATTAAATAAGTTAGGCCCAAAATTCTTAAGACTTCCTTTCCTTCTCGGTCTTCTCTTGCCAAGCCCATTCACTCCAAAACTAGAGAGGTTTTTTGGGGCCCAAATAGAAGCCTGTCTATTTCTATCAAAGGGATGCAGCCCAGCCCACGTTCAGGATCGGCTTCTAGATGTGATCCTCACAAGCTCATTGATTCGGCACAACCGATGGAAGGTGCGAGACACTGGTCACAGGCGGAAAAGGATAGGGCAAACGTGAGTTCGAACTTGATGATGGGTTCTGGACTGAGATCGAAGACGTTTAGACACGGCGAGTGTTGTCAGAATCTGCTCTCTGGTAACTGACTTGGGTTGCTTCAGTTGGGCTCTTTTTGTGAGGATGAGACTCGCAGCTGTGACTTCATCAAGGATGGTGGCTATTCTTCGGGTATGTTGCATCAGTCCGGCAAAAGATGGACAAGGAAAGACAAACAAAAATGGGTCGCCTGAAAGGCAGCCCCACAACCAGGTACGTTTCACTCATCTCATTCTCTCTCTGTTCCCTCTTCCATCGTTACTCCTCCTCGTGCAGTGATGACGAGCGAGGTGGCAGAGGCTTGTGATGGGAAGCTTCGGTTGTTGTCGTTAGTGATGGAGGTGGACTCCACTGTTGAATTGTTGGGCACGGAATTTTCTGGGTGTGGGGATTTTGGACTGTCAGAAAGGGATGGGACGGTCAATTTGTTTGTGGATGACGGTTTTGATTGTTGCGATGGGCTTGATTCCTCCTGTCCTTGCTCTGAATTTCCTTCCTCTCAGTTGGGCTCTTCTGGGGATGATTTATGTGGTCAGTTTGAGCCTCAACTGGGGCTGAGTCTTCAATGGGTAATGCACTGGTGTCATCCGAGACTGTTGTGACAGATTTGTTGACAGTTTGTGTGGGCAAAGACTTTCGCATAACCCTCAGTGACGATACAACTTCTTTGTTATTTGAGGAATTGCAGAAACACAGGCACCAGAACGATTTGCCTACAGTTGATCCAGAACCTTTTACTGTTGTTCATGAAGGTGGGGTGGGCAGTTCTAAGGACTGGAAGTCTTGTTTTGACGAGGCTGAGGGAGGTGATGAGGGAGGGAGTGGGGAAGACCAAGGTCGGTCTCATGACATGATTTTGTGGGAGGAGTGTCATTCTAATTTGGGGATTGTGGACCCCTTGGCGGTTGTGCGTCCGGAGGGTTTGGATTGCGATGTTGATAGGCATGAGTGCGGTGACTTGGGCAAGGAGTGGTTTTGGCAAATATCGGGGTCACCAGTGATTTGCTGGGGGTCTCTTGTAATGATAATCGGGATCAGGCCTTAGCAATCCTTCAGGCTACGGTGGAGGGGAAGGAAGGGGAGATGATCCAGTTTTCTAGGAGGAATAGAAAAAAGAAGATTCATTCTCCTTGGAGAGGGGAAAGGGAGCTGAGAAATCTTTGTTTTGATGTGAAGTACGATAGGAAGCTTGTGGGGAGGTGGAAAGAGGGTGTGATAAGGAGGGAGGGAGGCGTTTGGGGGAGGTGGGTGATCTTGTTTTTCCATGAAGCTACAAATCTTATCTTGGAATGTTCGTGGTCTCAATGACTCGGGCAAGAGGAAGGTGGTGAAGATGGCAGTGAGAGAATGGGGGGTCCATTTAGTGTGTCTCCAGGAATCAAAGATTGAATCTATGACTGATCGTGTGGTTAAGAGTCTTTTGGGGAAATACGTTTGTGGAGTGGGAGACCCTGAGTTCAGTAGGGACTTCTGGTGGCATTCTTCTCATGTGGGATAGGAGATGGATGGCAAAGGTGGATGTTTGTAAGGGGCGCTTTTCTCTGTCCTGTGTCTTCAAGATGGAGGAGGACGGTTTCTCTTAGGTCTTCTCTGGTGTGTATGGCCGGTGGATGACTACGATAGGCCAGTTTTGTGGGAGAAGCTTACTGGGGTGAAGGGGAGGTGGCCTTTTCCTTGGTGCGTGGCAGGAGATTTTAATGTGGTGAGATCCCCATCGGAGAGATCTATTGGGTCCATGGACCCTGGCTATGATTCTTTTTTCGGAGTTTATCGATGGTCATCAGTTTATTGATCTTCCACTGGAGGGTGCTTCTTTTACTTGGTCCAATGGGATGGAGACGCCTACTTTTTCCCGCTTGGATAGATTTTCGATCTCTGGAGAGTGGGAGGAGAAGTTTCTGGATGTTGTTCAGGCCGCTCTGGTTAGAGTTACGTCGAATCACATTCCTTTGGTTTTGGACTGTGGAGGGTTGAGTCCTCGTCGTACCCCCTTCATATTTGAGCATATGTGGCTTAAAGCGGTGGATTTTCAAGGGTTGGTGCGATCTTGGTGGGAGGAGGATTTGGTTGTGGGAACTTCGAGCTTCATTTTAGCAGGGAAGCTTTGCCTTCTAAAAGATAAGCTTAAAAAATGGAATAAGGAGGTTTTTGGTAATCTGGAATGAAGGAAGAATAGAGCCCTCGCTGACATCGCAGAGTTAGATTGGAAGCAGTGAGTGGTCTTGTTGAGTCTCAACGTAACAGTAGAGCAACTTGTTAGGCTGAATGTGGTGAAATTGCAGTTTTGGAGGAAATCTTGTGGCGGCAAAAATCTCTAGCGTTGTGGCTCAAAGAGGGTGACCGTAATACTAAGTTCTTTCATCGTACCGCTAATGCCCATAAGAAGGGCAACCACATTGGGCGGATGTGTGTGGACGGAACAATGTTGAGTTCTGAGGAGAAAGTACGTACTGGGATTGTTTCTTTCTATCAGAGGTTGTACACTGAGCCTCTTTGTTGGATGCGTGTGGGCGGATGTCTTCATTTTAATTTTATTTCAATAGAGGATAAGGAAGGGCTTGAAAGACCCTTTACAGAGGAGGAAGTTCTTTTGGCATTGAGGAGTTGTAATGGTGACAAGGCTCCAGGTCCGGATGGTTTCACTATGAGGTTCCTTCTGGAGAGCTGGGAGGTTGTTCGTCAGGAGGTTATGGGCACTTTTCATAAGTTCCACTCTAATGGGAGGTTTGAAAAGTCATTGAATACTTCTTTTATTGCCCTTATCCCCAAGAAGGGAGGGGCAACTGACGTTAAGGACTTCAGACCCATTGGTCTCATTGGGTGTATGTATAAGCTGATTGCTAAAGTCCTTGCGCTACGATTGAGGGAGGTTTTGGATAGTGTTAATCGGGGGTAGACAAATCCTGGATTCCACCCTTATTGCTAGTAAATGTGTGGATTTCAGGCTCAGTAACGGGATTCCTGGAGTTTTGTGCAAGCTGGACATCGAGAAAGCCTATGATCATGTTTGCTGGAACTTTCTGTTTTATCTGTTAGAGAGGATGGGTTTCGGAGAGAAATGGAGGCGATGGATCGTTACTTGTGTCTTGTCTGTCAGATTCTTGGTGTTGGTTAATGGGTCCCCATCGGGGGATTTTTGGCAGCTCTCGTGGTTTGAGGCAAGGGGATCCTCTCTCCTGTTTCATTATTGTCATGGAGGCTCTTAGTAGGTTGATGAGGAGGGCTGTGGACTTGGGGTTCATTCGGGGCTTCAAGATTGGTTCAGATGCAGCTCATCAGTTGGAAATCTCTCATCTGCTTTTCGCGGACGACACCCTGGTTTTTTGTGAGGCTGAGGTGTCCCAGTTGAGATATTTGCGATGTGTTCTTGTTTGCTTTCAGGCAGTCTCTGGGCTGAAAGTCAACGTGGGAAAGAGTGTGATTGTCCCTGTGGGGGATATTCAGGATGTGGAGTCTCTTGCAGTTGTCTTTGGGTATAGGACGAGCTCCTTCCCTATTTCTTATTTAAGCTTGCCTTTGGGTGTCTCGACTAGAAGGGTGGGAAGCTAGGACCCAGTGATTGAGCGTTTCGAGAGAAGGCTGGCGGGGTGGAAGAAGCAATACCTTTCGAAGGGGGGAAAAGTTACCCTGGTGAAGAGCACTTTATCTAGTCTACCATTTTATTTCCTTTCGCTCTTCTAGATCCCCTTTGCTGTTGTTGGAAGACTTGAGATGCTTCAACGTAACTTTTTGTGGGGTGGTAGAAGAGAGGAGTTTAAGTATATCTTTTTCGATGGGAGCAAGTTTGCAGGCCCCTCAGGTTGGGAGGCCTAGGGATTAGGAGATTGGCCCTTTCAATAAGGCCCTCTTAGGCAAGTGGCTTTGGAGATTCAGCAGTGAACGACATAGGTTATGGAGGAAGGTTGTTTCTTGTTGGTTTGGGGAGGAGAGGGGGGGATGGTCAGCTAGATCGGTCAGGTCTGCTGTCGGTGTGAGGGTTTGGAAATCCATTGGGAGAGGTTGGGATGAGTTCTCAAAGCACATTAGATTCAGAGTCCGGGTAGGAAGGGAAATCTGGTTTTGGGAGGATGCTTGGTGCGAGGACCGTCCTTTGTCTTGTCTGTACCCGAGGTTGTTCAGGATTGTTGCTGATAGATATGCTATGGTTGTTGACTGCTATCGCCTTGATAGTGGTAGGTTGTCTTGGGATGTTTAGTTCCGGCAATCCTTTCAGGATTGGGAGTTGGATGAGGTCATTGGTTTGTTGGATCTTCTGTATTGACAAGAGGTGGATGGCATCGGGTCGGATTCTTTGACTTGGGTGCTTTCTCCTCAGGAGACGTTCAAAGTCCGGTCCTTTTTTCACCAGCTCTCAGGGTTTCGTGGATCCACCTTCCCGTGGAAAACGGTTTGGCGCTTGAAGGCTCCTCTTTGGGTGGCTTTCTTTGTGTGGACTGCTGTTTGGGGCAAGATCTTGACTCTGGACAACTTGAAGAAGAGACAACATGTTATCGTTAACCGGTGTTGCTTGTGCATGTATGATGGAGAGTCCGTGGATCATCTTCTCTTGCACTGTCCCGCGGCTCACGACTGCTAGAGCCTTTTGTTGTGTCTCTTTGGTGTTCAGTGGGTTATGCCCCGGACTTCAAGAGATTTGATTGATTGTTGGAGGGGCCAAAGGGTGGGGGCGTGCGCCCGTAATTTCTAGAAGGTGATTCCCCTTTGTATTTGGTGGAGTCTTTGGAAAGAACGCAATCGAAGATCTTTTGATGGGGAGGGGACCTCCATTGGGGCTTTGAAGTTAACTATTCTTTGCTCTCTTTTTAGTTGGGGTATGGGGAGAGACTGTGTTTCTGTGGATGAGATTATGGACTTTTTGGGGTCGTTGGGTCCTTAGATCTCATTTTTCTTCTTTATCTTTTTTCGTTTCTGTACAGCTCTTGGGACGCGTTTCCCATTTGAACGCTTTCTAATACAATTTTACTTATAAAAAAAAAAATAAAAAATTTTCAATTTTATGAAACAGCACCTTAGTGTTTTTGTTTCTGTTTATTTTTTAAAAAGAAAATTATTGAGAGATGTCTAAACTTTATTTTTGAACCATGTCATACTTTTTTTTTGGATCAATGAACTATGTTATGCTTTAGTTTATTAAAAGTTATATCTTACTAAGCTGCACCAAAGTATTTTGTTTAAAATGTTCTTTTACTTATAGATAATTTTCTTAAATGTTTGATATCATCTGAAGATGTAATTGTGCCTTTAAAACTGAAGCCTCTCATAGGACGAATTAATTCATATGTTGGTCATATTCTACTTGATATAGAAATTTTTATGGTTTATGATATTGGTTGTTTTTTTATGTTAAATCATTGTATATGGCAGGTACTGTGTGACATTTATTAGAATTCTTGATATTTTCTGGTGTCATCCTTATATCATGTCCGCCGTTTTCTTCAAGCTTACGTACTATATATTAGGGGTTTTCTTTCATTTGTTCAGGATGCAGAGAAGTATAAGCTAGGAGATCCAAGTCACTTCCACTACTTGAATCAAAGTAAAATTTATGAGTTAGATGGAGTGAGCAGTGCTGAGGAATATATGAAGACAAGAAGGGCAATGGATATCGTTGGCATTAGTCTTGAGGAACAGGTTTTAAATTTTTTTATGAGTGTTTGTTTATTATGCAGCTTGATTTTTTCCACTTTGATCAAAGTTTTGTAGAATATTTTTTTTTGTTGTCTTCACATCTTTCCATTTGAATAGGAAGCCATATTTCGGACGTTGGCTGCCATTCTGCACCTGGGAAACATCGAATTTTCGCCAGGCAAAGAGCATGACTCTTCAGTTATAAGGGACCAAAAGTCAAGCTTTCATATGCAGATGGCTGCTAATCTTTTTATGTAGGTGACTTGTCGGATCTATTGGGAATCTCTCTTCTTTATCAATTCTGCCTATTTAAATTATAGAATATGGAATTGCCTTATTTTTCTTGTAGTTTTGAAAAGTTCAACTCCTATGCTCTTTGCGACATTAATGATTTTTTTTTGCTCAATTGGAAATTAGTGAACACATGCGCAATAATAACCTAATTAAACAAAATTTTGAAAATAAAACAAAAATTGCGGCTTGAGATTCTGTTGAAATTTGCCAACACTAAGTTCTAATAACCTCCTTCTAAGCCTTTCTTTTCTCACATATATTTATATATGTTTGATTCTCTCATGCAGCTCATAGTATATTTTGCTTGTAATAAAGTGAAGAAAATGAAACATTAATTTTTTTTTTTTTTTTTTTGATAAATAAAAATTTTATAAAAAACGCTCAGAAGGGGAGCAGAACCCAAAAAAACAAAAGACCACAAAGGCCTCAAGCCTTCAAAGAGGCTAAAAATCAACAACTTCCTCCAAAGAACTATGATCTCTTCCTGAAACCCAACAAAATAGAGTGGAAATAATCGAGAATTTAAGCACCGAAATCAAAGTTCTTTCAAGCCATAAACACCACCACACACAAAGTGGCGTAGCCCTCCACGCATCCTGACTGAGAGCCCCCACAGGGCAACCTCTCCACGCCTCAATCAACCCTCTAGCAGATCCTGGCATAACCCAAGAAACACCAAATAAGCCAAGCATCAAAACCCAACACTCTCTAGCCAAAGGGCAATGAATAAGAAGGTGATTCACAGATTCCTCATCACTAAGACACATAGAGCAACGATTGACCACCACCTGGCTTCTCCTTCTCAGATTATCCTGGGTTAAAATCCTACCCAGAACCGAAGTCCACACAAAGAAAGCCACCTTAAGAGGAGCCTTGGAACGCCAAACAGACTTCCAAGGGAAACGAACTCCAGGAACTAATGAGAGGCACTTGAAGAAAGACCTCACCTCAAAGCGTCCCTGAGAGTTTGCAATCCAAGACCAACAGCCCGAAACATTCAAATTTAATGATGAAGATATTATATTTTGAAGCACCCCCATATGTAAATGTAGTATTGACATAATATTTGGAGTTTTTTTTTTTTTTTTTAAAAGAAAGAATATATGGAGCTTTTTAGATGCTTGAGTAAAATATTTATCTATTAACTTGGACCGAGTGTTGAATAGATTGTTTTGCCTGTGGTAAAGATGAAAACTCATTGAGCCTGGGTTTGTTTGATGCTGAGCCTTTGTAGTTTTGTTCTCAATTAATGATGGAATCATTTATCATAGTTTACTATTGGTTATTTCCTTGTGATAAGCTGAATGACTGAGTTGTTTCTTTGCCCAGGTGTGATGCAAATCTTTTGCTAGCCACGTTGTGCACACGCTCAATTCAAACTCGTGAAGGGATCATCGTTAAAGCCCTAGATTGTGATGCTGCTGTCGCGGGTCGAGATACTTTGGCCAAGACAGTTTATGCTCGGCTGTTTGACTGGTGTGCTTGCTGTTTATTTGTTGTCAGGAACTTTTTCTTTTGCTGGATCCAAAGGTTTGCTTTGCTTTGACAAGAACGTTTGTGCTTCCTATGTTTGTTTCAGGCTTGTTGAAAAAATTAATAGGTCTGTTGGGCAGGATCAAGATTCCCGGATACAAATTGGAGTACTAGACATATATGGATTTGAATGCTTTAAACATAACAGGTAAATTTCCTTACCTAAATGGGTTTGGATTGTATTTACGGTGATTTTTCCTCTTTTTATGGGGTAAGTCAATTTATTTATTTTTTCCCCTTTTGAGAAGATAAATTACTTCCATTAGTGAGGGGGAAAGAGGGGAGGGAAAATAAAACAAAAATGTTTTTCTTCAGGGAATAAGAACAAGTGAGAAAAGAAAATAAAAAGCATCCAACCAAAGTAGTTTACCCTGTTGCTAAGATCTATTAGGATGAAGCGTTGAACTATGAACATGCTCTGCAAATGGCTGCAAGGAATTTCACTCATCTAGCTAAACCATCTGCCTCACATCTGCCCATCTCAGAATCCAATTTGGATCCTCCCAATCTCACACGGTAATCTCTGATCGCTTGCGCTCACCTGATGGCAAAGAACCCAATTTGGCTGATCTAGCCTAACTATTGACCAGTGAAGAAGACCCTTCAACCAGGATTGCAAACTTTAAGCTAGCTGTTTCCACAGCTATTTGAAGAACTAACTGCTGGCTTTGATGGCAATTAATTTATTTGAAAGTTTGTGTGATCTATTTTATTTCTCTAATCATGGTATTTCAAACATTGGTCTGCAAGTGGTTTAAGTTTCTTACCGCTATATTACAAATTAGGCAGATGTCTTTTCTTGAACATGTATACTTTACGTTTCTAATTGTGCATTTAGCTCGTGACACAGACTACCTTCATTGGCTGTTGCAATTTCTTGTATGTAGTGTTTGATTCGCTGGGTGTTTGGACTTTGGACTTGGTTTAGTTAATTGATTGGTTGACATTTCTATTCAACAGTTTTGAGCAATTTTGCATTAATTTTGCAAATGAAAAGCTTCAACAACATTTTAATGAGGTGCGCAATGATATTCAATAGGATGTTATCATATCATTATTAGGATTGTGACAAATTATCATATTGTGGCTTTATTTTGTTGTGCTATCTTATTTTATTGTATTTCTTTCAGCATGTTTTTAAGATGGAGCAGGAAGAGTATCGCAAGGAAGAAATCAATTGGAGCTATATTGAATTTATTGACAACCAAGATGTTTTGGATCTGATTGAGAAGGTTTTCTTTATTTTTCTCAAATACTTTGTTGTTCTTGGTTATTTTTGTTTGATGAAATTTTTGAGCATGGTACCGCGATGAAATATGGAAAAATACTACGGAAATGCGTAATCGATCAGCAATTTCTCTATATATTCTCTTTGATAGTGTGTTGTTGAGTTTGCTGAGATCGTCTATTGAACCCTATACTTTATTCCTTTTGTAAGGTGTGTTTGCTAGTACTTTTTTTTCCCCCTAAGAGTGTGAGAATGAAGTGATCTATGTGTCTGACAGATACGACATGGATTTGTGTTAGTGTGTCAGTGTGTCAGTGTCATATTTGTTAGCTGTCATCTACTCTAAAAGCTTATGTGTTGGAGAGAGTGTAACTTCAATATTTATATCCTCTAATATGTGCCCTTACTTGTGGTCTTTTTTGGTCCAACCCGTGTTTCAATTTTAGTTATCTGCGTACAACGAGGTTTCGTCTCATGCTATTCCACCCCTCAGTTCTACTAATTTTCTACTTCTTTCTAATTTAAGTTATTGTATTGTTTTCCGTTTACTATTTATTAGCACTGATTGTCAACAGATTTTTTAGATGAGATTGACGTAAATAGTTTACATTTTGAAGATGACTGATTTAGCTAGCTTGTAATTAACATCTAGTGATAGTCCAATGATTCTTTGATTGATATTTGTAAAGATTCAAGCATAGTTTTGATCTTGTATTGAAGACGAGAAGTTTGATGTGAAAATCTTCCAAAATCTGAAATGCTGTTTATGTTGCGGACCTGGTCTGCTAGATTTCGACATATATTAGAATCCTCCCGTATCAAAAGAAAAGTAGTAGTAACATACATCATTTAGTGTGTTTGTGTGCTTTTGTTGTTTTCCTGGACATCAGTTATGCTTTCATCTCATGCTATTGTACATGCTTCTGCAGAAGCCAACTGGAATAATTTCTCTTTTGGATGAAGCTTGGTACAGTATAAGTTCTCCACTGTGAATTGGTGCGTGTTGCTCTTTTAAATTGTTTAGTTGAGCTTACCCTTATCCTGATTTTTTGTTTTATGCAGCATGTTTCCCAAATCAACACATAAATCATTTTCAACCAAGCTGTTTCAGAACTACCGAGCCCACCCAAGGTTGGAGAAGGCAAAATTTTCTGAAACAGATTTTACCATTTCCCACTATGCTGGCAAGGCATGTTATATGTGACACAATTATTTGAAATCGAATATATTCTTTTGGTTCGCTGGGCATTTTCTCAATGATTTCTCTGTCAATAATTTTTATGCAGGTCATGTATCAGACGGACTCTTTCTTGGATAAAAATCGTGATTATGTTGTTGTGGAACACTGCAATCTACTCTCTTTTTCCAAATGCCCCTTTGTCGCTGGTCTTTTTCCTGCACTACCGGAGGAATCTTTAAGATCATCTTACAAGTTTTCTTCGGTGGCTTCTAGATTTAAGGTAATTTTTTATATCGTTCCTGGCAGTCTTTATGCTGGGTCCAGGACCAGGTTTCCTTTATAGGTTTTATAGAGCTGGGGTTTGTTGTTGGGTGATCCAAGTTGAGCTACAGGCAATTGTTGGGTGCTCACCTAAGCGCGGATCCTTGATTATGCTTGTAGCAGAGCTTTTCCAGATCACTTTAGCACCAGACACCCTTGTGATGGAGAACCGGGCCTGGCCCGAGAGCTTGAGGTCCATATGGCCGACACCCACTATTGGAGACATGGGAAAGAAAGATAGAATTTGGGCTTTTGCTTTTATAATTATTATTGAATTTTAGGGTTTTATTTTTGGTAATAGGAATTTTAGGGTTTTCTTCGATGCCTATTTATATGTTGGTTTAGACATTGTGAAAGACAGTTTTTGATATTGATTATTGGTTATTATTCAGAAATTATTGTGGTTTCTTCTCCCTGAATTCTGATTTCTCCCTCTATTATTCTTCTCTTCTCCCTCATTCTGATTTCTTCCCCTATTATTCTTCTTCTATTTCTCTTTCTTAATTACTTGAATTCTGTTCTCGAATCGCCCCTACCCGCTGCTGCATCAATTGGTATTAGAGCAAAAGATTCAAAGTTTAATTATTTCAGCAAAGTTAAACCCATACTACTGTTTATCAACAAGCATAAACCCTAGCACCAGCCCCATTCAACCCTAGCCGCCATCAATTTCATTTGCAACAAATCGCAGCATTCAAGTTAAACCCTAAGCCCACAGCCCCTCATCCGAAAAACCTTAGTTGAAACCCAAAACCCAATTGTTCACCCACAAACAACATACCCAAAACGCACTGTTATTACTGTTATTTTTATTACCACAGAAATAGCCATACACCATCTCCAGCAACCCAAACAAAACTCTAATCCATCCCTCAATAACCAAACCCTAGTCGCATGAACCAATCGCCATATCCATACCCGGTCACCGACCCGACCAAGCTATTAACCCAAACCCAGCGAATTTTCTGCAAATACTAACACTGAGAAAATCATCTTCGCTGGAAAACTCATTGTCGTCAATCATCCTCGCTGCTGCAAGTCCTTTTCGGAGTCTGTTGCTACCATCATCGCCGGAGTCGTGCTTCGCTGTTTCATCGCAACAACCACAGTCGGAAAGCAGTTGTGTCATGTGGTCGTCGCCAGAAGTTGAAACTTCCATAGCTCGTATCACCAATCAGTAAACTAAATAGCATCTCGCTGTAATCTCATCCACAGTCCTCGCCATCATCTCGTTCACCGGCGTTTGTTAGGTCGTCGCCGGCATCTTGACGTCGTCGCCGGTCAGCTTCTATTCTCTTCTTCATCGCGTCGCTGCTCTCGTTCCACCCCAAAAGCCTAAAACTTCTGTTACGCAATTTGGGAAGTAGCAGATTATTATATATTTTAGTGGCAAGATTGGACCAGTTTGATTACGAGCACAAAGTTATTCTAGTTCTGAAATAAACCAGTTCAAACAGTTCCGGAAGAGAACCAGTTCAGGAGTAAACCAGTTAAAAAAAAAAAATTTTTTTTCAATTCTCACAGCCACATTTGGGTAATATTCAGCACTTGGGAGCTACAGAGGACTAAGGAAAAGGTACACATACTTCAAATTAAAATTGTGATTAGTACTGTTAAGTTTTATCCAATTGATTAGTCTAGAAATTGCAGAAGGTCCATTAAACTTTATTTTTGCATCTAAATACTCGCACTAGTGCATGATTTCTAGCATAATCGATTTCATTGCATTATGATTTTCTTAGTTGTGCATTGTGTCAGTTTATAATTTGATTTGCTTAATTCAATTTGAATCCTATATTTGCATTATCTTCAACCATTCTTATGTCTGTTCCATTCCATTAATACGCAACGATGTCGGAGGAGAACATTGTTTTATGTTCCCAATGGCTTTGTTCTAAGCCAAGCAAGGTTAAGATTGTTGATTCCAAACCAAGCTTCCCATCTCACAGAAATAGAATTAACTGGTGTTGAAATGAAAGGGAAACAAAAACAACACTGAAAATAAATTTGGAACAACAACTTTTGAAAATTGGAAATAGGCTTTGTCAACCTCCATCCTCAATCAGTGAGCTCCTTTGGTTGCTTAACAAAACTGATCACTTGTTTTGCAAAGTACACCAGCACCCATGTGCTTCAATGCAAGCTGCAGTCTCTCCAATGATGAAGGCTTTAATTGCTAAAGAATTTTTAAAGCATTCAGATTGTGATGTTAGAGTTGCAGAAGCTTCATGCCTTGGTGAGTTAACAAGGATTACAGCACCAGATTTTCCCTATAATGATGATCAAATGGTAGAAGTATTTCAGGTGATTGTATTATCTTTTGGAAATCTATTTGATACATCTTGTCCATCTTATGGTAAAAGGGTCAAAATCCTCAACACATTTGCAAGTGTCAATTCATGTTTGATAATGTTAGATTTGGAATGTGAAGAATTGATTGTCCAGATGCTTTAGTACTTTTTAACCAAAATAAGAGATTATCTGCCGGACAATATCTTTAAACATATGGTGCAAATTATGACTCTTGTACTGACAGTACTGGAGGAATGCGACTATATCTCTGTAGAGCTACTTCGTCCTCTTCTAACTAGTGTTAGGAAAGGAAATCAGACTATTTCACCTCAATCTTATACGTTAGGAGAAAAAGTCTTGAAAAATTGCGCTAAAATTCTTGAGCCCCGTCTTCCAAAGGTTCTACACACTTTGGGCTTTTTGTCCCCTGATTTTATGGAAATAGTTGCTTCTGTTTGTCAAGATGTGTCTGAATTGCCACACATGACTGTTGTGCAAAACACAATTGCCTTAGCCCCAAGATCATATTCAGTCGTGACACATAATCTCACACATCCTTGGGGAACATGTTAAATTGAGTCAACCAAATGATGAATTTGCACAAAATGAGGTCACTCAAGATTGCCTTGAAGAGATGATTAAATTTCATGAGTCATCCACCTCCATTGTGTCAAACAAGGATGTCAAGTACAATAGTAATTTCTGGAAGACACTTTTTTTCTTTTTGATAAGTAAGAATTTATTAAAAACGCTCAAAAAGGGGAGCGGAACCCAAAGATACAAAACAAAAGGCTAAAGGGCGCCTTAGTCCTTCAGAGAGGTCAAAAAAACAATAATTTCCTCCGTAGATCTATAATCTCTCCCTGAAACCCAGCAAAAAAGAGTACAAATAATAGAGAATTTAAGCATAGAAACAGGCTTCTCTTTTCCATCAAAATATTTCCTATTTCTCTTGAGCCAAATACACCACCAAATACAAAGCGGCGTAGCCCTCCAAGCATCTTGAATGGAAGCCCCAACGGATACGGCTCTCCAAGCTTCAATCAACCCTCTAGAAGAACAAGGCATAACCCATTGAACTCCAAATAAACCAAGCATCAAATCCCAACAATCTCTGGCCATACTACAATGTAAAAGGAGGTGATCAACTGACTCCTCATTGCACAAGCACCTTTAACACCGATTGACCACCACCTGTTTCCTTTTGCATCTTGTCCTTTGAATGAAAGAAAATTTGAGGTTGTAAATCAAGGTCTATGAAAGATGGTTAGTTTTATTATTGGCATGCACCTAGACACTTGGAACTTGCTTTTACCTATCATGGATTATGTTTATACAAGTTTGACTAATCAAAGTACTGGTGGTTGTTCTTTGGAGATCATCTACAACTCTTTACCATGCCAGTCCATTGATTATTATCATCCACCTCCATGTATGTATTGACTTGAGTTTGTTGATTCCTTCGTTCGGCTTGTTCATGATTTTTATGTCGATATTCGACAAGAAATTGTCTTGAGTAAAAAGGATTATGAACTCATTGCATATGCTCATCATAGGAATCATGAATTAATTGAAGGAGATTATGCTATAATCTGTGCGCTACCTCAACCTTATCATAAAAACTCCTTCCAGATGAAACATGCCAAAATTGATAGACTTTTCCACATCATTCAAAAATCAGGACCGAATGCATATTTCTTTGACTGGTCTTTGGATATGAGTACTAGTTCAATTTTTGATGTGGAGTATCTGTTACCTAACCGAGGCACCTTTGAGCCTCCTATTTTGTTGGCATGTGTTCCCACAGGCAGCGTTCCATCTTTCTCAGCATCAGCACTGACACTTCCGTCTTCTCAGCTGCAGTATATGGATTGGATTGATCGTATTTGGGATGTCCACAATTACTTGCCAGCTTCGGATTTTACATGGATTGTAGTGAAACAACTTTATTATGTTGACTCTTACTTTTTGAAGATATACATTTGCATATACTCTCCGGAGGAGAGTTCTTCTCAACCGGGAGGGAATGATGGAGAACCGGGCCTGGCCCGAGAGCTTGAAGTCCATATGGCCCACACCTACTATTGGAGACGTGGGAAAGAAAGATAGAATTAGGGTGTTTGCTTTTATAATTATTATTGAACTTTAGGGTTTTATTTATGGTAATAGGAATTTTAGGGTTTTCTTCGATGCCTATTTATATGTTGGTTTAGACATTGTGAAAGAGAACTTTTGATATTGATTATTATTCAGAAATTATTGTGGTTTCTTCTCCCTCAATTCTGATTTCTCCCTCTATTATTCTTCTCTTCTCCCTCATTCTGATTTCTCTCTCAATCTCTATCTTAACCTCTTTCTTATTTACTTGAATTCTGTTCTCGAATCGCCCCTACCCACTGCTGCATCACCTTGATTATTGGCTGCTGCGCTATGTTTTTTGCCTCTTTACAATTCCTTTGGGGCCTTCCTGAGGGTTGCCAGCAAATTTCTATTTTTATTACTGTTTACATTTTGTCGGACTTTTAGTTAAGTTGCTTTCTAACATTGTTATGTTATCTGTTGTGCATTTATGTTCATTATTTTTAATTTTTTATTTTGCTCACTTGAAACCTTTTTTAAACTTGGAAATATGTCATGCTTTAGTAATGTCGTGCTTCTGCATTTATTTCTACATCTTGTTAACAGCAAGTTATGGTTGCAACTTTTTTTTTTCTTTCTTTTTCATAGCAACAACTTCAAGCTCTAATGGAAACCCTCAATTCTACGGAGCCTCATTACATTCGCTGTGTGAAGCCAAACTCTTTGAACCGGCCTCACAAGTTCGAGAACCAAAGTATCTTACATCAGCTACGCTGTGGGGTCAGTAACATAAGAAATTCTTCATTTATGATTTTTTTTATGTTTCAGGAATTCCATGTCTGTACATGTTGTCAAAAGATTACTTGGTATTATACCCTTCCGTTTCATGGTTTGGTTTAATGTTTCTTATCTTTATTCTTATTGTTTCATCATTTGGCACCTTTTAACCTTATGTTGTACTTTCCAACATTGTTGAATCATTGTAGTTCCTTTATGACCATGATGACTCTGCCCAACAGAGTGATGCATTTAAATTTCACTTGCTAAGCCCTGATGTATCAATTTCATTTTGTTTTCAATGCAGGAAGTATTTTTTCATTTTTGTGGCCTTGTTAACTTTGAGGAAAATTGACACAGGAGATAAGATACTAAACATGACCACATCTACATTCCTTGACACCCCATAAATGTGATCAAAGATTTAAACTGACACACATTGAGCTCTTATTTTACGCTCTCTCTTGTGGAAATTAATGTGATGGAACTACAAATGGTACAATATGTACGTAGTTGTCTAAACTTGAAAGTGATTGTTAACAATGAAGATAGATTATGCATAGTTTTATATTTTTCTGCTATAAAATAATTAAGTTTATCTTATTTCATTTTACCTTGTCCTTTCTTTGTATCTGTCCTGTACTTTTAGGTTTTTCCGCATAGGGATGTTTGTGCCTAGGGACGGAGCCACATTAGGCCCACCCCCCCAAAAAATGTGGCTCCTCATTTTGTAAGTTTTTTATATAATATGACGCCACTAAAATTCTTGATTTCTAAAATTGCCCCTCGGGCGTAATGTGACTCTTCAATATGTTTATTTATTTACTTTAGTTTATGTAATTTTACAAAGTTTCCCTATAAAATTCTTTAAATTCTTTCTTTTCTCTTTTACCTTTTTATTGTTTTTTTTGCCTTTTCAAGTTTCTATGATCCGTTTAAAAAAAATTGCATTCACTTTCTTCAATCAAACCCTAATTTTCCTGTTTTAAGTTCATTCATTTTTCTTTCCTTTTTATTTTCTTCTTCTTATTCTTTTTAAATTTGCATTCACTTTCTTCAATCAGACCCTAATTTTCCTCTGCAAAGTTCATTCATTTTTCTTTTCTTTTCTTTTATTTTTTCTTCTTCTTATTCTTCTATTTTTTCTCTTTTTAATATATATTTTTTAATTCTTGCACTCATATATGATGCATGTGCAAGGACATTTTTGTTTCTTATTCTTTTTTCTCTCTCTTGTTCTCTAAATTTAACTGCAATTTATGAACTTAATGTTCATATTTTATATTTTTGAACTTTTTTACTTTATATCTTTAGAATAATGACATAGTATTTGAATCTTGATTATTGAAATTCTATTTTTTGGCTTAATATTTTGCTGCACTGTTAGTTATTAAAAATAAAAAAATTGATCATGCTCATTGCAACTCCCCTGAAATAAGTTTATGGTTCCGTCCCTGTTTGTGCCTTATGTTGTCCAACCACATTAGTTTTACATTGTTTGGGTATTTATATAGATAGTCCTATAGATGGTTAGCAAGTGATAAAATGTTTGTTTTTTGCCTTGTGTTGTTCAACCACATTAGTTTTCCTTCGTTTGCGTAGTTCTATAGATGCTTGTTATGTGATAAAATGGGCATGAAACGTTAGTACCTGAACATGAGGCTTTGATAGAGAGTTGTCCAAGGTCCACGATTTCCATCACGTAATGATTTCTGTCCTTGGGTAGACATGGAACACCCTTAAACAATGGATATGAACAATTAGGTTAATAAAGCTGGCAATTGCTAATGCTGTAATTGTTCTTGAAGTTGGTATCATCAAAACTGCTCTTTGTACTCTTCTTTGCTTACTAGTTTGCATACTATTCCGGGCAGAATAGGTTTGTCAAATATTATTGTTAATAATAATTCATAGAACTAATCATCTCTATTGATTTCGCTGAAGAGAAGCAGAATTAAATGACTTGCATTTTAAAGAGTTGCATCCTATCCCAAACAAGTTACTTTTCTTCCTAATTGATTGCAGTATAAACACGCACATGGACAGACACTCTCTCTTTCAATTCTCTCTTTCTACCCATTAGTCTTCCTCTTTCTCACTGTAGGTTATTTCTCCCACATGGAGTCGTAAAATAGTCTCATATGCTGGTGTTTGATTTTGTGCAGGGTGTTTTAGAGGCTGTTCGGATAAGTCTGGCAGGTTATCCCACTCGGAAAACTTATCACGAGTTTGTGGATCGCTTTGGACTAATAGCTTTGGATATTATGGATGGAAGGTGGGTTACTAGTGGTGTGTTTTGTAGTGCTTATTGAGTATTTTTTCTAAACGATTTGCTCTTATTGTTTATACTGCATGTTTCTGAATTTCGGTTTGTTGTTTCTTTTGCAAGTAATATGTCAATGTGTAACAAATAAATCTTTTTTGAATAAATATACCTCAGTGATCCCTCAAATCTGTTTAGTAGCATTTATTTCTTTTTTCCTCCTTTTGCATGCTTTTCCAATCTGCTGCACTTCATCTTCTACAATTCTTTTTTTTGGCCCCTCCATTTTAGGAATACAATTTCTCATGGCCTATAGAGCCGTAGTTCGTGATTTTATGTGGGATTTGGTTTCAACATGCTTCCATGTCTTGAGAAAAGAGAGTTAATGTGGCCCACCCCATCCATATGGGATAGAAGGCAAGGATGATGATGATGATGATGTATGCTTTTGATGAAAGAAGGGCATTGCTGTTGAATTGTTCTTTCTTTAATATAAATGGTATAGTGGACCAGTTCAAGGTTGAGGGCATGGTGTAATTCACCTTACATATGAATGGAATCATATCTAGATGTTTGCATAATGACAATTTTCTATTATATATCCATACAGATCCTTTCACATATGTTGTGCATTGTTTGCTGATATATATATATATATATATATATCTTTTTTGTTGTTTTTGTTCTTTTTCCTCCATCTTTACTATTATTTGATGTCTGATTTTTTGCTTACCTATATGATGCTTTTACAGTTATGACGCAAAAATTACGACAGAGAAAATACTGCAAAATTTAAAGCTTGAGAATTTCCAAGTATGCTTCTGCAGATTTCAATTAAAATTGTTATCCTAAGTTCTATCTTAATTTGTTGTGATTATTTATAATTTTAGATTATTAACTCTTTCCATTGTTACCTTCCTGAAAAAAAAACTGTTTTAAATTGTAAATTAATTACGCTTATAAAGTGACAGTTGTTGGATATTCCATTTATCTATTTTATTCATGTTCTTGCATTTATTCACTTTTTGTTTGCAGCTAGGGAAGACCAAAGTTTTTCTTAGAGCTGGTCAGATTGGTGTGTTGGATTCCCGACGTGCTGAGGTATTGGATTTTGCTGCAAAGCGTATACAGGGTCGACTCCGGACATTCAATTCACGCAGGGATTTTGTCTCAACCCGAGCAGCTGCAATTTCCCTACAAGCATACTGCAGAGGTTGTTCACTTAATATAATTTATATTTTAGGCAGTTTAATCTGTAACTTTGTTTTTTTGTTTTTTGATTTTTGAACTAGATTTCTTTAATAAAAATATTTCTGTTACAATTTTCTTTTTTACTTGGTCTTCTTAATGTAGAACTTAGTATTGCTTGGAGAGAGGTAAAATGTTGATCCAAGTGATAGTTGTTATCTTGAATTGAATCTCCTGATAGGTTTAGAAGGTGAGGAAGTATCCAGATTCTATTTGGGTTTACAAATGTGGTATGTAAGATTCTGTTTCTTGAACAATGCCCTTTGAATAATACAAGGTAGGTTTTTTGAATAGTTAGATAAAAAGGGAGTGCAACATGGTAGAACACTTGACATTCCAGAATAGCTCTTTTGATGAGTAGTTTACTGTGGGCTACGGTTTGGATATCTTTGAACTTCAGTGGTTGAAAGGTAGGATAGAGTTTTATATCTGTGAATGACTAAAATATGGGTCATTGCTTTCTGCAGCAGTAAAAGCTTGGGTTGCAAGATTTGAGAATATGGATCCATGGCTAAGAGCTGCCAATTTGTTCCTAATATTGTGAAAGGCTAGGTCTGTATTTGGTTTACCTATCCCAATGCCATGTGTTGCCAGGATAAGCACTAGATTCCGGCCTATGTGTAAATGGGCTGGAATATATTCGCAGTCGGGTTTTGATCCAGGCATGATAGTGATTTTGGGAATAGGCTTGGTTTCTCTCGTCGAAGTGAAGGTTTGTGTGAGGGAGTTACGGTTTGTGTAGGTCGGGATGTGAAGGTGAAGCTTGATGATGAAACGGCCTCTGTTCTATTGAAGGAGTTATGGGACCATTTGGCTTTGAAAGGTTTTCTTTGTGACTTAGGAGGCGTTTTGACAGAGAAGCTTGTTTCGCAGTTTTGCTTGCATTCCTTTTTCTGTTCTTGATGATTGGGAGGGAGCTGCAGGTTCTTCCTTTGATGGGGACTCGGGCATGATTCCATGGGAAGACTTGGAACAAGTAGTGAATTTGGCTGTTGTTCCGCAAGGGGGGAATTGGGCAAGTGACTCGACTGATGTTGGAGTAAATGACCTTGAGGAGGAGTGGGTGAGGGAGAAGGGTTTGGAAGTGGGTCCTTTGTTGGGTGTTTCTTTTGAGGGTAGGGTGTATGAGGCGATGTGTTTGTTTAATGATGTTCTCAATTCTCATTTTAAGGAAAAGGTGAGTGGTAAATTAGGGTTGCAGGAGGAGAGAGGGGAGACAGTGATGCAAAGTCCCAATGATTTTATCACGTATGAAAGGAGAAATAGGGGTCCAGATCAGGAGGGAGAGGTGGTGGAAGGAGGGGAGGGTTTACTTTTCCACGTGTTCCCCTATGAAGCTACAAATTCTTTCATGGAATGTCTGGGGTCTCAATGACCCGGTTAGAAGGAAAGTGGTGAAGTCGGTTATTTGTAAAGGTGGGGGTCATGTGGTGTGTCTCCAAGAGACCAAACTTGCTTCGATGTCTAATAGGATTGTGAGGAGTCTTTGGGGTGGGAGATTTGTGGAGTGGATTGCTTTGGATGCTGTTGGTTCCTCGGGGGGCATCTTGATCATGTGGGATAACAGTTGGGTGTCTAAAGTGGATGCTCAGGTTGGGCGTTTCTCTATTTCATGCATTCTTGCTTTGGTAGAGGATGGTGTTCATTGGGTTTTTTCGGGTGTTTATGGTCCTTCGGAGGACGGTGAGCACCACTTGCTTTGGGAGGAGTTGGGGGAGATTTGAAGTCGATGGTGTTTGCCTTGGTGTATTGGAGGGGACTTCAATGTTGTTCGTTCTCCGTTCGAGAGGTCAACGGGAGGTAGGTGGACGTCTGATATGGAGGCTCTCTTGGAGTTTATTGATGAGTTTGGGCTGGTTGATTTGCCTTTGGTTGGAGGACCGTTTACTTGGTCCAGTGGTCGCTCTTCCCCTACCCTTTCTCGGATTGACAGATTCCTTGTGTCGAGGGAGTGGGAGGAGAGGTTCTCTGATGTTGTTCAGGCTACTTTGGCTCATCCTATCTCTGACCATGTTCCGTTGATGTTGGATTGTGGCGGATTGTGTAGTAGACGTTCTCCTTTCAGATTCGAGAATATGTGGCTGTGGGCTGAGGGTTTTCTGGAGAGGATCCGTCTTTGGTGGGGGTGGTATGGTGTGGTTGGCACCCCTAATCATGTGCTTGCAGGCAGATTGCGTCTCTTAAAGGAGAATCTTAAGACTTGGAATAAAGAGGTCTTTGGGAATCTAGAATGGAGAAAAAATCGGGTTCTTGCTGAGATTGCGGCTATTGACCGGATGGAGGGTTAAGGGGATTTGGTGGAAGCTTTGAAGGTTAGAGGGCGGAGTGCAAGGCGGAGTTTACTGAGATTGCAATCATGGAGGAGATCTCGTGGAGGCAAAAATCTCGAGCTTTGTGGCTTAAGGAGGGGGATAGAAACACAAAATTTTTCCACAGATTGGCCAATGCTCATAGAAGAGGCAATCATATAGGGAGGATTTGGGTTGAGGGGGTTATTTTTTGTAAGGAGGAGAAGATCTGCAAAGGATTTTCAGAGTTTTTTGAGAAGTTGTTCACAGAGACTGTTGAGGGGAGACCTTTGCTTGAAGGGATGCAGTTTGACTCTATTTCTTAGGAGTGCTTAGGCTTGGAGTTGCCTTTTTCTGAGGAGGAAGTTCTGATTGCTTTGAAGAGATGGTTTTACCACGAGATTTCTTTTAGAGTGCTGGGAGGTGGTTAAGGGGTGAGGTGATGGGCACTTTTCATGCTTTCCATTCTCGGGGATCTTTTGAGAAAAGCTTGAATGCCACGTTCATTGCTCTCATTCCAAAAGGGAAGAGGGGGGGGGGGGGGGGGGGGGGAGTTCTTACTTATAAAAAAAAAAAACAAAAAAAGATTGCGGAAAGTTATGGATGGCATCATTTCGGACTCTCAAAACGCTTTTGTCGGAGGCCGTCAGATTCTAGATTCAGTCCTTATTGCAAGTGAGTGTGTGGACTCCAGATTGCGTAGTGGGGTCCCGGGTGTTCTTTGTAAGTTGGACATTGAGAAGGCGTATGACCATGTGAGTTGGAGCTTCCTTCTTTACTTAATGGAGAGGATGGGGTTCGGGGGGGGGGGGGGGGGTAGGGAAGCGTTGGATGTTAGGGATTTTTCTTACTTATCAAAAAAAAAAAAAAAAAAAAAAGATTGCGGAAAGTTATAGATGGCATCATTTCGGACTCTCAAAACGCTTTTGTCGGAGGCCGTCAGATTCTGGATTCAGTCTTTATTGCAAGTGAGTGTGTGGACTCCAGATTGCGTAGTGGGGTCTCGGGTGTTCTGTGTAAGTTGGACATTGAGAAGGCGCAAGACCATGTTAGTTGGAGCTTCCTTGTTTACCTGATGGAGAGGATGGGTTTCGAGGTGGAGGAGATGGATGCATTTTTGTATTTCCGTGCTCGCTTTTCGATCCTTGTTAATGGTGCTCTTACCGGTTTTTTCTCTAGCTCAAGGGGCTTGAGACAGGGGGATCCTTGCTCCCTCTTCTTGTTCTTGTTTGTGATGGAGGCCCTTAGTAGATTGATGAGAAGGGCTACCGAGTTGGGTCTTTGGAGGGGCTTTTGGGTGGGCAAGGATACTGTTTCTCAGTTGGAGATCTCTCATTTGATGTTTGTTGATGATACTTTAGTTCTTTGTGATGCGAATGTGTCCCAGATCAGATATCTGAGATGTGTTTTGATTTGGTTCCAAGTTGTCTCAGGCCTTAAGGTGAATGTGGGCAAGAGTGTTTTGGTGCCGGTTGGGGAGGTTCCTGAGATTGAGGCTTTTGCTGACATTCTTGGTTGTCGTACTGGTTCATTTCCCATTTCTTACTTAGGTTTGCCTCTGGGTGCTCCTTCGAGGTGTATGGGGATTTGGGACCCAGTGGTGGATAGATTTGAGAGAAGGTTGGCGGGTTGGAAGAAGCAGTATCTTTCCAAGGGCAGCAGGGTCACTCTAATTAAGAGCACCCTCTCTTGTCTTCCCACTTATTTTATTTCTCTTTTTCAGATTCCCTCTTCAGTTGCGGAGAGGATTGAGAGGTTGCAGTGTAATTTTCTGTGGGGTGGTAGAGGTGATGAGTTTAAGTTTCATTTGGTGCGATGGGAACAGGTTTGCAGGCCAATTCGGAAAGGTGGGTTGGGTCTTCGTAGATTGGTGCCTTTTAATACTTGGGAAATGGTTGTGGAGGTTTGGTGTGGAGAGACATTGGCTTTGGAGGAGGGTTGTGGCTTGTCGTCTTGGGGAGATGAGAGGAGGGTGGAGTTCTCTGGAAGTAAGGGATCCTCTGGGGGTGGGGGTCTGGAAATTTATTCGGAAGGGTTGGGATGAATTTTACAAACACATTCGGTTTTGTCTTAGAGATGGGAGGAGGATTTGTTTTTGGGAGGATGTGTGGTGTGGAGATGTTCCTCTCGCTCTCGCTTTTCTTCAGCTTTACATGATTGCTTCAGATAGGCAGGCCATGGTGGTTAACTGTTATCATCTTGATATTGGGAGATTGGTTTGGGATGTTCGATTCAGGCGTTTCTTTCAAGATTGGGATATCGAGTAGTCCATTCGTTTCTTGGAGCTGTTGTATCGCCAGAGGATTATGGTGGAGGATTCGGATTGTTGGTCTTGGGTTGCAAACTCCCAGGGGCGTTTTGAGGTGAGGTCTTTCTTCAGGTGTCTCTCCTTTGATCTTGAAGTTCGTTTTCCTTGGAAGTCTGTTTGGCGTTCTAAGGCTCCTCTCAAGGTGGCTTTCTTTGTGTGGACTTTGGTTCTGGGTAGGATCTTAACCCTGGATAATTTGAGGAGAAGTCAGGTGGCGGTTAATCGTTGTTATATGTGTCTTCGTGATGAGGAATCAGTGAATCACCTTCTCATTCATTGCTCTTTAGCTGGAGAGTGTTGGGATTTGATGCTTGGCTTATTTGGGTTTTCTTTGGTTATGCCAAGATCCGCTAGAGGGTTGATTGAGGCGTGGAGAGGTTGCCCTGTGGGGGTTCATTGTCAGGATGCGTAGAGGGCTATGCCGCTTTGTGTGTGGTGGTGTATTTGGCTTGAAAGGAATAGGAGATATTTTGAAGGAAAGGTGATGTCGATTTCGGTGCTTAAATTCTCGATTTTTTCCACTCTTTTTTTGTTGGGTTTCAGGGAGAGATCATAGATCGTTGGAGGAGATTGTTGACTTTTTGGCCTCCTTGAAGGCTTAAGGCCTTTGTGGTCTTTTGTATTTTTCTTGGGATCTACTCCCCTTTTGAGCGTTTTTTATTAAAATTTTATTTATCAAAAAAAAAAAAAAAAAAAAAAATTGAAGGTATTATGCTGCTAAATATAACTTGTTGGGTTTTGACTGGTGAGGTAAAGGTTCGGCCATTGGGGAGGTCTTCGGTTTTTGGGTGAACTGATAATATTTAGGGCTCAGTTGTTTTTATTTATTTATGAAGTGGCTGATATCAGGTTCCTGTAGTTATATATTATTTAGTTATTTTTGTTTCAAGACTGGTCTTCTTTTGGTTGAATAAGAATTGTACAGAAAGGTGGAGATGCAGAAAAGCATTCCTGTTAGTCTTGTGGTTATGGCTTTTGAAAAGCATTATGTTGAGGTGATGCAAATAATTAATTGTCTTGAAAAGTGTCTAGTCAAAGTTTATCAAGCAGTAATATTGGTATGGGAATCTGAAGATGTCATGGGAATGGTAAAAGATGTTATTGATGTCCAGAAAAGTGCAGTGTCATTAATAGTTGTAATATAAAATGGACATCCCTATTTATCTGCTGTAACCAAGTCTTATAGTATAATTTTGATTTATTATCACTTTATAAACAATTCTGGCTTTTCCCAGATTTCCGTTGGGAAATCTTGGCTCCAACTGTGATTGAGCAACCCTAGTCTTTCTCACTGCTGTTAGAAAATTTGTTTTTTTCTTCTGTTTTCTTCAGAAAGAGTGTGCCTGGTAGCGGATGTCACTATAGTACGGTAGGTGGGAGAAAATGATTTTTTGTTGGTTATCGATAAAAAGTACAACCATTGCCACCGTTAGTGTGCCCCACCATTGAAGCAATCTGTCATCTGTCATCTACTGCCACTGCACCGCACCACCTCAATGAGAATCTTTGTGCACTCCGCTGCTAATACCAAAACGATCTCCACTAGAGCTTTTTACTTTGACATCATACTCGTATATGTTCTAGTGATTGACATAATCATTTGTATGCTTGCTTTCTCCTTCAGAAAACACCCAAAGAGTCACGGAAATTACCATATTGTTCTTCTCCATTGTTTCTTACCTAAGTAGCACATGCACAGACACAATATGGCACCAGATATGCCGGCACATCGAATCCTAAAAAAGTAGGACATAGGCACGGAAATGTATAGATATAAACTTCTATTTATAAACATCTATTTCAAAAGACAATTATTGAACTTTATTTATTTATTAATTTTAATTCCAAGGATTACATAGTTTTGAAGATGATATGCTTATATCATAACAATGATTTTTTTATTTATATTTTTTATTCTACTATTCTACCTTTGCCATTGCAATTATATTCTTATCATATATGAGGAGTTTCATTGCTTCCTTGACTTGGTATAATGTCAATTTTCTCGTAGAAAAAAATTTGGACACTATTCTTATATGTGTTTGTTTAATATAAGATATGTACTGTGAATCTACGATGTGTTGACAAAGTGGGATGCATCAGCTAAATTGTCCAGAAAAATGAATTTGTTTTTAAATTATGGAAATGTCCATGAAGTGTAGGACTTGAGAGTGTATATATTTGTGTCTTGGTGCTTGATTTTTTTTTTCTTTTCCTTTTGCAGGCCATATTGCACGAAGTATGTTTGCAGCATTACGAGAGGCAGCAGCTGCTATTTCAATACAAAAATATGTCCGCAGGTGGCTATTAAGGCATGCCTATATTCAGATTTACTCTTGTGCTGTATTGATGCAATCGAGTATCCGTTGTTTTTCAACCCGTCGAATATTTTTGCACAGAAAGGAGCATAGAGCTGCTACTCGAATTCAGGTGAACTTGTCTTGGATTTCGGTATTTTACTTTTGCTACTATTCTAATGTGTTTATATGTAGAGTATATGACAAATTTTCTTGTTCCTTCTTACACAAGTTAAAAAAACCAAAAGTTTGTTTTCATGTATTACATCCTGGCCTAGTTACACATTAAATAAATCTGAAGTTAAATATATGGTTAAATTAAACCAAAATTAGATATTGAAATCTGCAGTCTAAATCATTGCATACCTTTGGCAATGATACTAGTAAAGCTAGTTGAAGGGAAATCAACTCAAAGTTGTTTGCTTATTCTTGAATTGTGAATGTATAAATGTCATAGTTGATAGAAAATTGACTGCAATTTAAAATGAGGAAGTGAAGGATTCGGCTAATCGATCCTGCTCTATTCGAGCAAAACACATAAAAATTTGCATCTAGCCTTTTAGGGGTAGGAAAAAGGGACTTCTATTGATTGAGAATGGAGTTCAAAAGAAGGGTGAGAGGTCCTCTAGAAGTGAAAGTATTGATTGAAAGAAGCAAATAAATGAACACAGCAACAAGTAAGGTGGATAGAATGTACCCTATAGTTCACATTTGAATTCCTGCTTGCTATGGTTGGAAATTGCCTCCCAATTGCATCAAACAAAAGCAAAGGTTCTCTTAATTATATGATGGATCACATGGGGTATATGCTAGCATATCCTTAGATTTATCAATATCCAATATTACTTATTGTCCATGTTAGGTATTCTTACCCCTCATCGAACCTTGAATCATAATAAATAATTATGTGAAACAGCAATCTCTACTCATGTAGAGTGTGAGCATCTTGCTTGACAATTCGAATTTTGTAAACTATGTGATCATTGATCAAAGATATCAATGGTGAAGAAATGTGAAACCCACAATTTAAAATTATATATATATATGTACACTGTATCTTAGGAATTTCAGAAAAATGATGACATGGGTGTGCAAAAAGTTAATGTTATTAATGTTATAAGTTAGGTTATGTACTATAGAGAAGTACTTGTCCCTTGCATTTTGCATCTTATGTAGCATTAAATATACTTTGCTCTTGCATTATCACTCTCTGCTATGCTCTTTATATGACGTGTGTTTTATTGCAAACAGGGTGACATGCATACATTTTGGTGAAAGTTATGATAATTCATGATTTGATTTGAAAAGCCCATCTAATATTTACCCATAAAATGAAATTATTTGACTTTATATATCTTTATTACACATAAAATCATTCTGTTGGTGCAAATTTTTTTTTTCTTTTTTTCTTTTATTTATTTTTTTGTTTTTGTTTTTTGGGGGATCACTTCAACTTTACCCAAAATCATTTTTGTTGGGGCAACTTTCTTTTTTCTTTTTTGGTTGGATCACTTTCATTTTCTTGTGTATTGTCTTCAAAGTAGTTGTTAGTCTGTTTTAGATGACCTAAAAGCTCATTCATCCTTTCCTGGCATTTAACATAATCTCGTAGGCTGCGTGGAGGATGTGCACGGTGCGCTCAGCTTTCCGTCATCGGCAAACTAATATTATAGCAATACAATGTCTTTGGAGGCGGAAAATGGCAAAAAAAGAGTTCCGGCGACTTAAACAGGTAAAAGAAACTTTATTAATCTCAGAATAATATTCATTTTCAAGGGTCCTAGATTTAGTTTTATGTTGGAATAAAGTAGAGTTTTTAGATTTGGAATGAAAGCTTCAATGCAATCATCTGTATCTTTGTCTTTATTTTTATTGAAATTTTCATCATCTCTGCCACATTGGCTGATTCCATAACTGATTTATTCTCAGATTATATACCCGATAATCCCCAGTATTTGTTGAATAGCCTAGTATTTATTCTTTGTCGCCACTTGGAATCAAATTTACTTAATTCTTCTTTCTCTCTCTCTCTCTCTCTGTTTTTATTTTTGGGGTAAATTATTCTCTTGTATTTCTTTGAAAAATAATTTTAAGATATTTTTAATTATTCTTTCTATTAAACCATGAGAGATATTTCGTAGGGTGTCTTAGTATTTGGCTTCAATTAATCTCTTTTTTTCTGGTGATAAGCATGACACTCGCATTCATTTCCCAACTGTTAGTTGAGTGTTGCACCTCTCCTTATGGGTCATCTGTGATACCACTTAAACTAGATGCTGTTTTCTCTCCCGTTTGGTTTTTATTATTTTTCTGGTTGTTTCATATAAAGAAGTGAAGATCTCATTAAAATTGCAAATCATGTTTGGTACAAGTGAACATGACAGTGATTTGTCTGAATTTCTTAAACTATATATGATAGACCTATTTATTACCAAAAGCTTGATAATAATGTTTTATATGTGGTGATTGCATATTTTTGTACAGGTCATTGTGTGGATATTTTTACATTCTTCTACATGAAATGTTCACTGATAAATATGAACTGTAACACACTCTGAGTAAGCTTTTATCTTGTAAGGCATTTGTAGCCAACAGGAAATTTCCCCTGTTAGGCAAACAAATCCCTATTATGAGCGCGCTGTGGAGGCAGAGTGAAGTCAGTAGTAATTTTGGCTCCTTTTAAGATTGAAATTCTGTTAGAAAAGGCTGCTTGTTAGGGGAACATATTGGTATAGTAAATCTGTAAGGTAAATGATAGGTATGAAGTGGATAACAATGCTTAAGACAACTTTAAGAAATCATGGTTCCGAATTAAAAGCTGAATATTTGCGTATTTTGAGTACTTTATATTATTGCATGAAACTTTAAGTATAGTTTTATTGAATCTGGATATCATCAGATTTCGTATATTTGCCATGTCAGATTACAGAAAATCTGGAAGATATTGCTTTCTGAATTTTTTTACAATTATTGGGAAACAATTGTCTTTGATGCAGCAGGAGGCAAGGCGGTCCCTGTATTTTTATCTTTAATCCACAGGAGAGATAGATAGAACTTTGACTTGAGGAGTAATATTAATGGTGGCTAGATAATGATGTCATCCCGTTCGAGAAAGTAAAATATACCTAATTGAGTGTCATGAAAACCTTGGCTGGGTTACTTTCTGTAAAGCTTTGAACTGACAAGAAGCCGTCATTGGAGTTCTTATTACATGCTTTAGCCAAAAGGAAATAGTCTGTACAGCAATTAACGACGACAACACACAGCTATGTACACATTGATTTTGTGAGCACATACGATTATTAAAAGCTTTGTCACTAACTATCATGGTAACACTAAAATTTGTTAGAATGACTGTTGAATATAGTGGCTATACCAAAATGAAAGGTAATAAGGATTGTGCCCTCAATAAGCATTGGGTTTCAAAATTATATTTGCTTCATTAATGCATACTAAATATGCTTTGGGTCCTTTTGATTGAGGGAAAAGAAACGAGATCATTTCTGGTAACGCGTACTTAATAGAGTGAAGTTCTTCATATAGAGGTTTATAACAGATTTAGTTTTTAAGCACTTATGGTTTATGCAATATTTGCATGATTTTAATATGATGTCATACTTTTTGGTTATAGTTTGAAGTGTCATACTTCATCTATTTATTTTATGCAGGAAGCTAATGAGGCAGGCGCATTGCGCTTGGCGAAGAGTAAACTTGAGAAGCAATTGGAAGATCTTACATGGAGGTTGCATTTGGAAAAAAAACTAAGGGTAAATATCGTAGCTGCTGTCATTGGGTATATTAGCTAGTATGATCTTTGGTTATTAGGATGTTGTCCTTGTTCTATTATGTCATTAGTTTATTTTATCAATTTAGTCCATATCTAATTCTTTCCAAGTACTAAGCATGAAAAAATCAAATAAGCTTTTTGTTTTGTAGCCACTTTTCCTAATTCCTTATTTCACTACAATTGCATTGAAATGTTTAATCTCTTCCTTCCACAATTTATGTTGGATTGGTTTGCAGCAAGCTAGCTGTCCTCTTTCTTGCTTTAAAAACTCATTTTCTATTTTTTCTACGCCCCTCCGTTAGCATTCAAGCTACTTCATGGATTGTTTGACTGCTACATGGAACTCTACCCTAATGGCAACACTCTGGAGTGCAGGTTTCTAGTGAAGATGCTAAATTACTGGAAATTTCGAAACTTCAGAAGACAGTGGAATCTTTAAGTCTTGAGTTAGATGCTGCTAAGTTGGCCACAGTTAATGAGTGCAACAAGAATGCAGTGCTTCAAAATCAGTTAGAATTATCAGCAAGAGAGAAATCTGCTTTGGAAAGAGAAGTCGTTGTGATGGCTGAACTGCGAAATGAAAGCGCATTTTTGAAGGTGACAACATTTTTCACTTTCATTGGTTTGAATTTAATAAATTATGTGCTCTTAATGAGTAAACAGCTGGAAGACCTAATACTAAATTACTCACAGTGCCACCTATGCGAAACTGTTTTGAATGAGATTAACCATTTTATCTTTATTGTGTCTACTTGTATCTACATCGTAAAGGTATATGGTATATTTACTTCGATTCATAATTTAGCCGTTCTGTTTATTTTTTCGGTGACCTAGCTGTCATACATCACCTGCTGTCCGCCAGATCCCACTCATTGGCCAGTCATTCTCATTTGGATATGCTTATTGAGTCTCCATTTCCTTGTTTGCTTTGCCATGGTTCTGTTTTCCCCTTTTTTTTCTCTCTGCTGATAAAATTTTGCATGTGCAAAAAACAAGGTTTTGGTTGAAATTATTTTTAAGATTTTGAATATTGATTTGCTCTGCATCTTTGTTTATAAAAACTCATATTAAACCTAAAAAACTTGGAGTGGGATAATTTGAATTTGGCATATCATTTTTACCTCAGTAGTTTGCAAATCCTTTCATAATTTTGAGATCATTCTGTGGTGATTATTGATAGAATAATGATTTTGTTTAGAGTTGGTTTTTGCTAGCTGGAAATAGATCTGGAGAATATGGTGTGCAGCATACATCGCTGTTAGGATTATAAAGTTTATAGTCTAAGTGTTGGCTAATTTCGTAGACCAAAACATACAAATGTAATTCTTGACTATGGTCATTCAGTTCCGTACTCTTCAAAGTTTTTTAGAAGTGATGATTTATGTTTAGAAGTGATGGTTGGATCATATGTGAAGTGTTTGGATGAAGTTTCTACTCCCACAAAGGACAAATTCAACTTCTTCAGCAAAATAAGGTTATAAAGTAAATATACTCGAACAATCATCTCCACCATTTAGGATCATGCATACATATTTACTTAATCGAGTTTCAAAGTTTTCTAAACTTACTTGGTCATCCATAAACATAGTTTTGAATATGCATGTTCAATTTGCAAATTCAGTTTTGCAGCTTTTAAACTGAGTTTGCACTCCCAGATCCATCGAGGGTTATTATATCATTTTACTGTTAAAATTGAACTTTCGATCCATGCAGCATGAAGCATTGATGGATCAAAGTATTGATCGATAATTACTCCAGGTAGGGTTCAATCAAAGCACCCTTAAACTTTGATCGATCGACCCCTGTATGGGTATCGATCGACAAAAGCGGAAAAAGGCGATATCTGAATAATTGGTCACTAAATTGTTTCGTTATTTAATTTATGGAAAGTTGTCCTATGATTGCCCATAAATGCAGAGTTTCTATAAACCCTAAAATGTGTGTGAATATCAAGAGAAAAATGAATACACACTTTATATGCATTGAGGGTTTTAGTTTATGAATCCACGCCATGGTGTGCGAATATCAAGAGAAAAACACATACACACTTTATATGCATTGAGGGTTTCAGTTTATGAATCCACGCCATTCATAGATGTTTGTTTATTTTATTGTTTATTTCTTTAACCACAAGAGTGAAAACTTCATGTTCTTCATATGTTCATACATACGAGAGTTTATCTTGTGAGTTTGAAAGAGTGAGTGCATCGATTTGTTTTTCATCATACATCATTCACACTAGTCATGGTGATTTTGATGAATGGTAAGTATTGACACTGTTGCTGCGGATACCGAAGAGACTCACAATCATATTTTCAAAGACGCAGAGTTCGATTCCACTGAACTGCTGTTAGATGGATTGGCTGAAGGACGACCTTAAGAGATCTTCTTAATGTGAAGATTTGGTGCTTTGCTGAGTTTGAAGATAGGACTAGAGTTCATGGGTGTTGAACGGATCTAGGGTTGTATCTCTTTCTTCATAGTGGATTAATTTGCTGGACTAGGTCCTCTGAAATTTTGACTTATCAGTTGGGTAGGTTTTTTCACGTAAAATCTTGTGTGCATTCTAACCTTACTCATTACACTTTATGTTGCTTTAAATATTCATGTTGATGAGTTTGTTTAATTTATCAAGCACGATTGAATGATAGGAATGTTAAGTTATATGCTTTTGATATATTAATCAATCAAGCTTATGAGTTTATTTAATTGTTTTAAAGCAATTTTTAGATTATAAAAGTTAATCTTGTTATTTTTATTTATAGAGTTGTTTCAATTGCATCATCAAGGAACTGAATTGATTGATTTGACTTAAAGTGGTATCAGAGTTTTATATATCAATTCTGTCTTTTAATGTTTAAATTGTTGAAAATTGGTAATTGTTCCTTCTTGACCTATCCACCCCCTCTAGGTCTTGGGATATTACGATGATAAACGATCCTGTTTGCGTTTGAGGATTTGGTTGTTTCCGTACGGACTCAAGTGAGCTCTTCAAATATTGTTCCGGTTGAATTGATAAAACCCTATCAACCGCAAATACAATGTGCTGAATGGTCAACTATTTTGTTAATGCTTGTCCAACTGATGCTATTATCTAATGTGAACCTTTTGGTTTGCTGTAATGCTTCTTAAAATACACAGGAAATAAAAAATGTTGATCAAAGGGGAGTTCAAACTATTACACAAGTGTTAGGAAATGAATGAAAAAGAAGTGGCAACTCATTGTGCAATGTGCTGGTAAAGAAAATCTTAAAAAATAAATAAAATTGGGAATCGGCTTAGGGAAGTGCTTGACGAGTTGATGGGTCCCCATCAGTCGGCTTTCATTAAAGAACATCAGTGAAAACATTCTTCTGGCTCATGAGCTGGTCCTTTGTGCTAGGTTAGATATTTGCAAGGTGT
This sequence comes from Cornus florida, assembly GCF_030987335.1. Classification (NCBI taxonomy): domain Eukaryota; kingdom Viridiplantae; phylum Streptophyta; class Magnoliopsida; order Cornales; family Cornaceae; genus Cornus; species Cornus florida. The sequence goes on along the minus strand of NW_026775581.1, from coordinate 104,043,726 downwards.
ACGACTCCATTCCTTGGGATGCTGTCCTTAATAACCTTTAATCCTTGATGTTTCTTGAGGTGGGTGTAATCTTTATCCTTAATGGGTGAGTTTTTGTCTGTTATTGAAGTCTTTCCTTTTCCTTTTCTCCCTATAGCTGAATTTTGTTAAAAAATAAAAGTAGGAGAAATAACTTCCAACAAGGAGAAAATATTGTCCTACTCCCTAAAGAAACTTATTTTCAATAATTCGTTTTAGGGGCCATTGCCTGGTGTACTGGTAGAATGCATGGCTGCCGAGCATGAGAATTTGGAGGGTCAGGGTATTTTCGCGGATTCCTTGAAGCTTAGGAGGGAGGAGTGTCAGGCGGAGTTTGCTGAGATTGCTATCATGGAGGAGATTTCGTGGAGGCAAAAGTCTAGAGCGTTGTGGCTCAAGGAAGGTGACAAAAACACGAAGTTCTTTCATAGACTTGCCAATGCTCATAGAAGGGGCAATCACATTGGGAGGATTCGGGTGGATGGGGAGGTGTTTTGTAAGGAGGAGGACATTTGTAAAGATTTTGTTGAGTATTTTTCGAAGTTGTTCATTGAACCTTCTGGTTGGCGACCTTTTCTTGCAGGGCTCCATTTTGATTCTAGTTCGAGTGAGGAGTGCTCTATTTTTGGAGGAGCCATTTTCTGAGGAGGAAGTTTTGACCGCTTTGAAGAGCTGTAATGGGGATCAAGCCCCATGTCCTGATGGTTTTTCAATGAGATTCCTCTTGGAGTGCTGGGAGGTGGTTTGAGAGGAGGTGATGGGTTCTTTCCACGCCTTTCATTCTCGGGGCTCTTTTGAGAAAAGTTTGAATGCCACTTTTATTGCTCTCATTCCGAAAAAGGGAGGGGCGCTGGATTTTAGGGATTTTCGCCCTATTAGCTTGGGGGTTGCTTTTACAAGTTGATTGCAAAAGTCTTGGCTTTAAGGTTGGGGACGGTTCTGGATGGTGTTATTTTTCATTCTCAGAATGCTTTTGTGGGAGGTCGTCAGATTTTGGATTCAGTTTTTATTTCTAGCGAATGTGTGGACTTCAGATTGAGCAGTGGGATTCCGGGTGTTTTGTGCAAGCTGGATATAGAGAAGGCGTATGATCATGTTAATTGAAACTTCCTCCTCCACTTATTGGAGAGGATGGGGTTTGGTGAGCGATGGAGGAGATGGATCCATTTTTGTTTCTTTAGTGCTCGTTTCTCTATTTTTTGTGAATGGTGCTCCGTCGGGGTTTTTCTCTAGTTCGAGGGGATTGAGACAAGGGGATCCGCTTTCTCCTTTCCTTTTCTTTTTTGTGATGAGGCTCTTAGTAGATTGTTGAAGAGAGCTGTTGAGTTGGGGTTTTTGAGAGTTTTTCGGGTGGGCAGAGATGTTGCTAGTCAGTTGGAAATTTCCCACTTGATGTTTGCCGATGATACTTTAGTTCTTTGTGATGCTGATGCGTCCCAAGTGAGGTATTTGAGATGTGTTTTGATTTGGTTCCAAGTTGTTTCTGGGCTTAAGGAGAATGTAGGAAAGAGCGTTCTGGTTCCGGTTGGGGAGGTCCCTGAGATCAAGATGTTTGCTCAGATTCTTGGATGTCGCACTGGCTCTTTCCCCATTTCTTACTTAGGGTTGCCTCTGGGAGCCCCTTCGAGATGTGTGGGGTGCTGGGACCCGATTGTGGATAGATTTGAGAGGAGCGGATTGGAAGAAGCAGTATCTCTCTAAGGGAGAAAGGGTCACGCTGATCAAGAGTACCCTTTCTAGCCTCCCTACTTATTTTATCTCTTTTTCAAATTCCTTCTTCTGTGGCTGAGAGAATTGAGAGGTTGCTCCGCAATTTTCTTTTTTTTTGGGGGGAGGGGGGAGGATAGGAGTTCAAGTACCATCTGGTTCATTGGGAGCAGGTGTGTCTCGTCCGATTCGTTGAGGAGGTTTAGGGCTTAGGAGGTTATTGCCTTTCAATAAGGCTCTCCTCGGGAAATGGCTTTGGAGGTTTGGGGTTGAGAGGCATTGGCTTTGGAGGAGAGTTATCGCTTGCTAATTTGGAGAGAACAGTGGAGGGTGGAGTTCTCTTGAGGTGCGTGGCCCTAGGGGGTGGGGGTTTGGACCTTCATTCGGAAGGGGTGGGAGGATTTTTGCAATCATGTTTGCTTTCGTATAGGATTAGATTTTGGGAGAATGTTTGGTGTGGGGAGCTTTCTCTTACTCTTTCTTTCCCTCGGCTCTTCAGGATTGCTTCTCCTATACAGGCCATGGTGGTTGACTGTTATCATCTTGATAACTAGAGACTGACTTGGGATGTTCAGTTTAGGAGGCATTTTGAGGATTGGGAGATAGAGGACGTTTCTCGTTTGTTGGAGGTTTTGTATAGCCAAGTGATCAGAGATGGGGATTCGGATGGTTGGCTTTGGATTCCTAACTCTTAGGGTCGGTTCGAGGTTAGGTCTTTTTTCAGGTGCCTTACAGTTTATGCTTGGGGCCCCTTCCCTTGGAAGTCTGTTTGGCGTTCTAAGGCCCCCCTCAAAGTGGCCTTCTTTACTTGGACTTCTGTTTTGGGAAAGATGTTAACCCAGGATAATTTGAGGAGGAGGAATCAGGTGGTGGTTAACCGTTGTTACTTGTGCTTGCGTGATGAGGAGACAGTTGATCATTTTCTGTTGCACTGCAGTATGGCCCGAGACTGCTGCGTTTTGATGTTTGGTTTGTTTGGAGTTCCCTGGGTTATGCCTTGTTCCACTAGAGGGTTGATTGAGGCTTGGAGAGGCTTCTCAGTTGGGCTCTCATTCGAGATGCCTGGAGGGCTACTCTTCTTTGGATTTGGTGGTGCATTTGGCTGGAGAGAAATCGGAGATATTTTGATGGAAAGGAGAAGCCTTTCTCTTTGCTTAAGTTCTCTATTATTTCCACTCTTTTTTGTTGGGTTTCAGGGAGAGATTATAGATCTTTAGAGGAGATTGTTTCTTTTTTGGCCTCTTTGAAGGCTTGAGGCTTTTTTTGGCCTTTGTGTTTCTTTGGGATCCGTTCCCCTTTTGAGCGTTTTTTATATATAAATTTTTACTTATAAAAAAAAATAATAATTTACAAGAGCAGCCACTTTTTGCAACTAAAACCAGAGGTTAAAATTGTTTCTAGTCTGCCTCTCCCAGCACCCTTAATTAAGAAGGGCCAGAATGGCTATATTACCTTTTTTTATTCGGTGAAATGATGTGAAGGGAATTGTATAGGTATGGCAAGAACAATTAAACCCCCTATATAAAAGTTTTCCTGTTCATAACACGTAAAACAGTTGTCCTAAAAAATCAGATGTTAAATTTTCTTTTAGGATGGGAAGTGAACTTATGCATTTGCTGAAATATGGATTTCTGGATCTCACATTAATACTGGACAAAGATTTAGACAGATTTCTGGACATAATCTGTTAATCCAAAAATATTTTCAGGAATCATTAGAAAACCATAGTAATCATACGTTATTCAATAACCTTCAGCAAGGCCCTAAAAATATTGGGTGTTCTATTGCTTGTTTTTTCTTCATGCACTAGAAGTATTTATATGTTCTTGATGGGTAGTAGCCATACATATGTCAATAATCATCACCAAGGCCTTAACCATATTGGGTGTTCTACGGCTTGCATTTTCTTAATGCACTAAAAGTATCAATATGGCATTGATGGGTATGGTGTGCCACATAACTAATTTTTTTTTTTTTTTTCTGATTTAATCTTTTCGACAGTTCTACAATTTGTCTTGTTGTAACTGTTGTCAGGGGCTTATTTGTTATTACTTATATAATGTTGGGGCTTATGTGTAATTTCTGAAACTTGTTATTATAAATAGAATGTGGTGGAAGGATGAAAGTATTCTTTCATTCTTTCTCTCATTCCTCGTCTCTCTCTCTTTTTCTCTCATTTGCTTTCTTCTCTTTTTCTTCTTCGTCTTCCTCTTCTTCTTCTTCTTCTTCTTTATCACTTACTCTTGATTTGATTATATCTTAAAGTCAACCATAACGTTGTGCTTCTTATTCCTGTATAGCTTCTTAGTTTTCACTTAATTAACAGATTTGGTTCGACTATTTCTTATGGGACACTTGCAACAATTAGTCTGAAGAGCATTCTTTTCCTTGCCTTTGTACCCTTCCATACCATATTTCCTGATTAAATAAATTTAAGTTTCCTATACCATCTTTCCTGATTACATGAACTTAGAATGACTATTGAAAAGAAGACTCTTAGATTCCATATTTTTATGGAGTTCGCCCAATGCATTACAATATCATGCTATTTTAATAGGAAGTCTATTCTTTGAAGAAGCTCCTTTTTAAAATTTTATGATCTTTTGTGTTAATTTTTTATACCACTGCCTTCTATTAGGGAAGTTAATCCCTAGAAATTGACCCTATTTAAAATTTTATGATCTTTTTGTGTTAATTTTTTATACCACTGCTTTCTATTTGGGAAGTTAATCCCTAGAAATTAACCTAGTCATTTTTCTGCAGAGTTCTTTGAATACCTTGGAGAAAAAGAACTCAGTGCTCGAGTGCGAACTTGTCAAGGCTAAAGAAGATTCTAATAAAACCATTGAAAAGCTGAGGGAAGTTGAACAAACATGTTCACAACTTCAGCTGAATTTGAGAAGGTATTGTTTCATTCTTAAAAGATTTATGGTGATCAATAGCTATCAATTCTTTTATTCAAAGAATTTGTTCAATTTACTAGATGACTTCACTGTTGTCCTATCGACACTGCTTGGTTTTGGGGGTCTCCTGTATGTTTTATTTTTATCCATTGAACTTTTACGAAGCATCTTATTTTTTTCCCTAGTTACAAAGCATCTATTTAACTGCTTCTATAAGTAATTCCAGATGTCAAAACTTCTTTGAATCTATATTTTTTGATTATCTGATCTTCAAATGTATCTATAAAATTCTTGAACCTATTTCATATCCATTTTCATTTCTTAATTTATTTGCAATTGTAGTTTGGAGGAGAAGCTCTCAAATTTAGATGATGAGAATCATGTCCTGCGTCAAAAAGCATTGAATGCATCTCCAAGGAGCAACCACCCTGGTTTTGCCAAGCCATTTTTAGATGTAAGTATTGACTTATCCCTTCATACATGCTAGATTCATTCAGAGATGCATGTATGTATGTTCATATATTTTGCAGTTTGCAACCTTCTAGTAGGTTAAGAGTTTTAAAACAGGTTACTTGTTCTGCTCTCCCTTTACTGTCACAGATAATTTTTGTAGAAAAAAATTCTAGGAGTGGTTGACTTGTACATAGTTAATTAGATTTATGATTAAGTCTTATTTTCTGATTAAACAGAAGTACTCTGGTGGTGCACTCCCTCTCCACTTTACTGATCGGAAGCCTGTTTTTGTAAGATTTGATCTGTTAGTCCATCTATTAATTCTGCACCAAATTTTATGCTTTTATTCTTACAGATCTATCATCTTTGATGCAGGAATCACCCACTCCCACAAAGCTCATAGCACCTTTTTCACAAGGATTATCAGATTCACGTCGTACAAAGTTAACTGTTGAAAGGCATCAGGTTTTATTCTCTTGTTGCTTATTACTATTTTTATTATTGTTGTTGTTGTTGTTGTGTGTGTTATCTCTATGCTACATTTTTATATCGGATTGAAAATTGAAATTATCATACAGGAGAACCATGAATTTCTCTCAAAGTGTATTAAAGAGGATTTGGGGTTTAAAGGTGGTAAACCAGTGGCAGCTTGTGTAATATACAGATGCCTTCTTCATTGGCATGCCTTTGAGTCTGAGAGGACATCTATATTTGACTACATTATTGAGGGTATCAATGATGTCCTGAAGGTAGCTTTCTTTTATAGGACTATTCAGCATTTCTTTCCCTTCATTGTTGTTCTTTTCTTTTCTTTTTTCTTTTTTGGTTTCTTACAGTATTCTGACATTCTATATATATCATTTGTTTGATATTTATCTTTTTTCCTAGTATATGTTTGATATTTATCCCTAGTAAAAAGAATATATATTATTGATATCAAGGAGTGCAGAGACAGAAGGATGAGATATCATTTTGAGGGAAAAAATGAAGTTCAGCAATATTGAAAGAAGCTAGAAAACCATAATTCAAGCCAACGCAACCTAATAGGCGTCGACTGCAATCAAATCTGAATGAGAGCAAAAATATCCCTTCAAAAGAACTAATCAGGAAGCCCTGTGTTTGCTAAAGATTTTACTCTCTCGTAGGCCACTTTAGGTATTCATCTAATCTCCATATCTAGGAGTGATGGAAAATTCATAAACTCTCTCAGTGGGTGATTATATTGCCAGCCAAGAGTTGTAGATACAACCTATTTGACCATTTTGTCAGAATTGCCCACAATAGAAGCAAGATCTCTACCCATAATAGGCAGATTAGGTGACTGGTCTTTACCTCATTTTATAGGAAATGGAAACTGGACAAAAGGATGATTTAAGGTGTTGAGGATTTAAATATTAAAGTTGCACCCTCTCTAATAACTAAAGCTTTTAGAGTAGATGGTTGTTAACATGGTATCAGCGCAGGAAAGCTACTGAGTTCAAACCTCAATGTCATCCTGATAATTTAAATTGAAACCCGTGTTGGACAATATAAAAAAGGTCACACGTGAGGTGGCATGTTAGAGGATTTAAATATTAAAGTTACATGTTCTCTAATAGCTTAAGCTTTTAGAGTATATGGTGGTTAATGGAAGGCTTTGATCTTCCTTATAAATTAAACTTTATTTTGGACAAAGAGCTTTGTTAGAGGTCGTCTTGCTACACACGTCACTTTTATGAGCCTTCTTGTTAGCAATAGTCCAAACCTGATCCTTAACTGTATAAGGCTTTGATAGAATTCAGTAGTTGTCGGGAATAATGCATTTCTCCCATGTAGTTGGGAAAAGACTTTCTTGAATTGGGTTGACTTTGTTGTAGCATTAGCATAGATCAAGTATAAATGTTGCTGGTATATTTATGATTTATACTGTAATTGTTATTTCAGGTCGGTGATGAGAATGTTACCTTGCCATACTGGTTGTCTAATGCCTCAGCCCTTCTATGTCTCCTGCAAAGGAATTTACGTTCCAACGGCTTCTTGACTGCATCTTCTCAACGCTCTGCGGGCTCTTCTACTCTGAATGGGAGGGTTGCTCAAGTGAGTTCTGTAGTTGTATATTAGAGCATGGTGTAATATTACTCTCACAAACAACATTCAATGTCTAGCACATATTCCATGAAAGAATTTCCTGTTATGTTCTTTCATTTTGAACAATTTACAATATATAAAGAACACTTTATACATTAATAGACATTTCTATACATCAAAAAGTATGAGACTGAATTTTGTATATCTGAGCAATAAAACAGATACACTTTACTGTATGTATTGCGGGCTCTTCTACTCTAAATGGGGGGGTTGCTCAAGTGAGTTCTCTAGTTCTATAATAGAGTATGGTGTATTTAATTTTACTCTCACAAACAACCTTCAATGTCTAGTACATATTCAGTGAAAGAATTTCATGTTATGTTCTTTAATTTTGAACAATAAACAATATTTAAGAACACTTCTATAAATTAATAGACATTTCTTTACATTAAAAAATATGAGACTGAATTAAACAGTGACAGTTTACTCTATGTATTTTGTACCAATTGAATCGCTATGTATTGGAGGATACTTTTATTGGCACTGAAAGTGTATATGAGTTGCCCGTTGTCTGGGGATTTATACACTATATATTCTGCTACATTTCTCTTTATATGTAAGCATGCTCTTATAAATGATGTATCTAAAGGATTGTCTTATTTAGGGATGTGATATCCACATTCCACACTCCATTTTTAATTCTTGCACTCCATGTGAAATTTTTAATAAAGAAAATGACACAATTGCCCCTCAAAATGGAGTTGGAGAGTAATTTTTGGATAATTGTGGAGTGTGAGAGCGCTTTTAAAGGTCAATTATGTCATGTTCTTTCTGAAAAACCAAGTGGATTATGAGATTACAAAGTGGAGTGTTAATACAATTTCCCTTGCTTTTAGCCGTATTTCATAAATGTGATGAAGTAGGATCTATTGATTTGAACAAGTTTAGTGTGAGCGTGGTGTCAGTGAGCTTATCAAACTGATAGTTTATTTTTTGCTTCTATACTTTCATGAGTTTGTTTCCTTTCATAATTGAATTGCATATATTTTGGATCTATCTAAAAAATAAGGACAGACCTACCCGAGTACCGGTATTGAAGGTTTTTTTTTTTTTCTTTCTAATTTGGATCTTAGGAGATGATTTTGGTTTTCCTATTGTTAAATAAGTTTATTTTATATAAAGTTACATGTTATTTGTATAATTACGTGTTTAAGAGGAACATCACTCCACTCTTCACCCTCTTTCCAAAATTGAAACTTTTTTCTTCTTTAGGTTGATTTCCATCCATTGCTGTCATTTCAGGGCTTCTACCTTATTCGAATGCACATTTGGTATGTAGTACCAAACTGCATGTACATGAAGTGACAGCTGCATACATCATACGCGTTTTTATTTTTATTTACTTCCCTCTAGATTTTTAGTGAACTAAATTGTTGATTGCAGGCTGCAGTGCATTAAATGCCACATCAATTCTTAAAAAATTGAAGTCGTCATTTTCATATTTATATTTGATCTTCTGATGCTCATAGTTGTAACAACTTCCATTATATTGTGATGCATGATTCCTAGTAACTTTCTGAGCCCATAACTTTTCTCTCGGCTTAATGTTTCTCTTATTTCATGCTTGATAGCTCAAGCTTGAACATAACACCAAGCAATCTCCCCTACTTATTTCTGAATTGTTCAGATAACCGAATTTGCATATGTTTGTATTTGTATGCATATAGATGTATTTGAAATATAACTCAAAATCTTGATTAGTTTTTTCCCTCTTTTTGCCTGCTTAATTAAAATTTTCTTGAACTTCCTTTTTACCTTCATGTTGTGGGTTAGAATTTTTTTATTTTATGTCTCAGAAACAATTGCTTCTCATGTTATTATCAATTATATAGTGAAGCTTGTCCTTGTAAAAATTATATCATTATTTGACAGCTTGTTGTTTACTCTTATAATCACTTGTTAGATCATATGCTTTTTGTAAATTGCAGTCCATGTGTGTATCCCCTCTCTTTTTGCTTGTCAGTAAAGTGATAACATGAATAAGTTCCATTAAATCTTGATTTGATCATTTGACATACATAAAATGTAAAATTCGTATATATATATATATATATATTTGATGTTTAGAATTGTCAGGTAAAGGTAGACAATTACACTTGCATTCCCAATGGTTCTCTGTCAATGGTATATTTACATTTACCGTCTGTTGCATAATGATTGCATTTACTCTTTTCTTTATAGCCAAATTCTTTATTGCTTATTATTTGATAAACCTGATATATTGATGGTCTCTGTTTGTTTCACCTTTTTAGGTTCTGAAATCTCCTTTCAAGTACATTGGATTTGAGGATGGTACCTCCCTTCTGGAAGCGAGGTACCCGGCTATACTATTTAAACAACAATTAACTGCTTGTGTAGAGAAGATATTTGGCTTGATTCGTGATAATTTGAAGAAAGAAATTTCACCACTGTTGGGTTTGTGCATTCAGGTCAGTTATTTTCTCGGTTATTTAATTTAATTTTGAATTTTGAATTTTGAATTTTAGCATTACGGTATACATTTTTTATTCACGGGATGCCCTAAGGTCCGTTTGAATTACTAAAAAATTGTCCTGTGGTTATAGTTATTATTTCAAGAAGTTGCAAAAAACCTACAATATTATGGCAATCTAGATTAGTTATTAAGCGATGGTGTAATTTGCTTGCTATATTATAGTTAGAGAAATGTCTTTTGATTCCATTTTACATGACCGAATGACATGAAGTAATCAGTTCTATGTTGTCCTAGATGTATAGGATCAGTCAGAAGAATCAATCCATTTTCGTTTCTACTCAATTGGGGACCGTATCTTCTTTTGAAAGCTGATTGTATCAATTCTATCTTACTCACAAACAGTTCCTGTTTTGGCCTCCCCTAGTATTACAAAATATAGGACTTTTTCCTCTTTATTCACTGGCTTACTAAACCATTTTAGTTGACTCATTGAAGACGAACACAACAGAAGATATTTACAATTAGGAACCTTGTTGTTTTTTCATATTTGAATACCATGACCAAAGTTTGATCTGCAAGAACATTATTGGCCTATGGTATGAATGCATATCACAGTCTCCATACTGATTGCAGCCTTTGCTGGGTGGATTTTCAGTATTCATATCATCTGTAGCAAGTGGTATTATATACCAAATATTTTTATCTGCCGCTGTTTGAAGTTATTTATTTAATTATGTGGTTTATATGATACCAAACCAAGATATTTCAGAGAAATTTAAGGCCAAAAAAAAATGTGTGTACATACATAAGGTTGTAACAGGAAATTGAAATATCGTAAGATTAAGAACAACTTATCGAGAGACTGGGACAGGCGTTCAACTTGCTCGCGAATCAGCAGAAATTTACCCACTCGAAAAACTCAACATATTATATAAATATGAAGAAAAATAACTGCACTTCAAATGCAAAAAGTATGAAATTTTTAGGGAGATGTAAAACAATGTTATTTGTACTCAGGGAGAAGAACTTTTTTTTGTTTTGGATAATTGTTAATGTAAAAGACCTCTATATTTATAGAGAAATAGGCGACTCTTAGCAACAGAAATTCTTTTAGGATTAGATATGACTCTTAAACACGACTTTTGGAAATCTACCAACATACACAATCTTTTATAAACATACACAACTGCTAAATAAACAATTAATAAATTTAATATTTCATTCACCTAAAAGTTCAAACAATGCCTCATATGAATGAAATATTAATAAATAAAACTATAATGTTGCGTTTGGTGTGCACGAATGGAATGGCCATTCCAACCATTCATTTGTTTGGTATGCAATTTAAAGTGGGAATGGTTATTCCATTGGAATTAAAATTCATTCCACAACTAAACATATGGA